>NW_027314792.1:0-333621 GCF_023375885.2 Dermacentor andersoni | reverse complement strand
CTACCAAAAGATGCATGTGCATGCTTAAAACGCGTTTTCGCACAAATGCGTGCGCGGGTGCTAAAAAGAGCAGCATCGGCATGCTTAGCACGTCGTTTGGTAGAAATCCACGTGCGCGTTCTGCAAAAAGCACCATTTGCATGCACATCTTGTGGTTTTGCAGAAAACTTCATCCGCGTCTACGAAAAGATGCATGTGCATGCTTAAAACGCGTTTTCGCACAAATGCGTGCGCGGCTGCTAAAAATAGCAGCATCGGCATGCTTAGCACGTCGTTTGGTAGAAATCCACGTGCGCGTTCTGCCAAAAGCACCATTTGCATGCACATCTTGTGGTTTTGCAGAAAACTTCATCCGCGTCTACCAAAAGATGCATGTGCATGCTTAAAACGCGTTTTCGCACAAATCCGTGCGCGGGTGCTAAAAAGAGCAGCATCGGCATGCTTAGCACGTCGTTTGGTAGAAATCCACGTGCGCGTTCTGCAAAAAGCACCATTTGCATGCACGTCTTGTGGTTTTGCAGAAAACTTTATCCGCGTCTACCAAAAGATGCATGGGCATGCTTAAAACGCGTTTTCGCACAAATGCGTGCGCGGGTGCTAAAAAGAGCAGCATCGGCATGCTTAGCACGTCGTTTGGTAGAAATCCACGTGCGCGTTCTGCCAAAAGCACCATTTGCATGCACATCTTGTGGTTTTGCAGAAAACTTCATCCGCGTCTAACAAAAGATGCATGTGCATGCTTAAAACGCGTTTTCGCACAAATCCGTGCGCGGGTGCTAAAAAGAGCAGCATCGGCAAGCTTAGCACGTCGTTTGGTAGAAATCCACGTGCGCGTTCTGCAAAAAGCACCATTTGCATGCACATCTTGTGGTTTTGCAGAAAACTTCATCCGCGTCTACCAAAAGATGCATGTGCATGCTTAAAACGCGTTTTCGCACAAATGCGTGCGCGGGTGCTAAAAAGAGCAGCATCGGCATGCTTAGCACGTCGTTTGGTAGAAATCCACGTGCGCGTTCTGCAAAAAGCACCATTTGCATGCACATCTTGTGGTTTTGCAGAAAACTTCATCCGCGTCTACCAAAAGATGCATGTGCATGCTTAAAACGCGTTTTCGCACAAATCCGAGCGCGGGTGCCAAAAAGCGCAGCATCGGCAAGCTTAGCACGTCGTTTGGTAGAAATCCACGTGCGCGTTCTGCAAAAAGCACCATTTGCATGCACATCTTGTGGTTTTGCAGAAAACTTCATCCGCGTCTACCAAAAGATGCATGTGCATGCTTAAAACGCGTTTTCGCACAAATGCGTGCGCGGGTGCTAAAAAGAGCAGCATCGGCATGCTTAGCACGTCGTTTGGTAGAAATCCACGTGCGCGTTCTGCAAAAAGCACCATTTGCATGCACATCTTGTGGTTTTGCAGAAAACTTCATCCGCGTCTACCAAAAGATGCATGTGCATGCTTAAAACGCGTTTTCGCACAAATGCGTGCGCGGGTGCTAAAAAGAGCAGCATCGGCATGCTTAGCACGTCGTTTGGTAGAAATCCACGTGCGCGTTCTGCCAAAAGCACCATTTGCATGCACATCTTGTGGTTTTGCAGAAAACTTCATCCGCGTCTACCAAAAGATGCATGTGCCTGCTTAAAACGCGTTTTCGCACAAATGCGTGCGCGGGTGCTAAAAAGAGCAGCATCGGCATGCTTAGCACGTCGTTTGGTAGAAATCCACGTGCGCGTTCTGCCAAAAGCACCATTTGCATGCACATCTTGTGGTTTTGCAGAAAACTTCATCCGCGTCTACCAAAAGATGCATGTGCATGCTTAAAACGCGTTTTCGCACAAATGCGTGCGCGGGTGCTAAAAAGAGCAGCATCGGCATGCTTAGCACGTCGTTTGGTAGAAATCCACGTGCGCGTTCTGCCAAAAGCACCATTTGCATGCACATCTTGTGGTTTTGCAGAAAACTTCATCCGCGTCTACCAAAAGATGCATGTGCATGCTTAAAACGCGTTTTCGCACAAATCCGTGCGCGGGTGCTAAAAAGAGCAGCATCGGCATGCTTAGCACGTCGTTTGGTAGAAATCCACGTGCGCGTTCTGCAAAAAGCACCATTTGCATGCACATCTTGTGGTTTTGCAGAAAACTTCATCCGCGTCTACCAAAAGATGCATGTGCATGCTTAAAACGCGTTTTCGCACAAATGCGTGCGCGGGTGCTAAAAAGAGCAGCATCGGCATGCTTAGCACGTCGTTTGGTAGAAATCCACGTGCGCGTTCTGCCAAAAGCACCATTTGCATGCACATCTTGTGGTTTTGCAGAAAACTTCATCCGCGTCTACCAAAAGATGCATGTGCATGCTTAAAACGCGTTTTCGCACAAATGCGTGCGCGGGTGCTAAAGAGAGCAGCATCGGCATGCTTAGCACGTCGTTTGGTAGAAATCCACGTGCGCGTTCTGCCAAAAGCACCATTTGCATGCACATCTTGTGGTTTTGCAGAAAACTTCATCCGCGTCTACCAAAAGATGCATGTGCATGCTTAAAACGCGTTTTCGCACAAATCCGTGCGCGGGTGCTAAAAAGAGCAGCATCGGCAAGCTTAGCACGTCGTTTGGTAGAAATCCACGTGCGCGTTCTGCAAAAAGCACCATTTGCATGCACATCTTGTGGTTTTGCAGAAAACTTCATCCGCGTCTACCAAAAGATGCATGTGCATGCTTAAAACGCGTTTTCGCACAAATGCATGCGCGGGTGCTAAAAAGAGCAGCATCGGCATGCTTAGCACGTCGTTTGGTAGAAATCCACGTGCGCGTTCTGCAAAAAGCACCATTTGCATGCACATCTTGTGGTTTTGCAGAAAACTTCATCCGCGTCTACCAAAAGATGCATGTGCATGCTTAAAACGCGTTTTCGCACAAATGCGTGCGTGGGTGCTAAAAATAGCAGCATCGGCATGCTTAGCACGTCGTTTGGTAGAAATCCACGTGCGCGTTCTGCCAAAAGCACCATTTGCATGCACATCTTGTGGTTTTGCAGAAAACTTCATCCGCGTCTACCAAAAGATGCATGTGCATGCTTAAAACGCGTTTTCGCACAAATCCGTGCGCGGGTGCTAAAAAGAGCAGCATCGGCAAGCTTAGCACGTCGTTTGGTAGAAATCCACGTGCGCGTTCTGCAAAAAGCACCATTTGCATGCACATCTTGTGGTTTTGCAGAAAACTTCATCCGCGTCTACCAAAAGATGCATGTGCATGCTTAAAACGCGTTTTCGCACAAATGCATGCGCGGGTGCTAAAAAGAGCAGCATCGGCATGCTTAGCACGTCGTTTGGTAGAAATCCACGTGCGCGTTCTGCAAAAAGCACCATTTGCATGCACATCTTGTGGTTTTGCAGAAAACTTCATCCGCGTCTACCAAAAGATGCATGTGCATGCTTAAAACGCGTTTTCGCACAAATGCGTGCGTGGGTGCTAAAAATAGCAGCATCGGCATGCTTAGCACGTCGTTTGGTAGAAATCCACGTGCGCGTTCTGCCAAAAGCACCATTTGCATGCACATCTTGTGGTTTTGCAGAAAACTTCATCCGCGTCTACCAAAAGATGCATGTGCATGCTTAAAACGCGTTTTCGCACAAATCCGTGCGCGGGTGCTAAAAAGAGCAGCATCGGCATGCTTAGCACGTCGTTTGGTAGAAATCCACGTGCGCGTTCTGCAAAAAGCACCATTTGCATGCACGTCTTGTGGTTTTGCAGAAAACTTCATCCGCGTCTACCAAAAGATGCATGGGCATGCTTAAAATGCGTTTTCGCACAAATGCGTGCGCGGGTGCTAAAAAGAGCAGCATCGGCATGCTTAGCACGTCGTTTGGTAGAAATCCACGTGCGCGTTCTGCCAAAAGCACCATTTGCATGCACATCTTGTGGTTTTGCAGAAAACTTCATCCGCGTCTACCAAAAGATGCATGTGCATGCTTAAAACGCGTTTTCGCACAAATCCGTGCGCGGGTGCTAAAAAGAGCAGCATCGGCAAGCTTAGCACGTCGTTTGGTAGAAATCCACGTGCGCGTTCTGCAAAAAGCACCATTTGCATGCACATCTTGTGGTTTTGCAGAAAACTTCATCCGCGTCTACCAAAAGATGCATGTGCATGCTTAAAACGCGTTTTCGCACAAATGCGTGCGCGGGTGCTAAAAAGAGCAGCATCGGCATGCTTAGCACGTCGTTTGGTAGAAATCCACGTGCGCGTTCTGCCAAAAGCACCATTTGCATGCACATCTTGTGGTTTTGCAGAAAACTTCATCCGCGTCTACCAAAAGATGCATGTGCATGCTTAAAACGCGTTTTCGCACAAATCCGTGCGCGGGTGCTAAAAAGAGCAGCATCGGCAAGCTTAGCACGTCGTTTGGTAGAAATCCACGTGCGCGTTCTGCAAAAAGCACCATTTGCATGCACATCTTGTGGTTTTGCAAACTTCATCCGCGTCTACCAAATGATGCATGTGCATGCTTAAAACGCGTTTTCGCACAAATGCGTGCGCGGGTGCTAAAAAGAGCGGCATCGGCATGCTTAGCACGTCGTTTGGTAGAAATCCACGTGCGCGTTCTGCCAAAAGCACCATTTGCATGCACATCTTGTGGTTTTGCAGAAAACTTCATCCGCGTCTACCAAAAGATGCATGTGCATGCTTAAAACGCGTTTTCGCACAAATGCGTGCGCGGGTGCTAAAAAGAGCAGCATCGGCATGCTTAGCACGTCGTTTGGTAGAAATCCACGTGCGCGTTCTGCCAAAAGCACCATTTGCATGCACATCTTGTGGTTTTGCAGAAAACTTCATCCGCGTCTACCAAAAGATGCATGTGCATGCTTAAAACGCGTTTTCGCACAAATGCGTGCGCGGGTGCTAAAGAGAGCAGCATCGGCATGCTTAGCACGTCGTTTGGTAGAAATCCACGTGCGCGTTCTGCCAAAAGCACCATTTGCATGCACATCTTGTGGTTTTGCAGAAAACTTCATCCGCGTCTACCAAAAGATGCATGTGCATGCTTAAAACGCGTTTTCGCACAAATCCGTGCGCGGGTGCTAAAAAGAGCAGCATCGGCAAGCTTAGCACGTCGTTTGGTAGAAATCCACGTGCGCGTTCTGCAAAAAGCACCATTTGCATGCACATCTTGTGGTTTTGCAGAAAACTTCATCCGCGTCTACCAAAAGATGCATGTGCATGCTTAAAACGCGTTTTCGCACAAATGCATGCGCGGGTGCTAAAAAGAGCAGCATCGGCATGCTTAGCACGTCGTTTGGTAGAAATCCACGTGCGCGTTCTGCAAAAAGCACCATTTGCATGCACATCTTGTGGTTTTGCAGAAAACTTCATCCGCGTCTACCAAAAGATGCATGTGCATGCTTAAAACGCGTTTTCGCACAAATGCGTGCGTGGGTGCTAAAAATAGCAGCATCGGCATGCTTAGCACGTCGTTTGGTAGAAATCCACGTGCGCGTTCTGCCAAAAGCACCATTTGCATGCACATCTTGTGGTTTTGCAGAAAACTTCATCCGCGTCTACCAAAAGATGCATGTGCATGCTTAAAACGCGTTTTCGCACAAATCCGTGCGCGGGTGCTAAAAAGAGCAGCATCGGCAAGCTTAGCACGTCGTTTGGTAGAAATCCACGTGCGCGTTCTGCAAAAAGCACCATTTGCATGCACATCTTGTGGTTTTGCAGAAAACTTCATCCGCGTCTACCAAAAGATGCATGTGCATGCTTAAAACGCGTTTTCGCACAAATGCATGCGCGGGTGCTAAAAAGAGCAGCATCGGCATGCTTAGCACGTCGTTTGGTAGAAATCCACGTGCGCGTTCTGCAAAAAGCACCATTTGCATGCACATCTTGTGGTTTTGCAGAAAACTTCATCCGCGTCTACCAAAAGATGCATGTGCATGCTTAAAACGCGTTTTCGCACAAATGCGTGCGTGGGTGCTAAAAATAGCAGCATCGGCATGCTTAGCACGTCGTTTGGTAGAAATCCACGTGCGCGTTCTGCCAAAAGCACCATTTGCATGCACATCTTGTGGTTTTGCAGAAAACTTCATCCGCGTCTACCAAAAGATGCATGTGCATGCTTAAAACGCGTTTTCGCACAAATCCGTGCGCGGGTGCTAAAAAGAGCAGCATCGGCATGCTTAGCACGTCGTTTGGTAGAAATCCACGTGCGCGTTCTGCAAAAAGCACCATTTGCATGCACGTCTTGTGGTTTTGCAGAAAACTTCATCCGCGTCTACCAAAAGATGCATGGGCATGCTTAAAATGCGTTTTCGCACAAATGCGTGCGCGGGTGCTAAAAAGAGCAGCATCGGCATGCTTAGCACGTCGTTTGGTAGAAATCCACGTGCGCGTTCTGCCAAAAGCACCATTTGCATGCACATCTTGTGGTTTTGCAGAAAACTTCATCCGCGTCTACCAAAAGATGCATGTGCATGCTTAAAACGCGTTTTCGCACAAATCCGTGCGCGGGTGCTAAAAAGAGCAGCATCGGCAAGCTTAGCACGTCGTTTGGTAGAAATCCACGTGCGCGTTCTGCAAAAAGCACCATTTGCATGCACATCTTGTGGTTTTGCAGAAAACTTCATCCGCGTCTACCAAAAGATGCATGTGCATGCTTAAAACGCGTTTTCGCACAAATGCGTGCGCGGGTGCTAAAAAGAGCAGCATCGGCATGCTTAGCACGTCGTTTGGTAGAAATCCACGTGCGCGTTCTGCCAAAAGCACCATTTGCATGCACATCTTGTGGTTTTGCAGAAAACTTCATCCGCGTCTACCAAAAGATGCATGTGCATGCTTAAAACGCGTTTTCGCACAAATCCGTGCGCGGGTGCTAAAAAGAGCAGCATCGGCAAGCTTAGCACGTCGTTTGGTAGAAATCCACGTGCGCGTTCTGCAAAAAGCACCATTTGCATGCACATCTTGTGGTTTTGCAAACTTCATCCGCGTCTACCAAATGATGCATGTGCATGCTTAAAACGCGTTTTCGCACAAATGCGTGCGCGGGTGCTAAAAAGAGCGGCATCGGCATGCTTAGCACGTCGTTTGGTAGAAATCCACGTGCGCGTTCTGCCAAAAGCACCATTTGCATGCACATCTTTTGGTTTTGCAGAAAACTTCATCCGCGTCTACCAAAAGATGCATGTGCATGCTTAAAACGCGTTTTCGCACAAATCCGTGCGCGGGTCCTAAAAAGAGCAGCATCGGCATGCTTAGCACGTCGTTTGGTAGAAATCCACGTGCGCGTTCTGCAAAAAGCACCATTTGCATGCACATCTTGTGGTTTTGCAGAAAACTTCATCCGCGTCTACCAAAAGATGCATGTGCATGCTTAAAACGCGTTTTCGCACAAATGCGTGCGCGGGTGCTAAAAAGAGCAGCATCGGCATGCTTAGCACGTCGTTTGGTAGAAATCCACGTGCGCGTTCTGCCAAAAGCACCATTTGCATGCACATCTTGTGGTTTTGCAGAAAACTTCATCCGCGTCTACCAAAAGATGCATGTGCATGCTTAAAACGCGTTTTCGCACAAATCCGTGCGCGGGTGCTAAAAAGAGCAGCATCGGCAAGCTTAGCACGTCGTTTGGTAGAAATCCACGTGCGCGTTCTGCAAAAAGCACCATTTGCATGCACACCTTGTGGTTTTGCAGAAAACTTCATCCGCGTCTACCAAAAGATGCATGTGCATGCTTAAAACGCGTTTTCGCACAAATCCGTGCGCGGGTGCTAAAAAGAGCAGCATCGGCAAGCTTAGCACGTCGTTTGGTAGAAATCCACGTGCGCGTTCTGCAAAAAGCACCATTTGCATGCACATCTTGTGGTTTTGCAGAAAACTTCATCCGCGTCTACCAAAAGATGCATGTGCATGCTTAAAACGCGTTTTCGCACAAATGCGTGCGCGGGTGCTAAAGAGAGCAGCATCGGCATGCTTAGCACGTCGTTTGGTAGAAATCCACGTGCGCGTTCTGCCAAAAGCACCATTTGCATGCACATCTTGTGGTTTTGCAGAAAACTTCATCCGCGTCTACCAAAAGATGCATGTGCATGCTTAAAACGCGTTTTCGCACAAATCCGTGCGCGGGTGCTAAAAAGAGCAGCATCGGCAAGCTTAGCACGTCGTTTGGTAGAAATCCACGTGCGCGTTCTGCAAAAAGCACCATTTGCATGCACATCTTGTGGTTTTGCAGAAAACTTCATCCGCGTCTACCAAAAGATGCATGTGCATGCTTAAAACGCGTTTTCGCACAAATGCATGCGCGGGTGCTAAAAAGAGCAGCATCGGCATGCTTAGCACGTCGTTTGGTAGAAATCCACGTGCGCGTTCTGCAAAAAGCACCATTTGCATGCACATCTTGTGGTTTTGCAGAAAACTTCATCCGCGTCTACCAAAAGATGCATGTGCATGCTTAAAACGCGTTTTCGCACAAATGCGTGCGTGGGTGCTAAAAATAGCAGCATCGGCATGCTTAGCACGTCGTTTGGTAGAAATCCACGTGCGCGTTCTGCCAAAAGCACCATTTGCATGCACATCTTGTGGTTTTGCAGAAAACTTCATCCGCGTCTACCAAAAGATGCATGTGCATGCTTAAAACGCGTTTTCGCACAAATCCGTGCGCGGGTGCTAAAAAGAGCAGCATCGGCAAGCTTAGCACGTCGTTTGGTAGAAATCCACGTGCGCGTTCTGCAAAAAGCACCATTTGCATGCACATCTTGTGGTTTTGCAGAAAACTTCATCCGCGTCTACCAAAAGATGCATGTGCATGCTTAAAACGCGTTTTCGCACAAATGCATGCGCGGGTGCTAAAAAGAGCAGCATCGGCATGCTTAGCACGTCGTTTGGTAGAAATCCACGTGCGCGTTCTGCAAAAAGCACCATTTGCATGCACATCTTGTGGTTTTGCAGAAAACTTCATCCGCGTCTACCAAAAGATGCATGTGCATGCTTAAAACGCGTTTTCGCACAAATGCGTGCGTGGGTGCTAAAAATAGCAGCATCGGCATGCTTAGCACGTCGTTTGGTAGAAATCCACGTGCGCGTTCTGCAAAAGCACCATTTGCATGCACATCTTGTGGTTTTGCAGAAAACTTCATCCGCGTCTACCAAAAGATGCATGTGCATGCTTAAAACGCGTTTTCGCACAAATCCGTGCGCGGGTGCTAAAAAGAGCAGCATCGGCATGCTTAGCACGTCGTTTGGTAGAAATCCACGTGCGCGTTCTGCAAAAAGCACCATTTGCATGCACGTCTTGTGGTTTTGCAGAAAACTTCATCCGCGTCTACCAAAAGATGCATGGGCATGCTTAAAATGCGTTTTCGCATCTGTCTCGCGTGTGTTGCTAAAAAGAGCAGCATCGGCATGCTTAGCACGTCGTTTGGTAGAAATCCACGTGCGCGTTCTGCCAAAAGCACCATTTGCATGCACATCTTGTGGTTTTGCAGAAAACTTCATCCGCGTCTACCAAAAGATGCATGTGCATGCTTAAAACGCGTTTTCGCACAAATCCGTGCGCGGGTGCTAAAAAGAGCAGCATCGGCAAGCTTAGCACGTCGTTTGGTAGAAATCCACGTGCGCGTTCTGCAAAAAGCACCATTTGCATGCACATCTTGTGGTTTTGCAGAAAACTTCATCCGCGTCTACCAAAAGATGCATGTGCATGCTTAAAACGCGTTTTCGCACAAATGCGTGCGCGGGTGCTAAAAAGAGCAGCATCGGCATGCTTAGCACGTCGTTTGGTAGAAATCCACGTGCGCGTTCTGCCAAAAGCACCATTTGCATGCACATCTTGTGGTTTTGCAGAAAACTTCATCCGCGTCTACCAAAAGATGCATGTGCATGCTTAAAACGCGTTTTCGCACAAATCCGTGCGCGGGTGCTAAAAAGAGCAGCATCGGCAAGCTTAGCACGTCGTTTGGTAGAAATCCACGTGCGCGTTCTGCAAAAAGCACCATTTGCATGCACATCTTGTGGTTTTGCAAACTTCATCCGCGTCTACCAAATGATGCATGTGCATGCTTAAAACGCGTTTTCGCACAAATGCGTGCGCGGGTGCTAAAAAGAGCGGCATCGGCATGCTTAGCACGTCGTTTGGTAGAAATCCACGTGCGCGTTCTGCCAAAAGCACCATTTGCATGCACATCTTTTGGTTTTGCAGAAAACTTCATCCGCGTCTACCAAAAGATGCATGTGCATGCTTAAAACGCGTTTTCGCACAAATCCGTGCGCGGGTCCTAAAAAGAGCAGCATCGGCATGCTTAGCACGTCGTTTGGTAGAAATCCACGTGCGCGTTCTGCAAAAAGCACCATTTGCATGCACATCTTGTGGTTTTGCAGAAAACTTCATCCGCGTCTACCAAAAGATGCATGTGCATGCTTAAAACGCGTTTTCGCACAAATGCGTGCGCGGGTGCTAAAAAGAGCAGCATCGGCATGCTTAGCACGTCGTTTGGTAGAAATCCACGTGCGCGTTCTGCCAAAAGCACCATTTGCATGCACATCTTGTGGTTTTGCAGAAAACTTCATCCGCGTCTACCAAAAGATGCATGTGCATGCTTAAAACGCGTTTTCGCACAAATCCGTGCGCGGGTGCTAAAAAGAGCAGCATCGGCAAGCTTAGCACGTCGTTTGGTAGAAATCCACGTGCGCGTTCTGCAAAAAGCACCATTTGCATGCACACCTTGTGGTTTTGCAGAAAACTTCATCCGCGTCTACCAAAAGATGCATGTGCATGCTTAAAACGCGTTTTCGCACAAATCCGTGCGCGGGTGCTAAAAAGAGCAGCATCGGCAAGCTTAGCACGTCGTTTGGTAGAAATCCACGTGCGCGTTCTGCAAAAAGCACCATTTGCATGCACATCTTGTGGTTTTGCAGAAAACTTCATCCGCGTCTACCAAAAGATGCATGTGCATGCTTAAAACGCGTTTTCGCACAAATGCATGCGCGGGTGCTAAAAAGAGCAGCATCGGCATGCTTAGCACGTCGTTTGGTAGAAATCCACGTGCGCGTTCTGCAAAAAGCACCATTTGCATGCACATCTTGTGGTTTTGCAGAAAACTTCATCCGCGTCTACCAAAAGATGCATGTGCATGCTTAAAACGCGTTTTCGCACAAATGCGTGCGTGGGTGCTAAAAATAGCAGCATCGGCATGCTTAGCACGTCGTTTGGTAGAAATCCACGTGCGCGTTCTGCCAAAAGCACCATTTGCATGCACATCTTGTGGTTTTGCAGAAAACTTCATCCGCGTCTACCAAAAGATGCATGTGCATGCTTAAAACGCGTTTTCGCACAAATCCGTGCGCGGGTGCTAAAAAGAGCAGCATCGGCATGCTTAGCACGTCGTTTGGTAGAAATCCACGTGCGCGTTCTGCAAAAAGCACCATTTGCATGCACGTCTTGTGGTTTTGCAGAAAACTTCATCCGCGTCTACCAAAAGATGCATGGGCATGCTTAAAATGCGTTTTCGCACAAATGCGTGCGCGGGTGCTAAAAAGAGCAGCATCGGCATGCTTAGCACGTCGTTTGGTAGAAATCCACGTGCGCGTTCTGCCAAAAGCACCATTTGCATGCACGTCTTGTGGTTTTGCAGAAAACTTCATCCGCGTCTACCAAAAGATGCATGGGCATGCTTAAAATGCGTTTTCGCACAAATGCGTGCGCGGGTGCTAAAAAGAGCAGCATCGGCATGCTTAGCACGTCGTTTGGTAGAAATCCACGTGCGCGTTCTGCCAAAAGCACCATTTGCATGCACATCTTGTGGTTTTGCAGAAAACTTCATCCGCGTCTACCAAAAGATGCATGTGCATGCTTAAAACGCGTTTTCGCACAAATCCGTGCGCGGGTGCTAAAAAGAGCAGCATCGGCAAGCTTAGCACGTCGTTTGGTAGAAATCCACGTGCGCGTTCTGCAAAAAGCACCATTTGCATGCACATCTTGTGGTTTTGCAGAAAACTTCATCCGCGTCTACCAAAAGATGCATGTGCATGCTTAAAACGCGTTTTCGCACAAATGCGTGCGCGGGTGCTAAAAAGAGCAGCATCGGCATGCTTAGCACGTCGTTTGGTAGAAATCCACGTGCGCGTTCTGCCAAAAGCACCATTTGCATGCACATCTTGTGGTTTTGCAGAAAACTTCATCCGCGTCTACCAAAAGATGCATGTGCATGCTTAAAACGCGTTTTCGCACAAATCCGTGCGCGGGTGCTAAAAAGAGCAGCATCGGCAAGCTTAGCACGTCGTTTGGTAGAAATCCACGTGCGCGTTCTGCAAAAAGCACCATTTGCATGCACATCTTGTGGTTTTGCAAACTTCATCCGCGTCTACCAAATGATGCATGTGCATGCTTAAAACGCGTTTTCGCACAAATGCGTGCGCGGGTGCTAAAAAGAGCGGCATCGGCATGCTTAGCACGTCGTTTGGTAGAAATCCACGTGCGCGTTCTGCCAAAAGCACCATTTGCATGCACATCTTTTGGTTTTGCAGAAAACTTCATCCGCGTCTACCAAAAGATGCATGTGCATGCTTAAAACGCGTTTTCGCACAAATCCGTGCGCGGGTCCTAAAAAGAGCAGCATCGGCATGCTTAGCACGTCGTTTGGTAGAAATCCACGTGCGCGTTCTGCAAAAAGCACCATTTGCATGCACATCTTGTGGTTTTGCAGAAAACTTCATCCGCGTCTACCAAAAGATGCATGTGCATGCTTAAAACGCGTTTTCGCACAAATGCGTGCGCGGGTGCTAAAAAGAGCAGCATCGGCATGCTTAGCACGTCGTTTGGTAGAAATCCACGTGCGCGTTCTGCCAAAAGCACCATTTGCATGCACATCTTGTGGTTTTGCAGAAAACTTCATCCGCGTCTACCAAAAGATGCATGTGCATGCTTAAAACGCGTTTTCGCACAAATCCGTGCGCGGGTCCTAAAAAGAGCAGCATCGGCATGCTTAGCACGTCGTTTGGTAGAAATCCACGTGCGCGTTCTGCAAAAAGCACCATTTGCATGCACATCTTGTGGTTTTGCAGAAAACTTCATCCGCGTCTAACAAAAGATGCATGTGCATGCTTAAAACGCGTTTTCGCACAAATCCGTGCGCGGGTGCTAAAAAGAGCAGCATCGGCAAGCTTAGCACGTCGTTTGGTAGAAATCCACGTGCGCGTTCTGCAAAAAGCACCATTTGCATGCACATCTTGTGGTTTTGCAGAAAACTTCATCCGCGTCTACCAAAAGATGCATGTGCATGCTTAAAACGCGTTTTCGCACAAATGCGTGCGCGGGTGCTAAAAAGAGCAGCATCGGCATGCTTAGCACGTCGTTTGGTAGAAATCCACGTGCGCGTTCTGCAAAAAGCACCATTTGCATGCACATCTTGTGGTTTTGCAGAAAACTTCATCCGCGTCTACCAAAAGATGCATGTGCATGCTTAAAACGCGTTTTCGCACAAATCCGAGCGCGGGTGCCAAAAAGCGCAGCATCGGCAAGCTTAGCACGTCGTTTGGTAGAAATCCACGTGCGCGTTCTGCAAAAAGCACCATTTGCATGCACATCTTGTGGTTTTGCAGAAAACTTCATCCGCGTCTACCAAAAGATGCATGTGCATGCTTAAAACGCGTTTTCGCACAAATGCGTGCGCGGGTGCTAAAAAGAGCAGCATCGGCATGCTTAGCACGTCGTTTGGTAGAAATCCACGTGCGCGTTCTGCAAAAAGCACCATTTGCATGCACATCTTGTGGTTTTGCAGAAAACTTCATCCGCGTCTACCAAAAGATGCATGTGCATGCTTAAAACGCGTTTTCGCACAAATGCGTGCGCGGGTGCTAAAAAGAGCAGCATCGGCATGCTTAGCACGTCGTTTGGTAGAAATCCACGTGCGCGTTCTGCCAAAAGCACCATTTGCATGCACATCTTGTGGTTTTGCAGAAAACTTCATCCGCGTCTACCAAAAGATGCATGTGCCTGCTTAAAACGCGTTTTCGCACAAATGCGTGCGCGGGTGCTAAAAAGAGCAGCATCGGCATGCTTAGCACGTCGTTTGGTAGAAATCCACGTGCGCGTTCTGCCAAAAGCACCATTTGCATGCACATCTTGTGGTTTTGCAGAAAACTTCATCCGCGTCTACCAAAAGATGCATGTGCATGCTTAAAACGCGTTTTTGCACAAATGCGTGCGTGGGTGCTAAAAAGAGCAGCATCGGCATGCTTAGCACGTCGTTTGGTAGAAATCCACGTGCGCGTTCTGCCAAAAGCACCATTTGCATGCACATCTTGTGGTTTTGCAGAAAACTTCATCCGCGTCTACCAAAAGATGCATGTGCATGCTTAAAACGCGTTTTCGCACAAATCCGTGCGCGGGTGCTAAAAAGAGCAGCATCGGCATGCTTAGCACGTCGTTTGGTAGAAATCCACGTGCGCGTTCTGCAAAAAGCACCATTTGCATGCACATCTTGTGGTTTTGCAGAAAACTTCATCCGCGTCTACCAAAAGATGCATGTGCATGCTTAAAACGCGTTTTCGCACAAATGCGTGCGCGGGTGCTAAAAAGAGCAGCATCGGCATGCTTAGCACGTCGTTTGGTAGAAATCCACGTGCGCGTTCTGCCAAAAGCACCATTTGCATGCACATCTTGTGGTTTTGCAGAAAACTTCATCCGCGTCTACCAAAAGATGCATGTGCATGCTTAAAACGCGTTTTCGCACAAATCCGTGCGCGGGTGCTAAAAAGAGCAGCATCGGCAAGCTTAGCACGTCGTTTGGTAGAAATCCACGTGCGCGTTCTGCAAAAAGCACCATTTGCATGCACATCTTGTGGTTTTGCAGAAAACTTCATCCGCGTCTACCAAAAGATGCATGTGCATGCTTAAAACGCGTTTTCGCACAAATCCGTGCGCGGGTGCTAAAAAGAGCAGCATCGGCATGCTTAGCACGTCGTTTGGTAGAAATCCACGTGCGCGTTCTGCCAAAAGCACCATTTGCATGCACATCTTGTGGTTTTGCAGAAAACTTCATCCGCGTCTACCAAAAGATGCATGTGCATGCTTAAAACGCGTTTTCGCACAAATGCGTGCGCGGGTGCTAAAAAGAGCAGCATCGGCATGCTTAGCACGTCGTTTGGTAGAAATCCACGTGCGCGTTCTGCCAAAAGCACCATTTGCATGCACATCTTGTGGTTTTGCAGAAAACTTCATCCGCGTCTACCAAAAGATGCATGTGCATGCTTAAAACGCGTTTTCGCACAAATCCGTGCGCGGGTGCTAAAAAGAGCAGCATCGGCATGCTTAGCACGTCGTTTGGTAGAAATCCACGTGCGCGTTCTGCAAAAAGCACCATTTGCATGCACATCTTGTGGTTTTGCAGAAAACTTCATCCGCGTCTACCAAAAGATGCATGTGCATGCTTAAAACGCGTTTTCGCACAAATGCGTGCGCGGGTGCTAAAAAGAGCAGCATCGGCATGCTTAGCACGTCGTTTGGTAGAAATCCACGTGCGCGTTCTGCCAAAAGCACCATTTGCATGCACATCTTGTGGTTTTGCAGAAAACTTCATCCGCGTCTACCAAAAGATGCATGTGCATGCTTAAAACGCGTTTTCGCACAAATCCGTGCGCGGGTGCTAAAAAGAGCAGCATCGGCAAGCTTAGCACGTCGTTTGGTAGAAATCCACGTGCGCGTTCTGCAAAAAGCACCATTTGCATGCACATCTTGTGGTTTTGCAGAAAACTTCATCCGCGTCTACCAAAAGATGCATGTGCATGCTTAAAACGCGTTTTCGCACAAATGCATGCGCGGGTGCTAAAAAGAGCAGCATCGGCATGCTTAGCACGTCGTTTGGTAGAAATCCACGTGCGCGTTCTGCAAAAAGCACCATTTGCATGCACATCTTGTGGTTTTGCAGAAAACTTCATCCGCGTCTACCAAAAGATGCATGTGCATGCTTAAAACGCGTTTTCGCACAAATGCGTGCGTGGGTGCTAAAAATAGCAGCATCGGCATGCTTAGCACGTCGTTTGGTAGAAATCCACGTGCGCGTTCTGCCAAAAGCACCATTTGCATGCACATCTTGTGGTTTTGCAGAAAACTTCATCCGCGTCTACCAAAAGATGCATGTGCATGCTTAAAACGCGTTTTCGCACAAATCCGTGCGCGGGTGCTAAAAAGAGCAGCATCGGCATGCTTAGCACGTCGTTTGGTAGAAATCCACGTGCGCGTTCTGCAAAAAGCACCATTTGCATGCACGTCTTGTGGTTTTGCAGAAAACTTCATCCGCGTCTACCAAAAGATGCATGGGCATGCTTAAAACGCGTTTTCGCACAAATGCGTGCGCGGGTGCTAAAAAGAGCAGCATCGGCATGCTTAGCACGTCGTTTGGTAGAAATCCACGTGCGCGTTCTGCCAAAAGCACCATTTGCATGCACATCTTGTGGTTTTGCAGAAAACTTCATCCGCGTCTACCAAAAGATGCATGTGCATGCTTAAAACGCGTTTTCGCACAAATCCGTGCGCGGGTGCTAAAAAGAGCAGCATCGGCAAGCTTAGCACGTCGTTTGGTAGAAATCAACGTGCGCGTTCTGCAAAAAGCACCATTTGCATGCACATCTTGTGGTTTTGCAGAAAACTTCATCCGCGTCTACCAAAAGATGCATGTGCATGCTTAAAACGCGTTTTCGCAGAAATGCGTGCGCGGGTGCTAAAAAGAGCAGCATCGGCATGCTTAGCACGTCGTTTGGTAGAAATCCACGTGCGCGTTCTGCCAAAAGCACCATTTGCATGCACATCTTGTGGTTTTGCAGAAAACTTCATCCGCGTCTACCAAAAGATGCATGTGCATGCTTAAAACGCGTTTTCGCACAAATCCGTGCGCGGGTGCTAAAAAGAGCAGCATCGGCAAGCTTAGCACGTCGTTTGGTAGAAATCCACGTGCGCGTTCTGCACAAAGCACCATTTGCATGCACATCTTGTGGTTTTGCAGAAAACTTCATCCGCGTCTACCAAAAGATGCATGTGCATGCTTAAAACGCGTTTTCGCACAAATGCGTGCGCGGGTGCTAAAAAGAGCAGCATCGGCATGCTTAGCACGTCGTTTGGTAGAAATCCACGTGCGCGTTCTGCAAAAAGCACCATTTGCATGCACATCTTGTGGTTTTGCAGAAAACTTCATCCGCGTCTACCAAAAGATGCATGTGCATGCTTAAAACGCGTTTTCGCACAAATGCGTGCGCGGGTGCTAAAAAGAGCTGCATCGGCATGCTTAGCACGTCGTTTGGTAGAAATCCACGTGCGCGTTCTGCCAAAAGCACCATTTGCATGCATATCTTGTGGTTTTGCAGAAAACTTCATCCGCGTCTACCAAAAGATGCATGTGCATGCTTAAAACGCGTTTTCGCACAAATCCGTGCGCGGGTGCCAAAAAGCGCAGCATCGGCAAGCTTAGCACGTCGTTTGGTAGAAATCCACGTGCGCGTTCTGCAAAAAGCACCATTTGCATGCACATCTTGTGGTTTTGCAGAAAACTTCATCCGCGTCTACCAAAAGATGCATGTGCATGCTTAAAACGCGTTTTCGCACAAATGCGTGCGCGGGTGCTAAAAAGAGCAGCATCGGCATGCTTAGCACGTCGTTTGGTAGAAATCCACGTGCGCGTTCTGCAAAAAGCACCATTTGCATGCACATCTTGTGGTTTTGCAGAAAACTTCATCCGCGTCTACCAAAAGATGCATGTGCATGCTTAAAACGCGTTTTCGCACAAATGCGTGCGCGGGTGCTAAAAAGAGCAGCATCGGCATGCTTAGCACGTCGTTTGGTAGAAATCCACGTGCGCGTTCTGCCAAAAGCACCATTTGCATGCACATCTTGTGGTTTTGCAGAAAACTTCATCCGCGTCTACCAAAAGATGCATGTGCCTGCTTAAAACGCGTTTTCGCACAAATCCGTGCGCGGGTGCTAAAAAGAGCAGCATCGGCATGCTTAGCACGTCGTTTGGTAGAAATCCACGTGCGCGTTCTGCAAAAAGCACCATTTGCATGCACGTCTTTTGGTTTTGCAGAAAACTTCATCCGCGTCTACCAAAAGATGCATGTGCATGCTTAAAACGCGTTTTCGCACAAATCCGTGCGCGGTTGCTAAGAGCAGCATCGGCATGCTTAGCACGTCGTTTGGTAGAAATCCACGTGGGCGTTCTGCAAAAAGCACCATTTGCATGCACGTCTTTTGGTTTTGCAGAAAACTTCATCCGCGTCTACCAAAAGATGCATGGGCATGCTTAAAACGCGTTTTCGCACAAATCCGTGCGCGGGTGCTAAAAAGAGCAGCATCGGCAAGCTTAGCACGTCGTTTGGTAGAAATCCACGTGCGCGTTCTGCAAAAAGCACCATTTGCATGCACATCTTGTGGTTTTGCAGAAAACTTCATCCGCGTCTACCAAAAGATGCATGTGCATGCTTAAAACGCGTTTTCGCACAAATGCGTGCGCGGGTGCTAAAAAGAGCAGCATCGGCATGCTTAGCACGTCGTTTGGTAGAAATCCACGTGCGCGTTCTGCAAAAAGCACCATTTGCATGCACATCTTGTGGTTTTGCAGAAAACTTCATCCGCGTCTACCAAAAGATGCATGTGCATGCTTAAAACGCGTTTTCGCACAAATGCGTGCGCGGGTGCTAAAAAGAGCTGCATCGGCATGCTTAGCACGTCGTTTGGTAGAAATCCACGTGCGCGTTCTGCCAAAAGCACCATTTGCATGCATATCTTGTGGTTTTGCAGAAAACTTCATCCGCGTCTACCAAAAGATGCATGTGCATGCTTAAAACGCGTTTTCGCACAAATCCGTGCGCGGGTGCCAAAAAGCGCAGCATCGGCAAGCTTAGCACGTCGTTTGGTAGAAATCCACGTGCGCGTTCTGCAAAAAGCACCATTTGCATGCACATCTTGTGGTTTTGCAGAAAACTTCATCCGCGTCTACCAAAAGATGCATGTGCATGCTTAAAACGCGTTTTCGCACAAATGCGTGCGCGGGTGCTAAAAAGAGCAGCATCGGCATGCTTAGCACGTCGTTTGGTAGAAATCCACGTGCGCGTTCTGCAAAAAGCACCATTTGCATGCACATCTTGTGGTTTTGCAGAAAACTTCATCCGCGTCTACCAAAAGATGCATGCACAGTAAAATAATTTACACCCTTGATGGTGATAATTGCGAATCATAACACCCTTGAAGGGTGTTTTCACTCAAGAAACATCCCATCATCACGACTTTTTGCGAAGCATAGGGCAGTTCTAGATGCCATAACACCCTTTTACCCACCGAAAGGGTGCACTGACTAACAATATTGGGGGTGGGTGCAAGGGTGTTTTTGTTTATTTTTATTACATTCACAAACATACAGTTGCACGAAGAGACAGCGTGTCCCACGGCACTACAAACCAGTGGCGGATACAGAAGTGTGCCCTCCCCTACCCCAACTCCTTCCCCCCGAGACATGTCGGGCTTTCAATGCCAACAAAACTCCTGAAGAGAGTCCCCCTCCGTTTCACTCTCTGTTTTGACGAGCTATATTAAATATGTCCTTCGAAAAACCTGTTGCTTAAGCACTACTATGTATTATGTCATAGTATTCTAGGTGGCACACAGTTCTCAAATGTCGTCACGCACAAATTCCGCGGAATCCAACAGCACGCACCTACTTTTTCTGGTATTGAATAGTTAACCAAATGAAAAATGTTCAAAATGTTTTCAGTAAGGCAGAACTAGTGCAGCTCTTGCTGCTTTTGGGACGCCAGGAATCCAGCAAAATGAACAGGCCACGTGACAGCATGCAGCTGGACGCGCCACACTTGCTCGAAAGCAGTGCGGTCGTCTAGGTTTCTTTCAAGCACAACAAAACAGGCAGAAAAGGGCGCGACGAACCATACGCGGAAAAAAGATACGCCGATTTGGGAAGCTTTAACCCCACCTGACCTTTTTTCGCCGAATCAATAACCCCAATTCGTTCTGCTTCTCTCAAGTTCATAAACAAGGTAGGTTCGTTGGCAAACTTGAGCCTTCTCACCCACCACAATGCCTTGCTCAAGCGGCATCTGCAGAACGAGCCGTGCAAAACGCTCATGGCTTCGCGTCCGCGTCAATTTACGAAGCTGGCTGTACAACAAGAAACTATTAAGTTTGTAGTTGTATAGTAAAGGAAAGTTCTACTGGCTTACAAACAGCTGCCAGAACGGAGTGCTCAAAAAGAAAGGGAGAATAATATGAGAAAGTATAGAGAACCAACGTACAACTTGCGATGCATACATACGTATTTACAACACCGACTAACAGCGCTATTTACTCAAATATTTCCCCTCCCAAATTGGAGACGGTATTATTGCATGCATGAATAGGACATTAAGCCAATCATTGTAGATATAACGAGATTCCAGAAATTGGCGGGGCATCTGCAGACCCATCTTTGTTCACGGAACAGTGGCGAGGCATTTTTGAAGTGTGCGTGCAATTGCCCGCCTGCCAAGTACGTTCGCGATATCTTGGCATATGCAGACCTGCGCGAGACTCGCCCGTCTCCCATCGCGAGATGGGTGAGACATGTGCACATGCTGAATACGGGAAAGAAATACCTTGTAGAATGAAATTGAATTTTGTCCTAACACCAGAGCTCTGGATTGCAGGTTACAGTGTGCACGGGGGCGTTCTGCCAGATTTTAAAGCGAAGCTTTCTATGCCTCCTCCCTCACCCTTTCCAATTCCGTTGCTGCTGCTGTCACTGCCTTGCCAGCCACGTCGGTGGGTGATTTGAGAGCGTGCATAATGAACATGAGAGGGACGCGGGGAAGGCGTGTGCGAGTCGTTTTAGCGAGAACTTCGTGGGCATCGCTACAACACTCTTTAGCCGTCACAATGCCCGCTGAAACACCCTTGCCATCGACACAATGCCCTCTGAAAGACTAACTACGCGTTAGCCCCCCCCCCCCCCCGCAAAAGTAGTGCAAAAGGTGCAGTGCTTACTTTTGTACTCACATGCAACAGCGCAGAGGAGAGATAGTATGGTACTAAGGGGAGACAAGAGAATGCTTAAAGCCAACACCCAGACTAAATGCCATCACAGTTCCCACACTTTGCCATGAAATTGTTGTTGTCATTCAATAGCCTTTACCACAGCTGCACCCTCGCCGAGCAAACGGGTTCGGCGATTGTATAGGCGCAGCTATTGAATGGGAACAATAGTAAATTGCTTTGCTAGCGGTAGTTTGAGGGCGACAGTAGTTGGGTTGAAAATGACTTGTCTACCGCATGCACAAAATTCCTCGGTTGTGAATATATCTTGCTCATTACCCGTCAAACTGCTGTTCTAAGCAACTGTAGTAAGACAAAGACCGACATCAGATTATAACAACGACAACTCACGGTACTGTCCACCAAAGGGGAGTCGTTATATTTGTTCTTTCGTTTGAGCTTTCATCGGCCCCATCGCTCACCCGCTCTTAAAAAAAGAAAAAAAAAACGAGAACTGGATTCGCTTCGGTTGCACATTCACGACACCACGCAAAGAAATACTTTTCGTACTTGGAAACTTGAGGTTTTCGGTTTATTCTGTGCATGTGAAATTTCGTGGTATCGCCTATACGTTTAGAAAGCTATTATGCAAGTACTTCTACATCTGTCGTTCGTCCAAGCTATATAATATTTGCGTGAGCAAACCAGTTAAGAAATATGAGCATTGTAAACTTTTTAAAAAGGCCAATTAAAGCTTTTTTGTTCTCTCTTTCTCTTTCTCTGTGCAAAAAAGAAAAGACAGACTCGCAAGTACCTCTGCATCCTATGTAATCAGGAAGGGCCACGTCTCTTTACAAATGGACGTCCAAGCAAATATATATATATATATATATAGAAAATGAATTCACTTACATGCAGTTACCAGCCCACCTTTGCCATTCCATTTCATTTGATATCAGCCAATGTTTTTGCGAATAAATTTCCATTGAACCTACCCGTAAACACAGGAAATGGCTTAGAGGTAGCGTAAAATAAATAGCTTGGAAAGTAATATACACACGTAGTTTTAAAAAAATATGTGTATTTATGCCTTGAAAACGAAACCGAAATTGAAATAACTTCCCCCGACGGGTGTCGCTGCTATCGCCGCTACGTCATTTCCTGCGTTCCGCGGCGGGCCGGCGGGTGCATGTGTGTTTGGTGTGTTCTCCGTGACATTCTTGAAGTTGTGAGTAATTCGATTGTTTTTTGCTGCGTTTAGACTGTACTACTTCGTTGTTTTCGTGTACTTTTGCGCTCATCGACGTGAATTGAGCGTCCGGAGTGAAGGCGACGCGATTATGCGTGAGAAAGAAAGCCAGCAGCGGCCTACGACATCGGTGTTTCTTTGTGACAGTGTGTTTACTATGCCTACGACGGCCGTCATTCGTGGCGAAAGAGAAAACATCTTCCATTCGGCCTGAACAGTGATGAAGTGGACGTTTTGTGTTTCGGCGGAATGCATCGTCAACATGGTCCATCCACTACGTAAACCAAACGGCGTGCCCAGAATACACATCGTGACAGCGCTCCACCTTCAAACCGAGGGCCTTTTGCAAGGCGCATGGACTGCTCATATAAAAGGTACGTACGTAGTCACGTTCAGCGTCGCCTTTTTATGGTGCGTCATTGTGGTAGTAATTTTCGCGTAATTTCTTTAAAGGGCAGCACAAGGTGGGTTGGATGCGAGTGTAGTATCTGTACTCCAGGCATAGCCGACGGGCACCGAATGTGAAAAAGAAAAAGAATGTTTCATTGTTCACGTGTCCTCAACTAGAGTTGTAGAGAATTAAGTACTGCTACGCGTCAGTATTCGGCGCAGGCAGGTAAATAATACTTTGGTTTGACTAATTGGTTCATTCTGTTACAAAAGATGGGCGCAGACTTATACCGGTGTCACAGGGCCACTTTCGATCACGATCGAGCCCATTCTGGATGCAAATTTTCGACCGCGATTGGCTCCCGTCCGCAGATTGTGCAACGAAGCCAAACGCGCCCAGAAATTCGATTCCAGTCAGGATCGATCGCGGGCAAAAGTGTGCAGTGTGAAAACCGTATTAAATGTCGCTTATTTACTTGCACTCATTTGTTTTTTTGTCGGAGGTCACGCGATAGGTAATGGCGCAAGTAGCTTGCAGTGCTCGTGCTTTCATGACTAGAACTAATGCAAAACAAAAGAACCACGACCACCCCGGCTATGTACTAATCCTTCGTTTTAAGTTGTGCTCGTTTGTTCTAGAAGCTGTCATGCTGTTGCGGATGAACGCGTGGTTGCGCTATTTGTTTATAAATTTATCTTCTTGTATAAATAAGTACACCGAGCCTAATCAATTTTTTTCTCGTCCTTGAATTCGTGTCTAGGTTTCACGCAGGCATGCTTATTACTACTACTATTTATGTTTTCTTGTTGTGTGACTGAGCCCTGCCTGAGGCGTCCTGTCAGTGGTCAAAAGTATTTCTGAAATGAATTGCACTCAACGTCCTACGGTTATTGTACGTTTCACTACCTTATTTTAATGTCTAGCTATAAAGCGTATGATTATTGTAACTATTCTTCGCCTTTATATATGTATGTATTAAGCTGGTAAATGCTTAATTGTATTTGCAGCTTTGAGAGGTTCTTTTATTGAGTGGTCAATCTCGAGTGGCATTAATGGTGGGTTGTTTTCTTGTGCTCATGCAGTTACAGTCAACATGAAGCAATTGCATGGGAACCGACTGGCTGTCTTGGGCCTACACATTGCTGAAAAGACTGTGAAGACATCTGAGCTGACAGGTATAATTTTTTCACCACAATTGGCCGACATATTTTTTCCACCATAGGATGAAGACCTCTCCCAGTGAGCTCCAATTACCTCTGTCTTGCGCTAGCGGATTCGAAGTGAAGCCTGCAAATTTTCTGACTTCATCATAGTCTGCTTCTCTACCGTCCTTGACTACCCTTCTCTTCTTTTGCCTTCCATTCTGTAACTTGAATGTGCCACCGGTTATCTGCCCTATGCATTACATGGTTGAAGAAGGCACTTGGGCTAGTTGGTGCTCATGGCAGACTTGAGACATCAATAACTAGCCTGACAAAGACAACATCAAGAAGCACATAAGACAGAACTCTAGACTTCAACTGAAATTTTTGCTACACAGAAACATGGAATGCACAGAATGTCGACAGACAGAAACAACATAGGAGCTATCGGAACAAATTGATGAACAGGTTAATTTCACTTGCGAACATTCTTGGTAAGAGCCAGAGATGAGTGCTTACACACCTATTTCCCGCTTTTTTGATGCAAAGTGGTTCGTATATTTCCCTATGTACCTGATTCTGGAGCCGCCTGAGCACACGATTGCTTTGAAACTGCTCGGTGCATGAGCACATATGGCGATGATTGGCCATGTGGCCACCAGCCACTAAGGTACTGAAAGCTTCCCTATGTTTCCTCAAGCCAAACAGGTTGGTGTTTAAACGACCGCAGTTGTCAGTGGCTGGTGGCCATCCGGCCAATCATTGCTGTAGGTGCTCATGCACAGAGCAGTTTCAAAGCACTCATCTGCCCAGACGGCTCTAGAGGCAGGTCTACATGAAAATATTCGAAGCACTTTGCATCAAAAAGCGGGTGATAGGTGTGTAAGCACCCCTTCTCTGGCTCTCACCAAAAAGAGTGTTCGTATCTCGAAATGAACCTATCCATCAATTTGCTGCGATATCTCCTTTGTCAGACAGGGAAAGGGAAATGTGAATGTTGCTTCCATCCGTCGAGGTCGCATCCCCTGAATCCTATGTTTCTGTGTAGCCAAAATTTCAGTTGAAGCCTAGAGCTCTGTCCTGTGTGCTTCTAGCTGTCGTCCATTGTCTTTTTCGCGCTAGTTAATGATGTCTCAAGTCTGCACTACATGGCCTGACCAGCTGCCTTCTTTACTCTTTATGTCAGCTAGGATATCAGCTCCTTCGTCTGCTTTCTGAACCACGCTGCTCTCTTCCTGTTTCTGCTGCCATCAGGATAGGAGTGGACATGACAAATGAAACTGAGTGTCATTTAGACAGAGGACCAGTGAGATTTCCAGTGCTTTACCTTTTGTTGTTGTACATAAAAGTTGAAATTGCACCAACACATCTTTTTCCACCTTGTGATTTTCCCATAGCTGTGACAAATGAATATATAGAGTGTAAGAAACTAGAAATGCAGTTTGCCTAAGAAAAAGAATACTTTTGCACTTAAAGGTAACGTGTATGATGCTCTAACTCTTTTGATGCATGTGCCTTGAGAGGTGTTGATGTTGTTCATTTCTTTCAGTAAGCTTTACTTGATGGGTCGGTCTTTGTATAAAGAAATAAGTTCTGAAGAAACCATAATACCTGACAGGCAGAATTGTTCAGGTTGAGTGCCAAGTTTTCTTTCATGACATTTTTTTCAGGCTGTACTAGTTGACCCATGATGTTCAACAGCGCGGGCTTGTACAAAGGACGTCCAAAGTGGCGAGAAATGGAGACAAATGCTATCGCCTCTTTCTCCATCCTTTGTCGAGTTCACATTGTCGAAAGTCCTCGACCAATACCAACTAGCTCGTTTGCGTACCTGTACTAGTTGAGCCATTTCTACTATGGTACTGTAAACCGAATGTGCTAAATTCAAAAGTGGTGCCTTTTCTATCTTTGTGCAAGTAAGTGTTTCATATAATAGTTTAAGGCATTATGGTTGATGTCATGTTTTGACACCACCATAACCTCATAAAATATCTTCATGCATACGAAAGGTGCCTCTTGTACAAGTTGCATGCTGGCCTGATATGGAGTACAAACCTGGCAGGAGGTAGAGCACATGCTGTATTGTAAGCAAGATGCACGATTGCATTTACTTGGCAGTTATCGCAATGTTTTCTGATATTTACCTGCAGGAACATTAGTTATCTCAGCTGCTAAAGACACTGGTAAAGATACATCACTAGACACTGGGAGCAGAAAGAAAATCTGATTTTGCAGTACTATTGAAGTCATGCAACATTATGTCTAACTAAACTGGCAGGGATGCTAGCTGTTAAAAAGAAAGGACTGATTTCAAGAAAATTACGCATTCCTAAATGTGTAAGTGAAATGCTCTATGCTTATAAGCTACAAAAGATTTCCAGGATAAGCAGGCTAGTTACACTGGCCATTTGCTGATTCAATAAGGTTCACTGAAGCTTGTTTTAAAATTCACAGTGTCTTTATACAGGGTGATGATTTTAAGTTTCGTGGAATTTTTAAATATAACCTGTTGCATATAGCATAATTCTAGTCCTTGAGCAGGAATATTCAAACAGGCAGACATATCTTGCACGAGAAATCGAAACACATGTTCAATTAATTACTTCATGGCACATATAAACAAAGAAAGTGGCTTAACCGAGAGGCCGATGCTTATTAATCTTATCCTAAGAAGCCAGCAAACACTAACACCAAGGACAACTTAGGGTAAATTACTTGTGAATAATAAATGAAATAATGATAAATTAATGAAAATAAAAGTGGATGAGAAAACAACTTGCCACAGGTGGGGAACGAACCCACGTGTTCACATTACGCGTGCGATGCTTTACCAATTGAACTACTGCAGGCGCCTTTTCCCCATCCACTTTCTTCAGTATTTATGTTTCCTAGTAGAACTCTGGGAGTATTTGCCAGTGCCACCACATATATGAGGCACATATTGTAATTTACGAATCATAGCCAGTGAGATTACAAGATGCATCCACTTGGAAATCAAGAATGATGCCAGTTTGGAGATATGCACCATCAAACTTGCCGTTAAAGTGCACTGTTGTTCCACTTACTTTTTTAACAAAATGTGCTTGTATGCACTGATGCACAAAAGTAACTGGAACACCCTTGTGTAGTGTTCTTTATCAGGGAAATATTCCTAAACTGGTGTCATCCTGGAAGTTCAAGTGCACACGTCTTCCAAGCTCACTGGCTACAATTCGTAAATTGCAATATGCACAGTAAAATAATTAGTTACCAAGTCAATAGTGAATTTTTTTAATTAATTGAACATGTGTTTCGATTTCTCATGCTAGTGATTTCTACCTCTTCAAATAATATAGCTCAAGGACAAGAATTATGCCATCTGCCACAGGAAATTTTTAAAAATTCCATAATACTTAAAAATGATCACCCTGTACAATGCTACTTCAGTGCTAAACAGCCAGCAGCCTAATCATCACATTTAAGAATGCCGTAACAACACTGACAAGTGCACTAAAGTTTCTGCGTTTCACAGATGAGATGTTGGCCATTAGAATGTTTGATCTTAGTGTAACTCACGATCAGATAAGCAGCAAGATCAAGTAAAAGCAGATGACAAACTTAATACATGAAAGGCTTTAACTGTGCTTTGATTAAAATAGCTAAACTTCTGTTAAGCATGATGCATTCACTGTGTTGTTCCAGTTCAAAGCATCTAAATGATCAGATGCTAAAGAGTTCTTGCTCGGAAGATCTTTAGTGAAAACCTCTGTAATAAAAATACCAGCAGGATTATGTGCTTGCTTAGTGGAGATGTCTAAGATGATGTTAAAAGGTGTAGGTAGGGCTTCTAGTAGAGATGCCAAATATTTCTTGGAGAGGGGTTCTTACCAGCCACTGTGTAGGTCATAGATTAAGAAAAAAATAAAGGTCAGCTTAGTGATGCTTAGTATAGTGATGCTTGCATTGTTTGTGATAGTGAGTATAGTGATGCTTGCATTGTTTGCCTGGGAAACCTAAAGAACAGCATCGTTAGTGCCTCTTGTTAAAGGAGCAAGCTTCTGTGAAAATGCTGATTTCTATTCTTATTAACAATGTATAATTCTGAGGAGGCAGGCGAAACAACAATGCCATGTGTTATATTAACCGATGAATGTAAGGTCATTGTTTTGGCACGTAAACCCTGCGAATTTGTTTTTGCCTTGTGGCCACCACCTCCTGTGAAATAATGGTTGGCATTTAAACTGTTGGTTTTGGGAACAAGGCATTAATGTCAAAGTACCTCTTGATGGTTACAGTGCGATGCATAGCGAAGCATATGGCTGCACCTTATTTTCAATGTAACTTGCTTGCAGGGAAAAGTTGCAGTGAGATGATGTGGCTTCTCATTGTAAACTTATTGCATAAGAAAGGATTGATATATTTGTAAGCAATTTATTGGGCTCAACACGAGCATCTTTATTTGTGCACATTCCAAGTTGTAGTTTTGGGTCAGATGTCACACACGAAAACAAACTGCCCAGTGTTATTGCTGTAATATGAGGGCGGTTAAGGAAGTAATGCCTCCAAACACACTACTTTGCCAGTAGTACTGCAAACATTTTGGCTCTTTATCATTAATGCACTCATGTTTAAGCTATAGAATGTCACTTGCCTCATCTTCCTATCCCTTCGCGTTCCAAAGTAATCGATCAATGCATGGCATCCAGTGGTGATGTCCGCTTGAAACAGCGGGCTGTAATTGAATTTCTCACTGCTGAAGGTTCTACGCCCTTCAACATTCATTACCGTCTAAAAGCAGTTTACGGGGATGCCTGTGTTGAAGTCAGCATAGTGTGGAGGTGGGCAAGGACTGGGAAACATCAAAATCCAGCCGCATCAAACGTCCAGGATCAGCACCGAACTGGACGGCCCACAACGGCTTCTGATGCGGATCATCAACATCAGGCAGACGAGTTGAATCGGGTCAATCGCGGGATCAAGCAACACCAGATTGCAACAACACTCGCCATTTCCATTGGTTCAGTGAACCACATAATTAAGAACCTCCTGGGTTACAAGAAGATTTGAACTTGTTCGCAATGCTTCAACTTTTTCATGTCAGTCGTCAGTTGCCATGGCACCCAACAAGTGCAAGTCTTCTTGTAACGCAGGTCTTTAATGGTGTGGTTCACTGAGCCAATGGAAATGGTGAGTGTTGTTGCAATCTGGTGTTGCTTGATCCTGCAATTGCCCTGAGTGAACCTATCTGCCTGATGTTCATGACCCTCATCAGAAGCCATTGTGGGCCGTCCATATCGGTGCTGATCCTGGAGATTTGATGCGGCAGGATTTTGGTCTTTCACAGTCCTTGCCCACCTCTGCACAGTGCTGACGTCAACACAGGAATCCCCGTAAACTGCAGTCAGATGGCGATGAATGTTGATATGCGCACAACCTTCCGCAGTCAGAAATTCAATTACAGCGTGCTGTTTCAACTTGACGTCACCACTGGATGCCATGAATTGCTCGATTACTCTGGAATGAGAAGAGATAGGAATGTGAGGCGACATTCGATAGCATAAACATAAGTGCATCAATGATAAAGAGTTCAAAATGTTTGCAGTAATATCGGCAAAGTAGTGGGTTTGGAGGCAATAATTTCTGAATTGCCCTCATATAATTGTGTAACCTGTCTCTCCTACATCCATGATGTGGCAGAATAAATGCCTTATTCTTTCGAAATAACGATTTCTTGGAAGTAAGCACTATGTGTGCTTGTTTTCTTTATCCTGGTTTTCATGTAATCTTGAAATATTAAAGTGAATGATGCAGGGAAGCGCTGCTTGTCATGTTTCGTGTATGTTTCCTGACATTAAATTGCAACAAATCATTTTGCAGGTAGAAAACAAGCAGATGGCTACAGCGATCAAGGAAGAAATGGTTTCATCTATGATGGCTCGCCTTAGGACATTGGAATGGAGCTACACAAAGGCATCACCAGCTTCGCCTGTGCCCTGGAACATTGGTTTGAATAAGACTGTTCTTCAGTGTAGAACGACCACAAGACTTGTCACCACATACAAGGCGTAGTGCAAGCTCTAAATATTGTACAGGTGGCTAGAATAAATGACCCTCCATGCAGTCACTCTTCCTGTATCTGTGGTAAATGGGACCATTTCGCGCAGAACACTCACATGTGATTGTGTTTTCTCTCAAAGTTGCTATGCCATGCGTTTGGAAACACATTACCTATTGTATGCACACCGTACTTAACATTTCTGTGTGCTAGCCTGACTTTAGACTTACGAAACATACAATGAAGTGCATGTGTACCCGCTTCAACATGCCGTACTTCAACACCCTTTTAGCAAGGGCTCTTATATTGCTTATTACACCCGATAGGTGAAGGGGTAATATATTCCTGATCACACCCTTACACCCCATGGGTCGAAGGGTAATATTTTGTTCAAAACACCCTCAAGGGATAGGGTGTTATTGGAATATAGAATAACCATCATAAGGGTGTAATTGCCTATAAAACCCACCTTATTCTAGGGTGCTAGGGGGTTAGTTATAGACACTCAAAAAAACCCTTAGGGGTGTAAATTATTTTACAGTGTGTGCATGCTTAAAACGCGTTTTCGCACAAATGCGTGCGCGGGTGCTAAAAAGAGCAGCATCGGCATGCTTAGCACGTCGTTTGGTAGAAATCCACGTGCGCGTTCTGCCAAAAGCACCATTTGCATGCACATCTTTTGGTTTTGCAGAAAACTTCATCCGCGTCTACCAAAAGATGCATGTGCATGCTTAAAACGCGTTTTCGCACAAATCCGTGCGCGGGTGCTAAAAAGAGCAGCATTCGCATGCTTAGCACGTCGTTTGGTAGAAATCCACGTGCGCGTTCTGCCAAAAGCACCATTTGCATGCACATCTTGTGGTTTTGCAGAAAACTTCATCCGCGTCTACCAAAAGATGCATGTGCATGCTTAAAACGCGTTTTCGCACAAATCCGTGCGCGGGTGCTAAAAAGAGCAGCCTCGGCAAGCTTAGCACGTCGTTTGGTAGAAATCCACGTGCGCGTTCTGCAAAAAGCACCATTTGCATGCACATCTTGTGGTTTTGCAGAAAACTTCATCCGCGTCTACCAAAAGATGCATGTGCATGCTTAAAACGCGTTTTCGCACAAATCCGTGCGCGGGTGCTAAAAAGAGCAGCATCGGCAAGCTTAGCACGTCGTTTGGTAGAAATCCACGTGCGCGTTCTGCAAAAAGCACCATTTGCATGCACATCTTGTGGTTTTGCAGAAAACTTCATCCGCGTCTACCAAAAGATGCATGTGCATGCTTAAAACGCGTTTTCGCACAAATGCGTGCGCGGGTGCTAAAAAGAGCAGCATCGGCATGCTTAGCACGTCGTTTGGTAGAAATCCACGTGCGCGTTCTGCAAAAAGCACCATTTGCATGCACATCTTGTGGTTTTGCAGAAAACTTCATCCGCGTCTACCAAAAGATGCATGTGCATGCTTAAAACGCGTTTTCGCACAAATGCGTGCGCGGGTGCTAAAAAGAGCAGCATCGGCATGCTTAGCACGTCGTTTGGTAGAAATCCACGTGCGCGTTCTGCCAAAAGCACCATTTGCATGCATATCTTGTGGTTTTGCAGAAAACTTCATCCGCGTCTACCAAAAGATGCATGTGCATGCTTAAAACGCGTTTTCGCACAAATCCGTGCGCGGGTGCCAAAAAGCGCAGCCTCGGCAAGCTTAGCACGTCGTTTGGTAGAAATCCACGTGCGCGTTCTGCAAAAAGCACCATTTGCATGCACATCTTGTGGTTTTGCAGAAAACTTCATCCGCGTCTACCAAAAGATGCATGTGCATGCTTAAAACGCGTTTTCGCACAAATGCGTGCGCGGGTGCTAAAAAGAGCAGCATCGGCATGCTTAGCACGTCGTTTGGTAGAAATCCACGTGCGCGTTCTGCAAAAAGCACCATTTGCATGAACATCTTGTGGTTTTGCAGAAAACTTCATCCGCGTCTACCAAAAGATGCATGTGCATGCTTAAAACGCGTTTTCGCACAAATGCGTGCGCGGGTGCTAAAAAGAGCAGCATCGGCATGCTTAGCACGTCGTTTGATAGACATCCACGTGCGCGTTCTGCCAAAAGCACCATTTGCATGCACACCTTGTGGTCTTGCAGAAAACTTCATCCGCGTCTACCAAAAGATGCATGTGCATGCTTAAAACGCGTTTTCGCACAAATGCGTGCGCGGGTGCTAAAAAGAGCAGCATCGGCATGCTTTGCACGTCGTTTGGTAGAAATCCACGAGCGCGTTCTGCAAAAAGCACCATTTGCATGCACATCTTGTGGTTTTGCAGAAAACTTCATCCGCGTCTACCAAAAGATGCATGTGCATGCTTAAAACGCGTTTTCGCACAAATGCGTGCGCGGGTGCTAAAAAGAGCAGCATCGGCATGCTTAGCACGTCGTTTGGTAGAAATCCACGTGCGCGTTCTGCCAAAAGCACCATTTGCATGCACATCTTGTGGTTTTGCAGAAAACTTCATCCGCGTCTACCAAAAGATGCATGTGCATGCTTAAAACGCGTTTTCGCACAAATCCGTGCGCGGGTGCTAAAAAGAGCAGCATCGGCAAGCTTAGCACGTCGTTTGGTAGAAATCCACGTGCGCGTTCTGCAAAAAGCACCATTTGCATGCACATCTTGTGGTTTTGCAGAAAACTTCATCCGCGTCTACCAAAAGATGCATGTGCATGCTTAAAACGCGTTTTCGCACAAATGCGTGCGCGGGTGCTAAAAAGAGCAGCATCGGCATGCTTAGCACGTCGTTTGGTAGAAATCCACGTGCGCGTTCTGCAAAAAGCACCATTTGCATGCACATCTTGTGGTTTTGCAGAAAACTTCATCCGCGTCTACCAAAAGATGCATGTGCATGCTTAAAACGCGTTTTCGCACAAATGCGTGCGCGGGTGCTAAAAAGAGCTGCATCGGCATGCTTAGCACGTCGTTTGGTAGAAATCCACGTGCGCGTTCTGCCAAAAGCACCATTTGCATGCATATCTTGTGGTTTTGCAGAAAACTTCATCCGCGTCTACCAAAAGATGCATGTGCATGCTTAAAACGCGTTTTCGCACAAATCCGTGCGCGGGTGCCAAAAAGCGCAGCATCGGCAAGCTTAGCACGTCGTTTGGTAGAAATCCACGTGCGCGTTCTGCAAAAAGCACCATTTGCATGCACATCTTGTGGTTTTGCAGAAAACTTCATCCGCGTCTACCAAAAGATGCATGTGCATGCTTAAAACGCGTTTTCGCACAAATGCGTGCGCGGGTGCTAAAAAGAGCAGCATCGGCATGCTTAGCACGTCGTTTGGTAGAAATCCACGTGCGCGTTCTGCAAAAAGCACCATTTGCATGCACATCTTGTGGTTTTGCAGAAAACTTCATCCGCGTCTACCAAAAGATGCATGTGCATGCTTAAAACGCGTTTTCGCACAAATGCGTGCGCGGGTGCTAAAAAGAGCAGCATCGGCATGCTTAGCACGTCGTTTGGTAGAAATCCACGTGCGCGTTCTGCCAAAAGCACCATTTGCATGCACATCTTGTGGTTTTGCAGAAAACTTCATCCGCGTCTACCAAAAGATGCATGTGCCTGCTTAAAACGCGTTTTCGCACAAATCCGTGCGCGGGTGCTAAAAAGAGCAGCATCGGCATGCTTAGCACGTCGTTTGGTAGAAATCCACGTGCGCGTTCTGCAAAAAGCACCATTTGCATGCACGTCTTTTGGTTTTGCAGAAAACTTCATCCGCGTCTACCAAAAGATGCATGTGCATGCTTAAAACGCGTTTTCGCACAAATCCGTGCGCGGTTGCTAAGAGCAGCATCGGCATGCTTAGCACGTCGTTTGGTAGAAATCCACGTGGGCGTTCTGCAAAAAGCACCATTTGCATGCACGTCTTTTGGTTTTGCAGAAAACTTCATCCGCGTCTACCAAAAGATGCATGGGCATGCTTAAAACGCGTTTTCGCACAAATCCGTGCGCGGGTGCTAAAAAGAGCAGCATCGGCAAGCTTAGCACGTCGTTTGGTAGAAATCCACGTGCGCGTTCTGCAAAAAGCACCATTTGCATGCACATCTTGTGGTTTTGCAGAAAACTTCATCCGCGTCTACCAAAAGATGCATGTGCATGCTTAAAACGCGTTTTCGCACAAATGCGTGCGCGGGTGCTAAAAAGAGCAGCATCGGCATGCTTAGCACGTCGTTTGGTAGAAATCCACGTGCGCGTTCTGCAAAAAGCACCATTTGCATGCACATCTTGTGGTTTTGCAGAAAACTTCATCCGCGTCTACCAAAAGATGCATGTGCATGCTTAAAACGCGTTTTCGCACAAATGCGTGCGCGGGTGCTAAAAAGAGCTGCATCGGCATGCTTAGCACGTCGTTTGGTAGAAATCCACGTGCGCGTTCTGCCAAAAGCACCATTTGCATGCATATCTTGTGGTTTTGCAGAAAACTTCATCCGCGTCTACCAAAAGATGCATGTGCATGCTTAAAACGCGTTTTCGCACAAATCCGTGCGCGGGTGCCAAAAAGCGCAGCATCGGCAAGCTTAGCACGTCGTTTGGTAGAAATCCACGTGCGCGTTCTGCAAAAAGCACCATTTGCATGCACATCTTGTGGTTTTGCAGAAAACTTCATCCGCGTCTACCAAAAGATGCATGTGCATGCTTAAAACGCGTTTTCGCACAAATGCGTGCGCGGGTGCTAAAAAGAGCAGCATCGGCATGCTTAGCACGTCGTTTGGTAGAAATCCACGTGCGCGTTCTGCAAAAAGCACCATTTGCATGCACATCTTGTGGTTTTGCAGAAAACTTCATCCGCGTCTACCAAAAGATGCATGTGCATGCTTAAAACGCGTTTTCGCACAAATGCGTGCGCGGGTGCTAAAAAGAGCAGCATCGGCATGCTTAGCACGTCGTTTGGTAGAAATCCACGTGCGCGTTCTGCCAAAAGCACCATTTGCATGCACATCTTTTGGTTTTGCAGAAAACTTCATCCGCGTCTACCAAAAGATGCATGTGCATGCTTAAAACGCGTTTTCGCACAAATCCGTGCGCGGGTGCTAAAAAGAGCAGCATTCGCATGCTTAGCACGTCGTTTGGTAGAAATCCACGTGCGCGTTCTGCCAAAAGCACCATTTGCATGCACATCTTGTGGTTTTGCAGAAAACTTCATCCGCGTCTACCAAAAGATGCATGTGCATGCTTAAAACGCGTTTTCGCACAAATCCGTGCGCGGGTGCTAAAAAGAGCAGCCTCGGCAAGCTTAGCACGTCGTTTGGTAGAAATCCACGTGCGCGTTCTGAAAAAGCACCATTTGCATGCACATCTTGTGGTTTTGCAGAAAACTTCATCCGCGTCTACCAAAAGATGCATGTGCATGCTTAAAACGCGTTTTCGCACAAATGCGTGCGCGGGTGCTAAAAAGAGCAGCATCGGCATGCTTAGCACGTCGTTTGGTAGAAATCCACGTGCGCGTTCTGCCAAAAGCACCATTTGCATGCACATCTTTTGGTTTTGCAGAAAACTTCATCCGCGTCTACCAAAAGATGCATGTGCATGCTTAAAACGCGTTTTCGCACAAATCCGTGCGCGGGTGCTAAAAAGAGCAGCATTCGCATGCTTAGCACGTCGTTTGGTAGAAATCCACGTGCGCGTTCTGCCAAAAGCACCATTTGCATGCACATCTTGTGGTTTTGCAGAAAACTTCATCCGCGTCTACCAAAAGATGCATGTGCATGCTTAAAACGCGTTTTCGCACAAATCCGTGCGCGGGTGCTAAAAAGAGCAGCCTCGGCAAGCTTAGCACGTCGTTTGGTAGAAATCCACGTGCGCGTTCTGCAAAAAGCACCATTTGCATGCACATCTTGTGGTTTTGCAGAAAACTTCATCCGCGTCTACCAAAAGATGCATGTGCATGCTTAAAACGCGTTTTCGCACAAATGCGTGCGCGGGTGCTAAAAAGAGCAGCATCGGCATGCTTTGCACGTCGTTTGGTAGAAATCCACGAGCGCGTTCTGCAAAAAGCACCATTTGCATGCACATCTTGTGGTTTTGCAGAAAACTTCATCCGCGTCTACCAAAAGATGCATGTGCATGCTTAAAACGCGTTTTCGCACAAATGCGTGCGCGGGTGCTAAAAAGAGCAGCATCGGCATGCTTAGCACGTCGTTTGGTAGAAATCCACGTGCGCGTTCTGCCAAAAGCACCATTTGCATGCACATCTTGTGGTTTTGCAGAAAACTTCATCCGCGTCTACCAAAAGATGCATGTGCATGCTTAAAACGCGTTTTCGCACAAATGCGTGCGCGGGTGCTAAAAAGAGCAGCATCGGCATGCTTAGCACGTCGTTTGGTAGAAATCCACGTGCGCGTTCTGCCAAAAGCACCATTTGCATGCACATCTTGTGGTTTTGCAGAAAACTTCATCCGCGTCTACCAAAAGATGCATGTGCATGCTTAAAACGCGTTTTCGCACAAATCCGTGCGCGGGTGCTAAAAAGAGCAGCATCGGCATGCTTAGCACGTCGTTTGGTAGAAATCCACGTGCGCCTTCTGCCAAAAGCACCATTTGCATGCACGTCTTGTGGTTTTTCAGAAAACTTCATCCGCGTCTACCAAAAGATGCATGGGCATGCTTAAAACGCGTTTTCGCACAAATGCGTGCGCGGGTGCTAAAAAGAGCAGCATCGGCATGCTTAGCACGTCGTTTGGTAGAAATCCACGTGCGCGTTCTGCCAAAAGCACCATTTGCACGCACATCTTGTGGTTTTGCAGAAAACTTCATCCGCGTCTACCAAAAGATGCATGTGCATGCTTAAAACGCGTTTTCGCACAAATCCGTGCGCGGGTGCTAAAAAGAGCAGCATCGGCAAGCTTAGCACGTCGTTTGGTAGAAATCAACGTGCGCGTTCTGCAAAAAGCACCATTTGCATGCACATCTTGTGGTTTTGCAGAAAACTTCATCCGCGTCTACCAAAAGATGCATGTGCATGCTTAAAACGCGTTTTCGCACAAATGCGTGCGCGGGTGCTAAAAAGAGCAGCATCGGCATGCTTAGCACGTCGTTTGGTAGAAATCCACGTGCGCGTTCTGCCAAAAGCACCATTTGCATGCACATCTTGTGGTTTTGCAGAAAACTTCATCCGCGTGTACCAAAAGATGCATGTGCATGCTTAAAACGCGTTTTCGCACAAATGCGTGCGCGGGTGCTAAAAAGAGCAGCATCGGCATGCTTAGCACGTCGTTTGGTAGAAATCCACGTGCGCGTTCTGCCAAAAGCACCATTTGCATGCACATCTTGTGGTTTTGCAGAAAACTTCATCCGCGTCTACCAAAAGATGCATGTGCATGCTTAAAACGCGTTTTCGCACAAATCCGTGCGCGGGTGCTAAAAAGAGCAGCATCGGCATGCTTAGCACGTCGTTTGGTAGAAATCCACGTCCGCCTTCTGCCAAAAGCACCATTTGCATGCACGTCTTGTGGTTTTGCAGAAAACTTCATCCGCGTCTACCAAAAGATGCATGGGCATGCTTAAAACCCGTTTTCGCACAAATGCGTGCGCGGGTGCTAAAAAGAGCAGCATCGGCATGCTTAGCACGTCGTTTGGTAGAAATCCACGTGCGCGTTCTGCAAAAAGCACCATTTGCATGCACATCTTGTGGTTTTGCAGAAAACTTCATCCGCGTCTACCAAAAGATGCATGTGCATGCTTAAAACGCGTTTTCGCACAAATCCGTGCGCGGGTGCTAAAAAGAGCAGCATCGGCATGCTTAGCACGTCGTTTGGTAGAAATCCACGTGCGCGTTCTGCAAAAAGCACCATTTGCATGCACATCTTGTGGTTTTGCAGAAAACTTCATCCGCGTCTACCAAAAGATGCATGTGCATGCTTAAAACGCGTTTTCGCACAAATGCGTGCGCGGGTGCTAAAAAGAGCAGCATCGGCATGCTTAGCACGTCGTTTGGTAGAAATCCACGAGCGCGTTCTGCAAAAAGCACCATTTGCATGCACATCTTGTGGTTTTGCAGAAAACTTCATCCGCGTCTACCAAAAGATGCATGTGCATGCTTAAAACGCGTTTTCGCACAAATGCGTGCGCGGGTGCTAAAAAGAGCAGCATCGGCATGCTTAGCACGTCGTTTGCTAGAAATCCACGTGCGCGTTCTGCCAAAAGCACCATTTGCATGCATATCTTGTGGTTTTGCAGAAAACTTCATCCGCGTCTACCAAAAGATGCATGTGCATGCTTAAAACGCGTTTTCGCACAAATCCGTGCGCGGGTGCCAAAAAGCGCAGCCTCGGCAAGTTTAGCACGTCGTTCGGTAGAAATCCACGTGCGCGTTCTGCCAAAAGCACCATTTGCATGCACATCTTGTGGTTTTGCAGAAAACTTCATCCGCGTCTACCAAAAGATGCATGTGCATGCTTAAAACGCGTTTTCGCACAAATGCGTGCGCGGGTGCTAAAAAGAGCAGCATCGGCATGCTTAGCACGTCGTTTGGTAGAAATCCACGTGCGCGTTCTGCCAAAAGCACCATTTGCATGCACATCTTGTGGTTTTGCAGAAAACTTCATCCGCGTCTACCAAAAGATGCATGTGCATGCTTAAAACGCGTTTTCGCACAAATCCGTGCGCGGGTGCTAAAAAGAGCAGCATCGGCATGCTTAGCACGTCGTTTGGTAGAAATCCACGTGCGCCTTCTGCCAAAAGCACCATTTGCATGCACGTCTTGTGGTTTTGCAGAAAACTTCATCCGCGTCTACCAAAAGATGCATGGGCATGCTTAAAACGCGTTTTCGCACAAATGCGTGCGCGGGTGCTAAAAAGAGCAGCATCGGCATGCTTAGCACGTCGTTTGGTAGAAATCCACGTGCGCGTTCTGCCAAAAGCACCATTTGCACGCACATCTTGTGGTTTTGCAGAAAACTTCATCCGCGTCTACAAAAAGATGCATGTGCATGCTTAAAACGCGTTTTCGCACAAATCCGTGCGCGGGTGCTAAAAAGAGCAGCATCGGCAAGCTTAGCACGTCGTTTGGTAGAAATCAACGTGCGCGTTCTGCAAAAAGCACCATTTGCATGCACATCTTGTGGTTTTGCAGAAAACTTCATCCGCGTCTACCAAAAGATGCATGTGCATGCTTAAAACGCGTTTTCGCACAAATGCGTGCGCGGGTGCTAAAAAGAGCAGCATCGGCATGCTTAGCACGTCGTTTGGTAGAAATCCACGTGCGCGTTCTGCCAAAAGCACCATTTGCATGCACATCTTGTGGTTTTGCAGAAAACTTCATCCGCGTGTACCAAAAGATGCATGTGCATGCTTAAAACGCGTTTTCGCACAAATGCGTGCGCGGGTGCTAAAAAGAGCAGCATCGGCATGCTTAGCACGTCGTTTGGTAGAAATCCACGTGCGCGTTCTGCCAAAAGCACCATTTGCATGCACATCTTGTGGTTTTGCAGAAAACTTCATCCGCGTCTACCAAAAGATGCATGTGCATGCTTAAAACGCGTTTTCGCACAAATCCGTGCGCGGGTGCTAAAAAGAGCAGCATCGGCATGCTTAGCACGTCGTTTGGTAGAAATCCACGTGCGCCTTCTGCCAAAAGCACCATTTGCATGCACGTCTTGTGGTTTTGCAGAAAACTTCATCCGCGTCTACCAAAAGATGCATGTGCATGCTTAAAACGCGTTTTCGCACAAATGCGTGCGCGGGTGCTAAAAAGAGCAGCATCGGCATGCTTAGCACGTCGTTTGCTAGAAATCCACGTGCGCGTTCTGCCAAAAGCACCATTTGCATGCATATCTTGTGGTTTTGCAGAAAACTTCATCCGCGTCTACCAAAAGATGCATGTGCATGCTTAAAACGCGTTTTCGCACAAATCCGTGCGCGGGTGCCAAAAAGCGCAGCCTCGGCAAGCTTAGCACGTCGTTCGGTAGAAATCCACGTGCGCGTTCTGCAAAAAGCACCATTTGCATGCACGTCTTTTGGTTTTGCAGAAAACTTCATCCGCGTCTACCAAAAGATGCATGGGCATGCTTAAAACGCGTTTTCGCACAAATCCGTGCGCGGGTGCTAAAAAGAGCAGCATCGGCATGCTTAGCACGTCGTTTGGTAGAAATCCACGTGCGCGTTCTGCAAAAAGCACCATTTGCATGCACATCTTGTGGTTTTGCAGAAAACTTCATCCGCGTCTACCAAAAGATGCATGTGCATGCTTAAAACGCGTTTTCGCACAAATGCGTGCGCGGGTGCTAAAAAGAGCAGCATCGGCATGCTTTGCACGTCGTTTGGTAGAAATCCACGAGCGCGTTCTGCAAAAAGCACCATTTGCATGCACATCTTGTGGTTTTGCAGAAAACTTCATCCGCGTCTACCAAAAGATGCATGTGCATGCTAAAAACGCGTTTTCGCACAAATGCGTGCGCGGGTGCTAAAAAGAGCAGCATCGGCATGCTTAGCACGTCGTTTGATAGACATCCACGTGCGCGTTCTGCCAAAAGCACCATTTGCATGCACATCTTGTGGTCTTGCAGAAAACTTCATCCGCGTCTACCAAAAGATGCATGTGCATGCTTAAAACGCGTTTTCGCACAAATGCGTGCGCGGGTGCTAAAAAGAGCAGCATCGGCATGCTTTGCACGTCGTTTGGTAGAAATCCACGAGCGCGTTCTGCAAAAAGCACCATTTGCATGCACATCTTGTGGTTTTGCAGAAAACTTCATCCGCGTCTACCAAAAGATGCATGTGCATGCTTAAAACGCGTTTTCGCACAAATCCGTGCGCGGGTGCTAAAAAGAGCAGCATCGGCATGCTTAGCACGTCGTTTGGTAGAAATCCACGTGCGCGTTCTGCCAAAAGCACCATTTGCATGCACATCTTGTGGTTTTCCAGAAAACTTCATCCGCGTCTACCAAAAGATGCATGTGCATGCTTAAAACGCGTTTTCGCACAAATCCGTGCGCGGGTGCTAAAAAGAGCAGCATCGGCATGCTTAGCACGTCGTTTGGTAGAAATCCACGTGCGCCTTCTGCCAAAAGCACCATTTGCATGCACGTCTTGTGGTTTTGCAGAAAACTTCATCCGCGTCTACCAAAAGATGCATGGGCATGCTTAAAACGCGTTTTCGCACAAATGCGTGCGCGGGTGCTAAAAAGAGCAGCATCGGCATGCTTAGCACGTCGTTTGGTAGAAATCCACGTGCGCGTTCTGCCAAAAGCACCATTTGCATGCACATCTTGTGGTTTTGCAGAAAACTTCATCCGCGTCTACCAAAAGATGCATGTGCATGCTTAAAACGCGTTTTCGCACAAATCCGTGCGCGGGTGCTAAAAAGAGCAGCATCGGCATGCTTAGCACGTCGTTTGGTAGAAATCCACGTGCGCGTTCTGCCAAAAGCACCATTTGCATGCACATCTTTTGGTTTTGCAGAAAACTTCATCCGCGTCTACCAAAAGATGCATGTGCATGCTTAAAACGCGTTTTCGCACAAATCCGTGCGCGGGTGCTAAAAAGAGCAGCATCGGCATGCTTAGCACGTCGTTTGGTAGAAATCCACGTGCGCGTTCTGCAAAAAGCACCATTTGCATGCACATCTTGTGGTTTTGCAGAAAACTTCATCCGCGTCTACCAAAAGATGCATGTGCATGCTTAAAACGCGTTTTCGCACAAATGCGTGCGCGGGTGCTAAAAAGAGCAGCATCGGCATGCTTAGCACGTCGTTTGGTAGAAATCCACGTGCGCGTTCTGCCAAAAGCACCATTTGCATGCACATCTTGTGGTTTTGCAGAAAACTTCATCCGCGTCTACCAAAAGATGCATGTGCATGCTTAAAACGCGTTTTCGCACAAATCCGTGCGCGGGTGCTAAAAAGAGCAGCATCGGCAAGCTTAGCACGTCGTTTGGTAGAAATCCACGTGCGCGTTCTGCAAAAAGCACCATTTGCATGCACATCTTGTGGTTTTGCAGAAAACTTCATCCGCGTCTACCAAAAGATGCATGTGCATGCTTAAAACGCGTTTTCGCACAAATGCGTGCGCGGGTGCTAAAAAGAGCAGCATCGGCATGCTTAGCACGTCGTTTGGTAGAAATCCACGTGCGCGTTCTGCAAAAAGCACCATTTGCATGCACATCTTGTGGTTTTGCAGAAAACTTCATCCGCGTCTACCAAAAGATGCATGTGCATGCTTAAAACGCGTTTTCGCACAAATGCGTGCGCGGGTGCTAAAAAGAGCAGCATCGGCATGCTTAGCACGTCGTTTGGTAGAAATCCACGTGCGCGTTCTGCCAAAAGCACCATTTGCATGCACATCTTGTGGTTTTGCAGAAAACTTCATCCGCGTCTACCAAAAGATGCATGTGCCTGCTTAAAACGCGTTTTCGCACAAATCCGTGCGCGGGTGCTAAAAAGAGCAGCATCGGCATGCTTAGCACGTCGTTTGGTAGAAATCCACGTGCGCGTTCTGCAAAAAGCACCATTTGCATGCACGTCTTTTGGTTTTGCAGAAAACTTCATCCGCGTCTACCAAAAGATGCATGTGCATGCTTAAAACGCGTTTTCGCACAAATCCGTGCGCGGTTGCTAAGAGCAGCATCGGCATGCTTAGCACGTCGTTTGGTAGAAATCCACGTGGGCGTTCTGCAAAAAGCACCATTTGCATGCACGTCTTTTGGTTTTGCAGAAAACTTCATCCGCGTCTACCAAAAGATGCATGGGCATGCTTAAAACGCGTTTTCGCACAAATCCGTGCGCGGGTGCTAAAAAGAGCAGCATCGGCAAGCTTAGCACGTCGTTTGGTAGAAATCCACGTGCGCGTTCTGCAAAAAGCACCATTTGCATGCACATCTTGTGGTTTTGCAGAAAACTTCATCCGCGTCTACCAAAAGATGCATGTGCATGCTTAAAACGCGTTTTCGCACAAATGCGTGCGCGGGTGCTAAAAAGAGCAGCATCGGCATGCTTAGCACGTCGTTTGGTAGAAATCCACGTGCGCGTTCTGCAAAAAGCACCATTTGCATGCACATCTTGTGGTTTTGCAGAAAACTTCATCCGCGTCTACCAAAAGATGCATGTGCATGCTTAAAACGCGTTTTCGCACAAATGCGTGCGCGGGTGCTAAAAAGAGCTGCATCGGCATGCTTAGCACGTCGTTTGGTAGAAATCCACGTGCGCGTTCTGCCAAAAGCACCATTTGCATGCATATCTTGTGGTTTTGCAGAAAACTTCATCCGCGTCTACCAAAAGATGCATGTGCATGCTTAAAACGCGTTTTCGCACAAATCCGTGCGCGGGTGCCAAAAAGCGCAGCATCGGCAAGCTTAGCACGTCGTTTGGTAGAAATCCACGTGCGCGTTCTGCAAAAAGCACCATTTGCATGCACATCTTGTGGTTTTGCAGAAAACTTCATCCGCGTCTACCAAAAGATGCATGTGCATGCTTAAAACGCGTTTTCGCACAAATGCGTGCGCGGGTGCTAAAAAGAGCAGCATCGGCATGCTTAGCACGTCGTTTGGTAGAAATCCACGTGCGCGTTCTGCAAAAAGCACCATTTGCATGCACATCTTGTGGTTTTGCAGAAAACTTCATCCGCGTCTACCAAAAGATGCATGTGCATGCTTAAAACGCGTTTTCGCACAAATGCGTGCGCGGGTGCTAAAAAGAGCAGCATCGGCATGCTTAGCACGTCGTTTGGTAGAAATCCACGTGCGCGTTCTGCCAAAAGCACCATTTGCATGCACATCTTTTGGTTTTGCAGAAAACTTCATCCGCGTCTACCAAAAGATGCATGTGCATGCTTAAAACGCGTTTTCGCACAAATCCGTGCGCGGGTGCTAAAAAGAGCAGCATTCGCATGCTTAGCACGTCGTTTGGTAGAAATCCACGTGCGCGTTCTGCCAAAAGCACCATTTGCATGCACATCTTGTGGTTTTGCAGAAAACTTCATCCGCGTCTACCAAAAGATGCATGTGCATGCTTAAAACGCGTTTTCGCACAAATCCGTGCGCGGGTGCTAAAAAGAGCAGCCTCGGCAAGCTTAGCACGTCGTTTGGTAGAAATCCACGTGCGCGTTCTGCAAAAAGCACCATTTGCATGCACATCTTGTGGTTTTGCAGAAAACTTCATCCGCGTCTACCAAAAGATGCATGTGCATGCTTAAAACGCGTTTTCGCACAAATCCGTGCGCGGGTGCTAAAAAGAGCAGCATCGGCAAGCTTAGCACGTCGTTTGGTAGAAATCCACGTGCGCGTTCTGCAAAAAGCACCATTTGCATGCACATCTTGTGGTTTTGCAGAAAACTTCATCCGCGTCTACCAAAAGATGCATGTGCATGCTTAAAACGCGTTTTCGCACAAATGCGTGCGCGGGTGCTAAAAAGAGCAGCATCGGCATGCTTAGCACGTCGTTTGGTAGAAATCCACGTGCGCGTTCTGCAAAAAGCACCATTTGCATGCACATCTTGTGGTTTTGCAGAAAACTTCATCCGCGTCTACCAAAAGATGCATGTGCATGCTTAAAACGCGTTTTCGCACAAATGCGTGCGCGGGTGCTAAAAAGAGCAGCATCGGCATGCTTAGCACGTCGTTTGGTAGAAATCCACGTGCGCGTTCTGCCAAAAGCACCATTTGCATGCATATCTTGTGGTTTTGCAGAAAACTTCATCCGCGTCTACCAAAAGATGCATGTGCATGCTTAAAACGCGTTTTCGCACAAATCCGTGCGCGGGTGCCAAAAAGCGCAGCCTCGGCAAGCTTAGCACGTCGTTTGGTAGAAATCCACGTGCGCGTTCTGCAAAAAGCACCATTTGCATGCACATCTTGTGGTTTTGCAGAAAACTTCATCCGCGTCTACCAAAAGATGCATGTGCATGCTTAAAACGCGTTTTCGCACAAATGCGTGCGCGGGTGCTAAAAAGAGCAGCATCGGCATGCTTAGCACGTCGTTTGGTAGAAATCCACGTGCGCGTTCTGCAAAAAGCACCATTTGCATGAACATCTTGTGGTTTTGCAGAAAACTTCATCCGCGTCTACCAAAAGATGCATGTGCATGCTTAAAACGCGTTTTCGCACAAATGCGTGCGCGGGTGCTAAAAAGAGCAGCATCGGCATGCTTAGCACGTCGTTTGATAGACATCCACGTGCGCGTTCTGCCAAAAGCACCATTTGCATGCACACCTTGTGGTCTTGCAGAAAACTTCATCCGCGTCTACCAAAAGATGCATGTGCATGCTTAAAACGCGTTTTCGCACAAATGCGTGCGCGGGTGCTAAAAAGAGCAGCATCGGCATGCTTTGCACGTCGTTTGGTAGAAATCCACGAGCGCGTTCTGCAAAAAGCACCATTTGCATGCACATCTTGTGGTTTTGCAGAAAACTTCATCCGCGTCTACCAAAAGATGCATGTGCATGCTTAAAACGCGTTTTCGCACAAATGCGTGCGCGGGTGCTAAAAAGAGCAGCATCGGCATGCTTAGCACGTCGTTTGGTAGAAATCCACGTGCGCGTTCTGCCAAAAGCACCATTTGCATGCACATCTTGTGGTTTTGCAGAAAACTTCATCCGCGTCTACCAAAAGATGCATGTGCATGCTTAAAACGCGTTTTCGCACAAATGCGTGCGCGGGTGCTAAAAAGAGCAGCATCGGCATGCTTAGCACGTCGTTTGGTAGAAATCCACGTGCGCGTTCTGCCAAAAGCACCATTTGCATGCACATCTTGTGGTTTTGCAGAAAACTTCATCCGCGTCTACCAAAAGATGCATGTGCATGCTTAAAACGCGTTTTCGCACAAATCCGTGCGCGGGTGCTAAAAAGAGCAGCATCGGCATGCTTAGCACGTCGTTTGGTAGAAATCCACGTGCGCCTTCTGCCAAAAGCACCATTTGCATGCACGTCTTGTGGTTTTTCAGAAAACTTCATCCGCGTCTACCAAAAGATGCATGGGCATGCTTAAAACGCGTTTTCGCACAAATGCGTGCGCGGGTGCTAAAAAGAGCAGCATCGGCATGCTTAGCACGTCGTTTGGTAGAAATCCACGTGCGCGTTCTGCCAAAAGCACCATTTGCACGCACATCTTGTGGTTTTGCAGAAAACTTCATCTGCGTCTACCAAAAGATGCATGTGCATGCTTAAAACGCGTTTTCGCACAAATCCGTGCGCGGGTGCTAAAAAGAGCAGCATCGGCAAGCTTAGCACGTCGTTTGGTAGAAATCAACGTGCGCGTTCTGCAAAAAGCACCATTTGCATGCACATCTTGTGGTTTTGCAGAAAACTTCATCCGCGTCTACCAAAAGATGCATGTGCATGCTTAAAACGCGTTTTCGCACAAATGCGTGCGCGGGTGCTAAAAAGAGCAGCATCGGCATGCTTAGCACGTCGTTTGGTAGAAATCCACGTGCGCGTTCTGCCAAAAGCACCATTTGCATGCACATCTTGTGGTTTTGCAGAAAACTTCATCCGCGTGTACCAAAAGATGCATGTGCATGCTTAAAACGCGTTTTCGCACAAATGCGTGCGCGGGTGCTAAAAAGAGCAGCATCGGCATGCTTAGCACGTCGTTTGGTAGAAATCCACGTGCGCGTTCTGCCAAAAGCACCATTTGCATGCACATCTTGTGGTTTTGCAGAAAACTTCATCCGCGTCTACCAAAAGATGCATGTGCATGCTTAAAACGCGTTTTCGCACAAATCCGTGCGCGGGTGCTAAAAAGAGCAGCATCGGCATGCTTAGCACGTCGTTTGGTAGAAATCCACGTGCGCCTTCTGCCAAAAGCACCATTTGCATGCACGTCTTGTGGTTTTGCAGAAAACTTCATCCGCGTCTACCAAAAGATGCATGGGCATGCTTAAAACCCGTTTTCGCACAAATGCGTGCGCGGGTGCTAAAAAGAGCAGCATCGGCATGCTTAGCACGTCGTTTGGTAGAAATCCACGTGCGCGTTCTGCAAAAAGCACCATTTGCATGCACATCTTGTGGTTTTGCAGAAAACTTCATCCGCGTCTACCAAAAGATGCATGTGCATGCTTAAAACGCGTTTTCGCACAAATCCGTGCGCGGGTGCTAAAAAGAGCAGCATCGGCATGCTTAGCACGTCGTTTGGTAGAAATCCACGTGCGCGTTCTGCAAAAAGCACCATTTGCATGCACATCTTGTGGTTTTGCAGAAAACTTCATCCGCGTCTACCAAAAGATGCATGTGCATGCTTAAAACGCGTTTTCGCACAAATGCGTGCGCGGGTGCTAAAAAGAGCAGCATCGGCATGCTTAGCACGTCGTTTGGTAGAAATCCACGAGCGCGTTCTGCAAAAAGCACCATTTGCATGCACATCTTGTGGTTTTGCAGAAAACTTCATCCGCGTCTACCAAAAGATGCATGTGCATGCTTAAAACGCGTTTTCGCACAAATGCGTGCGCGGGTGCTAAAAAGAGCAGCATCGGCATGCTTAGCACGTCGTTTGCTAGAAATCCACGTGCGCGTTCTGCCAAAAGCACCATTTGCATGCATATCTTGTGGTTTTGCAGAAAACTTCATCCGCGTCTACCAAAAGATGCATGTGCATGCTTAAAACGCGTTTTCGCACAAATCCGTGCGCGGGTGCCAAAAAGCGCAGCCTCGGCAAGTTTAGCACGTCGTTCGGTAGAAATCCACGTGCGCGTTCTGCCAAAAGCACCATTTGCATGCACATCTTGTGGTTTTGCAGAAAACTTCATCCGCGTCTACCAAAAGATGCATGTGCATGCTTAAAACGCGTTTTCGCACAAATGCGTGCGCGGATGCTAAAAAGAGCAGCATCGGCATGCTTAGCACGTCGTTTGGTAGAAATCCACGTGCGCGTTCTGCCAAAAGCACCATTTGCATGCACATCTTGTGGTTTTGCAGAAAACTTCATCCGCGTCTACCAAAAGATGCATGTGCATGCTTAAAACGCGTTTTCGCACAAATCCGTGCGCGGGTGCTAAAAAGAGCAGCATCGGCATGCTTAGCACGTCGTTTGGTAGAAATCCACGTGCGCCTTCTGCCAAAAGCACCATTTGCATGCACGTCTTGTGGTTTTGCAGAAAACTTCATCCGCGTCTACCAAAAGATGCATGGGCATGCTTAAAACGCGTTTTCGCACAAATGCGTGCGCGGGTGCTAAAAAGAGCAGCATCGGCATGCTTAGCACGTCGTTTGGTAGAAATCCACGTGCGCGTTCTGCCAAAAGCACCATTTGCACGCACATCTTGTGGTTTTGCAGAAAACTTCATCCGCGTCTACCAAAAGATGCATGTGCATGCTTAAAACGCGTTTTCGCACAAATCCGTGCGCGGGTGCTAAAAAGAGCAGCATCGGCAAGCTTAGCACGTCGTTTGGTAGAAATCAACGTGCGCGTTCTGCAAAAAGCACCATTTGCATGCACATCTTGTGGTTTTGCAGAAAACTTCATCCGCGTCTACCAAAAGATGCATGTGCATGCTTAAAACGCGTTTTCGCACAAATGCGTGCGCTGGTGCTAAAAAGAGCAGCATCGGCATGCTTAGCACGTCGTTTGGTAGAAATCCACGTGCGCGTTCTGCCAAAAGCACCATTTGCATGCACATCTTGTGGTTTTGCAGAAAACTTCATCCGCGTGTACCAAAAGATGCATGTGCATGCTTAAAACGCGTTTTCGCACAAATGCGTGCGCGGGTGCTAAAAAGAGCAGCATCGGCATGCTTAGCACGTCGTTTGGTAGAAATCCACGTGCGCGTTCTGCCAAAAGCACCATTTGCATGCACATCTTGTGGTTTTGCAGAAAACTTCATCCGCGTCTACCAAAAGATGCATGTGCATGCTTAAAACGCGTTTTCGCACAAATCCGTGCGCGGGTGCTAAAAAGAGCAGCATCGGCATGCTTAGCACGTCGTTTGGTAGAAATCCACGTGCGCCTTCTGCCAAAAGCACCATTTGCATGCACGTCTTGTGGTTTTGCAGAAAACTTCATCCGCGTCTACCAAAAGATGCATGTGCATGCTTAAAACGCGTTTTCGCACAAATGCGTGCGCGGGTGCTAAAAAGAGCAGCATCGGCATGCTTAGCACGTCGTTTGCTAGAAATCCACGTGCGCGTTCTGCCAAAAGCACCATTTGCATGCATATCTTGTGGTTTTGCAGAAAACTTCATCCGCGTCTACCAAAAGATGCATGTGCATGCTTAAAACGCGTTTTCGCACAAATCCGTGCGCGGGTGCCAAAAAGCGCAGCCTCGGCAAGCTTAGCACGTCGTTCGGTAGAAATCCACGTGCGCGTTCTGCAAAAAGCACCATTTGCATGCACGTCTTTTGGTTTTGCAGAAAACTTCATCCGCGTCTACCAAAAGATGCATGTGCATGCTTAAAACGCGTTTTCGCACAAATCCGTGCGCGGGTGCCAAAAAGCGCAGCCTCGGCAAGCTTAGCACGTCGTTCGGTAGAAATCCACGTGCGCGTTCTGCAAAAAGCACCATTTGCATGCACGTCTTTTGGTTTTGCAGAAAACTTCATCCGCGTCTACCAAAAGATGCATGGGCATGCTTAAAACGCGTTTTCGCACAAATCCGTGCGCGGGTGCTAAAAAGAGCAGCATCGGCATGCTTAGCACGTCGTTTGGTAGAAATCCACGTGCGCGTTCTGCAAAAAGCACCATTTGCATGCACATCTTGTGGTTTTGCAGAAAACTTCATCCGCGTCTACCAAAAGATGCATGTGCATGCTTAAAACGCGTTTTCGCACAAATGCGTGCGCGGGTGCTAAAAAGAGCAGCATCGGCATGCTTTGCACGTCGTTTGGTAGAAATCCACGAGCGCGTTCTGCAAAAAGCACCATTTGCATGCACATCTTGTGGTTTTGCAGAAAACTTCATCCGCGTCTACCAAAAGATGCATGTGCATGCTAAAAACGCGTTTTCGCACAAATGCGTGCGCGGGTGCTAAAAAGAGCAGCATCGGCATGCTTAGCACGTCGTTTGATAGACATCCACGTGCGCGTTCTGCCAAAAGCACCATTTGCATGCACATCTTGTGGTCTTGCAGAAAACTTCATCCGCGTCTACCAAAAGATGCATGTGCATGCTTAAAACGCGTTTTCGCACAAATGCGTGCGCGGGTGCTAAAAAGAGCAGCATCGGCATGCTTTGCACGTCGTTTGGTAGAAATCCACGTGCGCCTTCTGCCAAAAGCACCATTTGCATGCACATCTTGTGGTTTTGCAGAAAACTTCATCCGCGTCTACCAAAAGATGCATGGGCATGCTTAAAACGCGTTTTCGCACAAATGCGTGCGCGGGTGCTAAAAAGAGCAGCATCGGCATGCTTAGCACGTCGTTTGGTAGAAATCCACGTGCGCGTTCTGCCAAAAGCACCATTTGCATGCACATCTTGTGGTTTTGCAGAAAACTTCATCCGCGTCTACCAAAAGATGCATGTGCATGCTTAAAACGCGTTTTCGCACAAATGCGTGCGCGGGTGCTAAAAAGAGCAGCATCGGCATGCTTAGCACGTCGTTTGGTAGAAATCCACGTGCGCGTTCTGCCAAAAGCACCATTTGCATGCACATCTTTTGGTTTTGCAGAAAACTTCATCCGCGTCTACCAAAAGATGCATGTGCATGCTTAAAACGCGTTTTCGCACAAATCCGTGCGCGGGTGCTAAAAAGAGCAGCATCGGCATGCTTAGCACGTCGTTTGGTAGAAATCCACGTGCGCGTTCTGCCAAAAGCACCATTTGCATGCACATCTTTTGGTTTTGCAGAAAACTTCATCCGCGTCTACCAAAAGATGCATGTGCATGCTTAAAACGCGTTTTCGCACAAATCCGTGCGCGGGTGCTAAAAAGAGCAGCATCGGCATGCTTAGCACGTCGTTTGGTAGAAATCCACCTGCGCGTTCTGCAAAAAGCACCATTTGCATGCACATCTTATGGTTTTGCAGAAAACTTCATCCGCGTCTACCAAAAGATGCATGTGCATGCTTAAAACGCGTTTTCGCACAAATGCGTGCGCGGGTGCTAAAAAGAGCAGCATCGGCATGCTTAGCACGTCGTTTGGTAGAAATCCACGTGCGCGTTCTGCCAAAAGCACCATTTGCATGCACATCTTGTGGTTTTGCAGAAAACTTCATCCGCGTCTACCAAAAGATGCATGTGCATGCTTAAAACGCGTTTTCGCACAAATGCGTGCGCGGGTGCTAAAAAGAGCAGCATCGGCATGCTTTGCACGTCGTTTGGTAGAAATCCACGAGCGCGTTCTGCAAAAAGCACCATTTGCATGCACATCTTGTGGTTTTGCAGAAAACTTCATCCGCGTCTACCAAAAGATGCATGTGCATGCTTAAAACGCGTTTTCGCACAAATGCGTGCGCGGGTGCTAAAAAGAGCAGCATCGGCATGCTTAGCACGTCGTTTGGTAGAAATCCACGTGCGCGTTCTGCCAAAAGCACCATTTGCATGCACATCTTGTGGTTTTGCAGAAAACTTCATCCGCGTCTACCAAAAGATGCATGTGCATGCTTAAAACGCGTTTTCGCACAAATGCGTGCGCGGGTGCTAAAAAGAGCAGCATCGGCATGCTTAGCACGTCGTTTGGTAGAAATCCACGTGCGCGTTCTGCCAAAAGCACCATTTGCATGCACATCTTGTGGTTTTGCAGAAAACTTCATCCGCGTCTACCAAAAGATGCATGTGCATGCTTAAAACGCGTTTTCGCACAAATCCGTGCGCGGGTGCTAAAAAGAGCAGCATCGGCATGCTTAGCACGTCGTTTGGTAGAAATCCACGTGCGCCTTCTGCCAAAAGCACCATTTGCATGCACGTCTTGTGGTTTTGCAGAAAACTTCATCCGCGTCTACCAAAAGATGCATGGGCATGCTTAAAACGCGTTTTCGCACAAATGCGTGCGCGGGTGCTAAAAAGAGCAGCATCGGCATGCTTAGCACGTCGTTTGGTAGAAATCCACGTGCGCGTTCTGCCAAAAGCACCATTTGCATGCACATCTTGTGGTTTTGCAGAAAACTTCATCCGCGTCTACCAAAAGATGCATGTGCATGCTTAAAACGCGTTTTCGCACAAATGCGTGCGCGGGTGCTAAAAAGAGCAGCATCGGCATGCTTAGCACGTCGTTTGGTAGAAATCCACGTGCGCGTTCTGCCAAAAGCACCATTTGCATGCACATCTTTTGGTTTTGCAGAAAACTTCATCCGCGTCTACCAAAAGATGCATGTGCATGCTTAAAACGCGTTTTCGCACAAATCCGTGCGCGGGTGCTAAAAAGAGCAGCATCGGCATGCTTAGCACGTCGTTTGGTAGAAATCCACGTGCGCGTTCTGCCAAAAGCACCATTTGCATGCACATCTTTTGGTTTTGCAGAAAACTTCATCCGCGTCTACCAAAAGATGCATGTGCATGCTTAAAACGCGTTTTCGCACAAATCCGTGCGCGGGTGCTAAAAAGAGCAGCATCGGCATGCTTAGCACGTCGTTTGGTAGAAATCCACCTGCGCGTTCTGCAAAAAGCACCATTTGCATGCACATCTTATGGTTTTGCAGAAAACTTCATCCGCGTCTACCAAAAGATGCATGTGCATGCTTAAAACGCGTTTTCGCACAAATGCGTGCGCGGGTGCTAAAAAGAGCAGCATCGGCATGCTTAGCACGTCGTTTGGTAGAAATCCACGTGCGCGTTCTGCCAAAAGCACCATTTGCATGCACATCTTGTGGTTTTGCAGAAAACTTCATCCGCGTCTACCAAAAGATGCATGTGCATGCTTAAAACGCGTTTTCGCACAAATCCGTGCGCGGGTGCTAAAAAGAGCAGCATCGGCAAGCTTAGCACGTCGTTTGGTAGAAATCCACGTGCGCGTTCTGCAAAAAGCACCATTTGCATGCACATCTTGTGGTTTTGCAGAAAACTTCATCCGCGTCTACCAAAAGATGCATGTGCATGCTTAAAACGCGTTTTCGCACAAATGCGTGCGCGGGTGCTAAAAAGAGCAGCATCGGCATGCTTAGCACGTCGTTTGGTAGAAATCCACGTGCGCGTTCTGCAAAAAGCACCATTTGCATGCACATCTTATGGTTTTGCAGAAAACTTCATCCGCGTCTACCAAAAGATGCATGTGCATGCTTAAAACGCGTTTTCGCACAAATGCGTGCGCGGGTGCTAAAAAGAGCAGCATCGGCATGCTTAGCACGTCGTTTGGTAGAAATCCACGTGCGCGTTCTGCCAAAAGCACCATTTGCATGCACATCTTGTGGTTTTGCAGAAAACTTCATCCGCGTCTACCAAAAGATGCATGTGCATGCTTAAAACGCGTTTTCGCACAAATCCGTGCGCGGGTGCTAAAAAGAGCAGCATCGGCAAGCTTAGCACGTCGTTTGGTAGAAATCCACGTGCGCGTTCTGCAAAAAGCACCATTTGCATGCACATCTTGTGGTTTTGCAGAAAACTTCATCCGCGTCTACCAAAAGATGCATGTGCATGCTTAAAACGCGTTTTCGCACAAATGCGTGCGCGGGTGCTAAAAAGAGCAGCATCGGCATGCTTAGCACGTCGTTTGGTAGAAATCCACGTGCGCGTTCTGCAAAAAGCACCATTTGCATGCACATCTTGTGGTCTTGCAGAAAACTTCATCCGCGTCTACCAAAAGATGCATGTGCATGCTTAAAACGCGTTTTCGCACAAATGCGTGCGCGGGTGCTAAAAAGAGCAGCATCGGCATGCTTTGCACGTCGTTTGGTAGAAATCCACGAGCGCGTTCTGCAAAAAGCACCATTTGCATGCACATCTTGTGGTTTTGCAGAAAACTTCATCCGCGTCTACCAAAAGATGCATGTGCATGCTTAAAACGCGTTTTCGCACAAATCCGTGCGCGGGTGCTAAAAAGAGCAGCATCGGCATGCTTAGCACGTCGTTTGGTAGAAATCCACGTGCGCCTTCTGCCAAAAGCACCATTTGCATGCACATCTTGTGGTTTTGCAGAAAACTTCATCCGCGTCTACCAAAAGATGCATGTGCATGCTTAAAACGCGTTTTCGCACAAATCCGTGCGCGGGTGCTAAAAAGAGCAGCATCGGCAAGCTTAGCACGTCGTTTGGTAGAAATCAACGTGCGCGTTCTGCAAAAAGCACCATTTGCATGCACATCTTGTGGTTTTGCAGAAAACTTCATCCGCGTCTACCAAAAGATGCATGTGCATGCTTAAAACGCGTTTTCGCACAAATCCGTGCGCGGGTGCTAAAAAGAGCAGCATCGGCAAGCTTAGCACGTCGTTTGGTAGAAATCCACGTGCGCGTTCTGCAAAAAGCACCATTTGCATGCACATCTTGTGGTTTTGCAGAAAACTTCATCCGCGTCTACCAAAAGATGCATGTGCATGCTTAAAACGCGTTTTCGCACAAATGCGTGCGCGGGTGCTAAAAAGAGCAGCATCGGCATGCTTAGCACGTCGTTTGGTAGAAATCCACGTGCGCGTTCTGCAAAAAGCACCATTTGCATGCACATCTTGTGGTTTTGCAGAAAACTTCATCCGCGTCTACCAAAAGATGCATGTGCATGCTTAAAACGCGTTTTCGCACAAATCCGTGCGCGGGTGCTAAAAAGAGCAGCATCGGCATGCTTAGCACGTCGTTTGGTAGAAATCCACGTGCGCGTTCTGCAAAAAGCACCATTTGCATGCACATCTTGTGGTTTTGCAGAAAACTTCATCCGCGTCTACCAAAAGATGCATGTGCATGCTTAAAACGCGTTTTCGCACAAATGCGTGCGCGGGTGCTAAAAAGAGCAGCATCGGCATGCTTAGCACGTCGTTTGGTAGAAATCCACGAGCGCGTTCTGCAAAAAGCACCATTTGCATGCACATCTTGTGGTTTTGCAGAAAACTTCATCCGCGTCTACCAAAAGATGCATGTGCATGCTTAAAACGCGTTTTCGCACAAATGCGTGCGCGGGTGCTAAAAAGAGCAGCATCGGCATGCTTAGCACGTCGTTTGGTAGAAATCCACGTGCGCGTTCTGCCAAAAGCACCATTTGCATGCACATCTTGTGGTTTTGCAGAAAACTTCATCCGCGTCTACCAAAAGATGCATGTGCATGCTTAAAACGCGTTTTCGCACAAATCCGTGCGCGGGTGCTAAAAAGAGCAGCATCGGCATGCTTAGCACGTCGTTTGGTAGAAATCCACGTGCGCGTTCTGCCAAAAGCACCATTTGCATGCACATCTTGTGGTTTTGCAGAAAACTTCATCCGCGTCTACCAAAAGATGCATGTGCATGCTTAAAACGCGTTTTCGCACAAATCCGTGCGCGGGTGCTAAAAAGAGCAGCATCGGCATGCTTAGCACGTCGTTTGGTAGAAATCCACGTGCGCGTTCTGCAAAAAGCACCATTTGCATGCACATCTTGTGGTTTTGCAGAAAACTTCATCCGCGTCTACCAAAAGATGCATGTGCATGCTTAAAACGCGTTTTCGCACAAATGCGTGCGCGGGTGCTAAAAAGAGCAGCATCGGCATGCTTAGCACGTCGTTTGGTAGAAATCCACGTGCGCGTTCTGCCAAAAGCACCATTTGCATGCACATCTTTTGGTTTTGCAGAAAACTTCATCCGCGTCTACCAAAAGATGCATGTGCATGCTTAAAACGCGTTTTCGCACAAATCCGTGCGCGGGTGCTAAAAAGAGCAGCATCGGCATGCTTAGCACGTCGTTTGGTAGAAATCCACGTGCGCGTTCTGCCAAAAGCACCATTTGCATGCACATCTTTTGGTTTTGCAGAAAACTTCATCCGCGTCTACCAAAAGATGCATGTGCATGCTTAAAACGCGTTTTCGCACAAATCCGTGCGCGGGTGCTAAAAAGAGCAGCATCGGCATGCTTAGCACGTCGTTTGGTAGAAATCCACCTGCGCGTTCTGCAAAAAGCACCATTTGCATGCACATCTTATGGTTTTGCAGAAAACTTCATCCGCGTCTACCAAAAGATGCATGTGCATGCTTAAAACGCGTTTTCGCACAAATGCGTGCGCGGGTGCTAAAAAGAGCAGCATCGGCATGCTTAGCACGTCGTTTCGTAGAAATCCACGTGCGCGTTCTGCCAAAAGCACCATTTGCATGCACATCTTGTGGTTTTGCAGAAAACTTCATCCGCGTCTACCAAAAGATGCATGTGCATGCTTAAAACGCGTTTTCGCACAAATCCGTGCGCGGGTGCTAAAAAGAGCAGCATCGGCAAGCTTAGCACGTCGTTTGGTAGAAATCCACGTGCGCGTTCTGCAAAAAGCACCATTTGCATGCACATCTTGCGGTTTTGCAGAAAACTTCATCCGCGTCTACCAAAAGATGCATGTGCATGCTTAAAACGCGTTTTCGCACAAATGCGTGCGCGGGTGCTAAAAAGAGCAGCATCGGCATGCTTAGCACGTCGTTTGGTAGAAATCCACGTGCGCGTTCTGCAAAAAGCACCATTTGCATGCACATCTTATGGTTTTGCAGAAAACTTCATCCGCGTCTACCAAAAGATGCATGTGCATGCTTAAAACGCGTTTTCGCACAAATGCGTGCGCGGGTGCTAAAAAGAGCAGCATCGGCATGCTTAGCACGTCGTTTGGTAGAAATCCACGTGCGCGTTCTGCCAAAAGCACCATTTGCATGCACATCTTGTGGTTTTGCAGAAAACTTCATCCGCGTCTACCAAAAGATGCATGTGCATGCTTAAAACGCGTTTTCGCACAAATCCGTGCGCGGGTGCTAAAAAGAGCAGCATCGGCAAGCTTAGCACGTCGTTTGGTAGAAATCCACGTGCGCGTTCTGCAAAAAGCACCATTTGCATGCACATCTTGTGGTTTTGCAGAAAACTTCATCCGCGTCTACCAAAAGATGCATGTGCATGCTTAAAACGCGTTTTCGCACAAATGCGTGCGCGGGTGCTAAAAAGAGCAGCATCGGCATGCTTAGCACGTCGTTTGGTAGAAATCCACGTGCGCGTTCTGCAAAAAGCACCATTTGCATGCACATCTTGTGGTCTTGCAGAAAACTTCATCCGCGTCTACCAAAAGATGCATGTGCATGCTTAAAACGCGTTTTCGCACAAATGCGTGCGCGGGTGCTAAAAAGAGCAGCATCGGCATGCTTTGCACGTCGTTTGGTAGAAATCCACGAGCGCGTTCTGCAAAAAGCACCATTTGCATGCACATCTTGTGGTTTTGCAGAAAACTTCATCCGCGTCTACCAAAAGATGCATGTGCATGCTTAAAACGCGTTTTCGCACAAATCCGTGCGCGGGTGCTAAAAAGAGCAGCATCGGCATGCTTAGCACGTCGTTTGGTAGAAATCCACGTGCGCCTTCTGCCAAAAGCACCATTTGCATGCACATCTTGTGGTTTTGCAGAAAACTTCATCCGCGTCTACCAAAAGATGCATGTGCATGCTTAAAACGCGTTTTCGCACAAATCCGTGCGCGGGTGCTAAAAAGAGCAGCATCGGCAAGCTTAGCACGTCGTTTGGTAGAAATCAACGTGCGCGTTCTGCAAAAAGCACCATTTGCATGCACATCTTGTGGTTTTGCAGAAAACTTCATCCGCGTCTACCAAAAGATGCATGTGCATGCTTAAAACGCGTTTTCGCACAAATCCGTGCGCGGGTGCTAAAAAGAGCAGCATCGGCAAGCTTAGCATGTCGTTTGGTAGAAATCCACGTGCGCGTTCTGCAAAAAGCACCATTTGCATGCACATCTTGTGGTTTTGCAGAAAACTTCATCCGCGTCTACCAAAAGATGCATGTGCATGCTTAAAACGCGTTTTCGCACAAATGCGTGCGCGGGTGCTAAAAAGAGCAGCATCGGCATGCTTAGCACGTCGTTTGGTAGAAATCCACGTGCGCGTTCTGCAAAAAGCACCATTTGCATGCACATCTTGTGGTTTTGCAGAAAACTTCATCCGCGTCTACCAAAAGATGCATGTGCATGCTTAAAACGCGTTTTCGCACAAATCCGTGCGCGGGTGCTAAAAAGAGCAGCATCGGCATGCTTAGCACGTCGTTTGGTAGAAATCCACGTGCGCGTTCTGCAAAAAGCACCATTTGCATGCACATCTTGTGGTTTTGCAGAAAACTTCATCCGCGTCTACCAAAAGATGCATGTGCATGCTTAAAACGCGTTTTCGCACAAATGCGTGCGCGGGTGCTAAAAAGAGCAGCATCGGCATGCTTAGCACGTCGTTTGGTAGAAATCCACGAGCGCGTTCTGCAAAAAGCACCATTTGCATGCACATCTTGTGGTTTTGCAGAAAACTTCATCCGCGTCTACCAAAAGATGCATGTGCATGCTTAAAACGCGTTTTCGCACAAATGCGTGCGCGGGTGCTAAAAAGAGCAGCATCGGCATGCTTAGCACGTCGTTTGGTAGAAATCCACGTGCGCGTTCTGCCAAAAGCACCATTTGCATGCACATCTTGTGGTTTTGCAGAAAACTTCATCCGCGTCTACCAAAAGATGCATGTGCATGCTTAAAACGCGTTTTCGCACAAATCCGTGCGCGGGTGCTAAAAAGAGCAGCATCGGCATGCTTAGCACGTCGTTTGGTAGAAATCCACGTGCGCGTTCTGCCAAAAGCACCATTTGCATGCACATCTTGTGGTTTTGCAGAAAACTTCATCCGCGTCTACCAAAAGATGCATGTGCATGCTTAAAACGCGTTTTCGCACAAATCCGTGCGCGGGTGCTAAAAAGAGCAGCATCGGCATGCTTAGCACGTCGTTTGGTAGAAATCCACGTGCGCGTTCTGCAAAAAGCACCATTTGCATGCACATCTTGTGGTTTTGCAGAAAACTTCATCCGCGTCTACCAAAAGATGCATGTGCATGCTTAAAACGCGTTTTCTCACAAATGCGTGCGCGGGTGCTAAAAAGAGCAGCATCGGCATGCTTAGCACGTCGTTTGGTAGAAATCCACGTGCGCGTTCTGCCAAAAGCACCATTTGCATGCACATCTTGTGGTTTTGCAGAAAACTTCATCCGCGTCTACCAAAAGATGCATGTGCATGCTTAAAACGCGTTTTCGCACAAATGCGTGCGCGGGTGCTAAAAAGAGCAGCATCGGCATGCTTAGCACGTCGTTTGGTAGAAATCCACGTGCGCGTTCTGCCAAAAGCACCATTTGCATGCACATCTTGTGGTTTTGCAGAAAACTTCATCCGCGTCTACCAAAAGATGCATGTGCATGCTTAAAACGCGTTTTCGCACAAATCCGTGCGCGGGTGCTAAAAAGAGCAGCATCGGCATGCTTAGCACGTCGTTTGGTAGAAATCCACGTGCGCGTTCTGCAAAAAGCACCATTTGCATGCACATCTTGTGGTTTTGCAGAAAACTTCATCCGCGTCTACCAAAAGATGCATGTGCATGCTTAAAACGCGTTTTCGCACAAATGCGTGCGCGGGTGCTAAAAAGAGCAGCATCGGCATGCTTAGCACGTCGTTTGGTAGAAATCCACGTGCGCGTTCTGCCAAAAGCACCATTTGCATGCACATCTTGTGGTTTTGCAGAAAACTTCATCCGCGTCTACCAAAAGATGCATGTGCATGCTTAAAACGCGTTTTCGCACAAATCCGTGCGCGGGTGCTAAAAAGAGCAGCATCGGCATGCTTAGCACGTCGTTTGGTAGAAATCCACGTGCGCGTTCTGCAAAAAGCACCATTTGCATGCACATCTTGTGGTTTTGCAGAAAACTTCATCCGCGTCTACCAAAAGATGCATGTGCATGCTTAAAACGCGTTTTCGCACAAATGCGTGCGCGGGTGCTAAAGAGAGCAGCATCGGCATGCTTAGCACGTCGTTTGGTAGAAATCCACGTGCGCGTTCTGCCAAAAGCACCATTTGCATGCACATCTTGTGGTTTTGCAGAAAACTTCATCCGCGTCTACCAAAAGATGCATGTGCATGCTTAAAACGCGTTTTCGCACAAATCCGTGCGCGGGTGCTAAAAAGAGCAGCATCGGCAAGCTTAGCACGTCGTTTGGTAGAAATCCACGTGCGCGTTCTGCAAAAAGCACCATTTGCATGCACATCTTGTGGTTTTGCAGAAAACTTCATCCGCGTCTACCAAAAGATGCATGTGCATGCTTAAAACGCGTTTTCGCACAAATGCATGCGCGGGTGCTAAAAAGAGCAGCATCGGCATGCTTAGCACGTCGTTTGGTAGAAATCCACGTGCGCGTTCTGCAAAAAGCACCATTTGCATGCACATCTTGTGGTTTTGCAGAAAACTTCATCCGCGTCTACCAAAAGATGCATGTGCATGCTTAAAACGCGTTTTCGCACAAATGCGTGCGTGGGTGCTAAAAATAGCAGCATCGGCATGCTTAGCACGTCGTTTGGTAGAAATCCACGTGCGCGTTCTGCCAAAAGCACCATTTGCATGCACATCTTGTGGTTTTGCAGAAAACTTCATCCGCGTCTACCAAAAGATGCATGTGCATGCTTAAAACGCGTTTTCGCACAAATCCGTGCGCGGGTGCTAAAAAGAGCAGCATCGGCATGCTTAGCACGTCGTTTGGTAGAAATCCACGTGCGCGTTCTGCAAAAAGCACCATTTGCATGCACGTCTTGTGGTTTTGCAGAAAACTTCATCCGCGTCTACCAAAAGATGCATGGGCATGCTTAAAATGCGTTTTCGCACAAATGCGTGCGCGGGTGCTAAAAAGAGCAGCATCGGCATGCTTAGCACGTCGTTTGGTAGAAATCCACGTGCGCGTTCTGCCAAAAGCACCATTTGCATGCACATCTTGTGGTTTTGCAGAAAACTTCATCCGCGTCTACCAAAAGATGCATGTGCATGCTTAAAACGCGTTTTCGCACAAATCCGTGCGCGGGTGCTAAAAAGAGCAGCATCGGCAAGCTTAGCACGTCGTTTGGTAGAAATCCACGTGCGCGTTCTGCAAAAAGCACCATTTGCATGCACATCTTGTGGTTTTGCAGAAAACTTCATCCGCGTCTACCAAAAGATGCATGTGCATGCTTAAAACGCGTTTTCGCACAAATGCGTGCGCGGGTGCTAAAAAGAGCAGCATCGGCATGCTTAGCACGTCGTTTGGTAGAAATCCACGTGCGCGTTCTGCCAAAAGCACCATTTGCATGCACATCTTGTGGTTTTGCAGAAAACTTCATCCGCGTCTACCAAAAGATGCATGTGCATGCTTAAAACGCGTTTTCGCACAAATCCGTGCGCGGGTGCTAAAAAGAGCAGCATCGGCAAGCTTAGCACGTCGTTTGGTAGAAATCCACGTGCGCGTTCTGCAAAAAGCACCATTTGCATGCACATCTTGTGGTTTTGCAAACTTCATCCGCGTCTACCAAATGATGCATGTGCATGCTTAAAACGCGTTTTCGCACAAATGCGTGCGCGGGTGCTAAAAAGAGCGGCATCGGCATGCTTAGCACGTCGTTTGGTAGAAATCCACGTGCGCGTTCTGCCAAAAGCACCATTTGCATGCACATCTTTTGGTTTTGCAGAAAACTTCATCCGCGTCTACCAAAAGATGCATGTGCATGCTTAAAACGCGTTTTCGCACAAATCCGTGCGCGGGTCCTAAAAAGAGCAGCATCGGCATGCTTAGCACGTCGTTTGGTAGAAATCCACGTGCGCGTTCTGCAAAAAGCACCATTTGCATGCACATCTTGTGGTTTTGCAGAAAACTTCATCCGCGTCTACCAAAAGATGCATGTGCATGCTTAAAACGCGTTTTCGCACAAATGCGTGCGCGGGTGCTAAAAAGAGCAGCATCGGCATGCTTAGCACGTCGTTTGGTAGAAATCCACGTGCGCGTTCTGCCAAAAGCACCATTTGCATGCACATCTTGTGGTTTTGCAGAAAACTTCATCCGCGTCTACCAAAAGATGCATGTGCATGCTTAAAACGCGTTTTCGCACAAATCCGTGCGCGGGTGCTAAAAAGAGCAGCATCGGCAAGCTTAGCACGTCGTTTGGTAGAAATCCACGTGCGCGTTCTGCAAAAAGCACCATTTGCATGCACACCTTGTGGTTTTGCAGAAAACTTCATCCGCGTCTACCAAAAGATGCATGTGCATGCTTAAAACGCGTTTTCGCACAAATCCGTGCGCGGGTGCTAAAAAGAGCAGCATCGGCAAGCTTAGCACGTCGTTTGGTAGAAATCCACGTGCGCGTTCTGCAAAAAGCACCATTTGCATGCACATCTTGTGGTTTTGCAGAAAACTTCATCCGCGTCTACCAAAAGATGCATGTGCATGCTTAAAACGCGTTTTCGCACAAATGCATGCGCGGGTGCTAAAAAGAGCAGCATCGGCATGCTTAGCACGTCGTTTGGTAGAAATCCACGTGCGCGTTCTGCAAAAAGCACCATTTGCATGCACATCTTGTGGTTTTGCAGAAAACTTCATCCGCGTCTACCAAAAGATGCATGTGCATGCTTAAAACGCGTTTTCGCACAAATGCGTGCGTGGGTGCTAAAAATAGCAGCATCGGCATGCTTAGCACGTCGTTTGGTAGAAATCCACGTGCGCGTTCTGCCAAAAGCACCATTTGCATGCACATCTTGTGGTTTTGCAGAAAACTTCATCCGCGTCTACCAAAAGATGCATGTGCATGCTTAAAACGCGTTTTCGCACAAATCCGTGCGCGGGTGCTAAAAAGAGCAGCATCGGCATGCTTAGCACGTCGTTTGGTAGAAATCCACGTGCGCGTTCTGCAAAAAGCACCATTTGCATGCACGTCTTGTGGTTTTGCAGAAAACTTCATCCGCGTCTACCAAAAGATGCATGGGCATGCTTAAAATGCGTTTTCGCACAAATGCGTGCGCGGGTGCTAAAAAGAGCAGCATCGGCATGCTTAGCACGTCGTTTGGTAGAAATCCACGTGCGCGTTCTGCCAAAAGCACCATTTGCATGCACGTCTTGTGGTTTTGCAGAAAACTTCATCCGCGTCTACCAAAAGATGCATGGGCATGCTTAAAATGCGTTTTCGCACAAATGCGTGCGCGGGTGCTAAAAAGAGCAGCATCGGCATGCTTAGCACGTCGTTTGGTAGAAATCCACGTGCGCGTTCTGCCAAAAGCACCATTTGCATGCACATCTTGTGGTTTTGCAGAAAACTTCATCCGCGTCTACCAAAAGATGCATGTGCATGCTTAAAACGCGTTTTCGCACAAATCCGTGCGCGGGTGCTAAAAAGAGCAGCATCGGCAAGCTTAGCACGTCGTTTGGTAGAAATCCACGTGCGCGTTCTGCAAAAAGCACCATTTGCATGCACATCTTGTGGTTTTGCAGAAAACTTCATCCGCGTCTACCAAAAGATGCATGTGCATGCTTAAAACGCGTTTTCGCACAAATGCGTGCGCGGGTGCTAAAAAGAGCAGCATCGGCATGCTTAGCACGTCGTTTGGTAGAAATCCACGTGCGCGTTCTGCCAAAAGCACCATTTGCATGCACATCTTGTGGTTTTGCAGAAAACTTCATCCGCGTCTACCAAAAGATGCATGTGCATGCTTAAAACGCGTTTTCGCACAAATCCGTGCGCGGGTGCTAAAAAGAGCAGCATCGGCAAGCTTAGCACGTCGTTTGGTAGAAATCCACGTGCGCGTTCTGCAAAAAGCACCATTTGCATGCACATCTTGTGGTTTTGCAGAAAACTTCATCCGCGTCTACCAAAAGATGCATGTGCATGCTTAAAACGCGTTTTCGCACAAATCCGTGCGCGGGTGCTAAAAAGAGCAGCATCGGCATGCTTAGCACGTCGTTTGGTAGAAATCCACGTGCGCCTTCTGCCAAAAGCACCATTTGCATGCACATCTTGTGGTTTTGCAGAAAACTTCATCCGCGTCTACCAAAAGATGCATGTGCATGCTTAAAACGCGTTTTCGCACAAATCCGTGCGCGGGTGCTAAAAAGAGCAGCATCGGCAAGCTTAGCACGTCGTTTGGTAGAAATCAACGTGCGCGTTCTGCAAAAAGCACCATTTGCATGCACATCTTGTGGTTTTGCAGAAAACTTCATCCGCGTCTACCAAAAGATGCATGTGCATGCTTAAAACGCGTTTTCGCACAAATCCGTGCGCGGGTGCTAAAAAGAGCAGCATCGGCAAGCTTAGCACGTCGTTTGGTAGAAATCCACGTGCGCGTTCTGCAAAAAGCACCATTTGCATGCACATCTTGTGGTTTTGCAGAAAACTTCATCCGCGTCTACCAAAAGATGCATGTGCATGCTTAAAACGCGTTTTCGCACAAATGCGTGCGCGGGTGCTAAAAAGAGCAGCATCGGCATGCTTAGCACGTCGTTTGGTAGAAATCCACGTGCGCGTTCTGCAAAAAGCACCATTTGCATGCACATCTTGTGGTTTTGCAGAAAACTTCATCCGCGTCTACCAAAAGATGCATGTGCATGCTTAAAACGCGTTTTCGCACAAATCCGTGCGCGGGTGCTAAAAAGAGCAGCATCGGCATGCTTAGCACGTCGTTTGGTAGAAATCCACGTGCGCGTTCTGCAAAAAGCACCATTTGCATGCACATCTTGTGGTTTTGCAGAAAACTTCATCCGCGTCTACCAAAAGATGCATGTGCATGCTTAAAACGCGTTTTCGCACAAATGCGTGCGCGGGTGCTAAAAAGAGCAGCATCGGCATGCTTAGCACGTCGTTTGGTAGAAATCCACGAGCGCGTTCTGCAAAAAGCACCATTTGCATGCACATCTTGTGGTTTTGCAGAAAACTTCATCCGCGTCTACCAAAAGATGCATGTGCATGCTTAAAACGCGTTTTCGCACAAATGCGTGCGCGGGTGCTAAAAAGAGCAGCATCGGCATGCTTAGCACGTCGTTTGGTAGAAATCCACGTGCGCGTTCTGCCAAAAGCACCATTTGCATGCACATCTTGTGGTTTTGCAGAAAACTTCATCCGCGTCTACCAAAAGATGCATGTGCATGCTTAAAACGCGTTTTCGCACAAATCCGTGCGCGGGTGCTAAAAAGAGCAGCATCGGCATGCTTAGCACGTCGTTTGGTAGAAATCCACGTGCGCGTTCTGCCAAAAGCACCATTTGCATGCACATCTTGTGGTTTTGCAGAAAACTTCATCCGCGTCTACCAAAAGATGCATGTGCATGCTTAAAACGCGTTTTCGCACAAATCCGTGCGCGGGTGCTAAAAAGAGCAGCATCGGCATGCTTAGCACGTCGTTTGGTAGAAATCCACGTGCGCGTTCTGCAAAAAGCACCATTTGCATGCACATCTTGTGGTTTTGCAGAAAACTTCATCCGCGTCTACCAAAAGATGCATGTGCATGCTTAAAACGCGTTTTCTCACAAATGCGTGCGCGGGTGCTAAAAAGAGCAGCATCGGCATGCTTAGCACGTCGTTTGGTAGAAATCCACGTGCGCGTTCTGCCAAAAGCACCATTTGCATGCACATCTTGTGGTTTTGCAGAAAACTTCATCCGCGTCTACCAAAAGATGCATGTGCATGCTTAAAACGCGTTTTCGCACAAATGCGTGCGCGGGTGCTAAAAAGAGCAGCATCGGCATGCTTAGCACGTCGTTTGGTAGAAATCCACGTGCGCGTTCTGCCAAAAGCACCATTTGCATGCACATCTTGTGGTTTTGCAGAAAACTTCATCCGCGTCTACCAAAAGATGCATGTGCATGCTTAAAACGCGTTTTCGCACAAATCCGTGCGCGGGTGCTAAAAAGAGCAGCATCGGCATGCTTAGCACGTCGTTTGGTAGAAATCCACGTGCGCGTTCTGCAAAAAGCACCATTTGCATGCACATCTTGTGGTTTTGCAGAAAACTTCATCCGCGTCTACCAAAAGATGCATGTGCATGCTTAAAACGCGTTTTCGCACAAATGCGTGCGCGGGTGCTAAAAAGAGCAGCATCGGCATGCTTAGCACGTCGTTTGGTAGAAATCCACGTGCGCGTTCTGCCAAAAGCACCATTTGCATGCACATCTTGTGGTTTTGCAGAAAACTTCATCCGCGTCTACCAAAAGATGCATGTGCATGCTTAAAACGCGTTTTCGCACAAATCCGTGCGCGGGTGCTAAAAAGAGCAGCATCGGCATGCTTAGCACGTCGTTTGGTAGAAATCCACGTGCGCGTTCTGCAAAAAGCACCATTTGCATGCACATCTTGTGGTTTTGCAGAAAACTTCATCCGCGTCTACCAAAAGATGCATGTGCATGCTTAAAACGCGTTTTCGCACAAATGCGTGCGCGGGTGCTAAAGAGAGCAGCATCGGCATGCTTAGCACGTCGTTTGGTAGAAATCCACGTGCGCGTTCTGCCAAAAGCACCATTTGCATGCACATCTTGTGGTTTTGCAGAAAACTTCATCCGCGTCTACCAAAAGATGCATGTGCATGCTTAAAACGCGTTTTCGCACAAATCCGTGCGCGGGTGCTAAAAAGAGCAGCATCGGCAAGCTTAGCACGTCGTTTGGTAGAAATCCACGTGCGCGTTCTGCAAAAAGCACCATTTGCATGCACATCTTGTGGTTTTGCAGAAAACTTCATCCGCGTCTACCAAAAGATGCATGTGCATGCTTAAAACGCGTTTTCGCACAAATGCATGCGCGGGTGCTAAAAAGAGCAGCATCGGCATGCTTAGCACGTCGTTTGGTAGAAATCCACGTGCGCGTTCTGCAAAAAGCACCATTTGCATGCACATCTTGTGGTTTTGCAGAAAACTTCATCCGCGTCTACCAAAAGATGCATGTGCATGCTTAAAACGCGTTTTCGCACAAATGCGTGCGTGGGTGCTAAAAATAGCAGCATCGGCATGCTTAGCACGTCGTTTGGTAGAAATCCACGTGCGCGTTCTGCCAAAAGCACCATTTGCATGCACATCTTGTGGTTTTGCAGAAAACTTCATCCGCGTCTACCAAAAGATGCATGTGCATGCTTAAAACGCGTTTTCGCACAAATCCGTGCGCGGGTGCTAAAAAGAGCAGCATCGGCATGCTTAGCACGTCGTTTGGTAGAAATCCACGTGCGCGTTCTGCAAAAAGCACCATTTGCATGCACGTCTTGTGGTTTTGCAGAAAACTTCATCCGCGTCTACCAAAAGATGCATGGGCATGCTTAAAATGCGTTTTCGCACAAATGCGTGCGCGGGTGCTAAAAAGAGCAGCATCGGCATGCTTAGCACGTCGTTTGGTAGAAATCCACGTGCGCGTTCTGCCAAAAGCACCATTTGCATGCACATCTTGTGGTTTTGCAGAAAACTTCATCCGCGTCTACCAAAAGATGCATGTGCATGCTTAAAACGCGTTTTCGCACAAATCCGTGCGCGGGTGCTAAAAAGAGCAGCATCGGCAAGCTTAGCACGTCGTTTGGTAGAAATCCACGTGCGCGTTCTGCAAAAAGCACCATTTGCATGCACATCTTGTGGTTTTGCAGAAAACTTCATCCGCGTCTACCAAAAGATGCATGTGCATGCTTAAAACGCGTTTTCGCACAAATGCGTGCGCGGGTGCTAAAAAGAGCAGCATCGGCATGCTTAGCACGTCGTTTGGTAGAAATCCACGTGCGCGTTCTGCCAAAAGCACCATTTGCATGCACATCTTGTGGTTTTGCAGAAAACTTCATCCGCGTCTACCAAAAGATGCATGTGCATGCTTAAAACGCGTTTTCGCACAAATCCGTGCGCGGGTGCTAAAAAGAGCAGCATCGGCAAGCTTAGCACGTCGTTTGGTAGAAATCCACGTGCGCGTTCTGCAAAAAGCACCATTTGCATGCACATCTTGTGGTTTTGCAAACTTCATCCGCGTCTACCAAATGATGCATGTGCATGCTTAAAACGCGTTTTCGCACAAATGCGTGCGCGGGTGCTAAAAAGAGCGGCATCGGCATGCTTAGCACGTCGTTTGGTAGAAATCCACGTGCGCGTTCTGCCAAAAGCACCATTTGCATGCACATCTTTTGGTTTTGCAGAAAACTTCATCCGCGTCTACCAAAAGATGCATGTGCATGCTTAAAACGCGTTTTCGCACAAATCCGTGCGCGGGTCCTAAAAAGAGCAGCATCGGCATGCTTAGCACGTCGTTTGGTAGAAATCCACGTGCGCGTTCTGCAAAAAGCACCATTTGCATGCACATCTTGTGGTTTTGCAGAAAACTTCATCCGCGTCTACCAAAAGATGCATGTGCATGCTTAAAACGCGTTTTCGCACAAATGCGTGCGCGGGTGCTAAAAAGAGCAGCATCGGCATGCTTAGCACGTCGTTTGGTAGAAATCCACGTGCGCGTTCTGCCAAAAGCACCATTTGCATGCACATCTTGTGGTTTTGCAGAAAACTTCATCCGCGTCTACCAAAAGATGCATGTGCATGCTTAAAACGCGTTTTCGCACAAATCCGTGCGCGGGTGCTAAAAAGAGCAGCATCGGCAAGCTTAGCACGTCGTTTGGTAGAAATCCACGTGCGCGTTCTGCAAAAAGCACCATTTGCATGCACACCTTGTGGTTTTGCAGAAAACTTCATCCGCGTCTACCAAAAGATGCATGTGCATGCTTAAAACGCGTTTTCGCACAAATCCGTGCGCGGGTGCTAAAAAGAGCAGCATCGGCAAGCTTAGCACGTCGTTTGGTAGAAATCCACGTGCGCGTTCTGCAAAAAGCACCATTTGCATGCACATCTTGTGGTTTTGCAGAAAACTTCATCCGCGTCTACCAAAAGATGCATGTGCATGCTTAAAACGCGTTTTCGCACAAATGCATGCGCGGGTGCTAAAAAGAGCAGCATCGGCATGCTTAGCACGTCGTTTGGTAGAAATCCACGTGCGCGTTCTGCAAAAAGCACCATTTGCATGCACATCTTGTGGTTTTGCAGAAAACTTCATCCGCGTCTACCAAAAGATGCATGTGCATGCTTAAAACGCGTTTTCGCACAAATGCGTGCGTGGGTGCTAAAAATAGCAGCATCGGCATGCTTAGCACGTCGTTTGGTAGAAATCCACGTGCGCGTTCTGCCAAAAGCACCATTTGCATGCACATCTTGTGGTTTTGCAGAAAACTTCATCCGCGTCTACCAAAAGATGCATGTGCATGCTTAAAACGCGTTTTCGCACAAATCCGTGCGCGGGTGCTAAAAAGAGCAGCATCGGCATGCTTAGCACGTCGTTTGGTAGAAATCCACGTGCGCGTTCTGCAAAAAGCACCATTTGCATGCACGTCTTGTGGTTTTGCAGAAAACTTCATCCGCGTCTACCAAAAGATGCATGGGCATGCTTAAAATGCGTTTTCGCACAAATGCGTGCGCGGGTGCTAAAAAGAGCAGCATCGGCATGCTTAGCACGTCGTTTGGTAGAAATCCACGTGCGCGTTCTGCCAAAAGCACCATTTGCATGCACGTCTTGTGGTTTTGCAGAAAACTTCATCCGCGTCTACCAAAAGATGCATGGGCATGCTTAAAATGCGTTTTCGCACAAATGCGTGCGCGGGTGCTAAAAAGAGCAGCATCGGCATGCTTAGCACGTCGTTTGGTAGAAATCCACGTGCGCGTTCTGCCAAAAGCACCATTTGCATGCACATCTTGTGGTTTTGCAGAAAACTTCATCCGCGTCTACCAAAAGATGCATGTGCATGCTTAAAACGCGTTTTCGCACAAATCCGTGCGCGGGTGCTAAAAAGAGCAGCATCGGCAAGCTTAGCACGTCGTTTGGTAGAAATCCACGTGCGCGTTCTGCAAAAAGCACCATTTGCATGCACATCTTGTGGTTTTGCAGAAAACTTCATCCGCGTCTACCAAAAGATGCATGTGCATGCTTAAAACGCGTTTTCGCACAAATGCGTGCGCGGGTGCTAAAAAGAGCAGCATCGGCATGCTTAGCACGTCGTTTGGTAGAAATCCACGTGCGCGTTCTGCCAAAAGCACCATTTGCATGCACATCTTGTGGTTTTGCAGAAAACTTCATCCGCGTCTACCAAAAGATGCATGTGCATGCTTAAAACGCGTTTTCGCACAAATCCGTGCGCGGGTGCTAAAAAGAGCAGCATCGGCAAGCTTAGCACGTCGTTTGGTAGAAATCCACGTGCGCGTTCTGCAAAAAGCACCATTTGCATGCACATCTTGTGGTTTTGCAAACTTCATCCGCGTCTACCAAATGATGCATGTGCATGCTTAAAACGCGTTTTCGCACAAATGCGTGCGCGGGTGCTAAAAAGAGCGGCATCGGCATGCTTAGCACGTCGTTTGGTAGAAATCCACGTGCGCGTTCTGCCAAAAGCACCATTTGCATGCACATCTTTTGGTTTTGCAGAAAACTTCATCCGCGTCTACCAAAAGATGCATGTGCATGCTTAACACGCGTTTTCGCACAAATCCGTGCGCGGGTCCTAAAAAGAGCAGCATCGGCATGCTTAGCACGTCGTTTGGTAGAAATCCACGTGCGCGTTCTGCAAAAAGCACCATTTGCATGCACATCTTGTGGTTTTGCAGAAAACTTCATCCGCGTCTACCAAAAGATGCATGTGCATGCTTAAAACGCGTTTTCGCACAAATGCGTGCGCGGGTGCTAAAAAGAGCAGCATCGGCATGCTTAGCACGTCGTTTGGTAGAAATCCACGTGCGCGTTCTGCCAAAAGCACCATTTGCATGCACATCTTGTGGTTTTGCAGAAAACTTCATCCGCGTCTACCAAAAGATGCATGTGCATGCTTAAAACGCGTTTTCGCACAAATCCGTGCGCGGGTGCTAAAAAGAGCAGCATCGGCAAGCTTAGCACGTCGTTTGGTAGAAATCCACGTGCGCGTTCTGCAAAAAGCACCATTTGCATGCACACCTTGTGGTTTTGCAGAAAACTTCATCCGCGTCTACCAAAAGATGCATGTGCATGCTTAAAACGCGTTTTCGCACAAATGCGTGCGCGGGTGCTAAAAAGAGCAGCATCGGCATGCTTAGCACGTCGTTTGGTAGAAATCCACGTGCGCGTTCTGCAAAAAGCACCATTTGCATGCACATCTTGTGGTTTTGCAGAAAACTTCATCCGCGTCTACCAAAAGATGCATGTGCATGCTTAAAACGCGTTTTCGCACAAATCCGTGCGCGGGTGCTAAAAAGAGCAGCATCGGCATGCTTAGCACGTCGTTTGGTAGAAATCCACGTGCGCGTTCTGCAAAAAGCACCATTTGCATGCACGTCTTGTGGTTTTGCAGAAAACTTCATCCGCGTCTACCAAAAGATGCATGGGCATGCTTAAAATGCGTTTTCGCACAAATGCGTGCGCGGGTGCTAAAAAGAGCAGCATCGGCATGCTTAGCACGTCGTTTGGTAGAAATCCACGTGCGCGTTCTGCCAAAAGCACCATTTGCATGCACGTCTTGTGGTTTTGCAGAAAACTTCATCCGCGTCTACCAAAAGATGCATGGGCATGCTTAAAATGCGTTTTCGCACAAATGCGTGCGCGGGTGCTAAAAAGAGCAGCATCGGCATGCTTAGCACGTCGTTTGGTAGAAATCCACGTGCGCGTTCTGCCAAAAGCACCATTTGCATGCACATCTTGTGGTTTTGCAGAAAACTTCATCCGCGTCTACCAAAAGATGCATGTGCATGCTTAAAACGCGTTTTCGCACAAATCCGTGCGCGGGTGCTAAAAAGAGCAGCATCGGCAAGCTTAGCACGTCGTTTGGTAGAAATCCACGTGCGCGTTCTGCAAAAAGCACCATTTGCATGCACATCTTGTGGTTTTGCAGAAAACTTCATCCGCGTCTACCAAAAGATGCATGTGCATGCTTAAAACGCGTTTTCGCACAAATGCGTGCGCGGGTGCTAAAAAGAGCAGCATCGGCATGCTTAGCACGTCGTTTGGTAGAAATCCACGTGCGCGTTCTGCCAAAAGCACCATTTGCATGCACATCTTGTGGTTTTGCAGAAAACTTCATCCGCGTCTACCAAAAGATGCATGTGCATGCTTAAAACGCGTTTTCGCACAAATCCGTGCGCGGGTGCTAAAAAGAGCAGCATCGGCAAGCTTAGCACGTCGTTTGGTAGAAATCCACGTGCGCGTTCTGCAAAAAGCACCATTTGCATGCACATCTTGTGGTTTTGCAAACTTCATCCGCGTCTACCAAATGATGCATGTGCATGCTTAAAACGCGTTTTCGCACAAATGCGTGCGCGGGTGCTAAAAAGAGCGGCATCGGCATGCTTAGCACGTCGTTTGGTAGAAATCCACGTGCGCGTTCTGCCAAAAGCACCATTTGCATGCACATCTTTTGGTTTTGCAGAAAACTTCATCCGCGTCTACCAAAAGATGCATGTGCATGCTTAAAACGCGTTTTCGCACAAATCCGTGCGCGGGTCCTAAAAAGAGCAGCATCGGCATGCTTAGCACGTCGTTTGGTAGAAATCCACGTGCGCGTTCTGCAAAAAGCACCATTTGCATGCACATCTTGTGGTTTTGCAGAAAACTTCATCCGCGTCTACCAAAAGATGCATGTGCATGCTTAAAACGCGTTTTCGCACAAATGCGTGCGCGGGTGCTAAAAAGAGCAGCATCGGCATGCTTAGCACGTCGTTTGGTAGAAATCCACGTGCGCGTTCTGCCAAAAGCACCATTTGCATGCACATCTTGTGGTTTTGCAGAAAACTTCATCCGCGTCTACCAAAAGATGCATGTGCATGCTTAAAACGCGTTTTCGCACAAATCCGTGCGCGGGTGCTAAAAAGAGCAGCATCGGCAAGCTTAGCACGTCGTTTGGTAGAAATCCACGTGCGCGTTCTGCAAAAAGCACCATTTGCATGCACACCTTGTGGTTTTGCAGAAAACTTCATCCGCGTCTACCAAAAGATGCATGTGCATGCTTAAAACGCGTTTTCGCACAAATGCGTGCGCGGGTGCTAAAAAGAGCAGCATCGGCATGCTTAGCACGTCGTTTGGTAGAAATCCACGTGCGCGTTCTGCAAAAAGCACCATTTGCATGCACATCTTGTGGTTTTGCAGAAAACTTCATCCGCGTCTACGAAAAGATGCATGTGCATGCTTAAAACGCGTTTTCGCACAAATGCGTGCGCGGCTGCTAAAAATAGCAGCATCGGCATGCTTAGCACGTCGTTTGGTAGAAATCCACGTGCGCGTTCTGCCAAAAGCACCATTTGCATGCACATCTTGTGGTTTTGCAGAAAACTTCATCCGCGTCTACCAAAAGATGCATGTGCATGCTTAAAACGCGTTTTCGCACAAATCCGTGCGCGGGTGCTAAAAAGAGCAGCATCGGCATGCTTAGCACGTCGTTTGGTAGAAATCCACGTGCGCGTTCTGCAAAAAGCACCATTTGCATGCACGTCTTGTGGTTTTGCAGAAAACTTTATCCGCGTCTACCAAAAGATGCATGGGCATGCTTAAAACGCGTTTTCGCACAAATGCGTGCGCGGGTGCTAAAAAGAGCAGCATCGGCATGCTTAGCACGTCGTTTGGTAGAAATCCACGTGCGCGTTCTGCCAAAAGCACCATTTGCATGCACATCTTGTGGTTTTGCAGAAAACTTCATCCGCGTCTAACAAAAGATGCATGTGCATGCTTAAAACGCGTTTTCGCACAAATCCGTGCGCGGGTGCTAAAAAGAGCAGCATCGGCAAGCTTAGCACGTCGTTTGGTAGAAATCCACGTGCGCGTTCTGCAAAAAGCACCATTTTCATGCACATCTTGTGGTTTTGCAGAAAACTTCATCCGCGTCTACCAAAAGATGCATGTGCATGCTTAAAACGCGTTTTCGCACAAATGCGTGCGCGGGTGCTAAAAAGAGCAGCATCGGCATGCTTAGCACGTCGTTTGGTAGAAATCCACGTGCGCGTTCTGCAAAAAGCACCATTTGCATGCACATCTTGTGGTTTTGCAGAAAACTTCATCCGCGTCTACCAAAAGATGCATGTGCATGCTTAAAACGCGTTTTCGCACAAATCCGAGCGCGGGTGCCAAAAAGCGCAGCATCGGCAAGCTTAGCACGTCGTTTGGTAGAAATCCACGTGCGCGTTCTGCAAAAAGCACCATTTGCATGCACATCTTGTGGTTTTGCAGAAAACTTCATCCGCGTCTACCAAAAGATGCATGTGCATGCTTAAAACGCGTTTTCGCACAAATGCGTGCGCGGGTGCTAAAAAGAGCAGCATCGGCATGCTTAGCACGTCGTTTGGTAGAAATCCACGTGCGCGTTCTGCAAAAAGCACCATTTGCATGCACATCTTGTGGTTTTGCAGAAAACTTCATCCGCGTCTACCAAAAGATGCATGTGCATGCTTAAAACGCGTTTTCGCACAAATGCGTGCGCGGGTGCTAAAAAGAGCAGCATCGGCATGCTTAGCACGTCGTTTGGTAGAAATCCACGTGCGCGTTCTGCCAAAAGCACCATTTGCATGCACATCTTGTGGTTTTGCAGAAAACTTCATCCGCGTCTACCAAAAGATGCATGTGCATGCTTAAAACGCGTTTTCGCACAAATGCGTGCGCGGGTGCTAAAAAGAGCAGCATCGGCATGCTTTGCACGTCGTTTGGTAGAAATCCACGAGCGCGTTCTGCAAAAAGCACCATTTGCATGCACATCTTGTGGTTTTGCAGAAAACTTCATCCGCGTCTACCAAAAGATGCATGTGCATGCTTAAAACGCGTTTTCGCACAAATGCGTGCGCGGGTGCTAAAAAGAGCAGCATCGGCATGCTTAGCACGTCGTTTGGTAGAAATCCACGTGCGCGTTCTGCCAAAAGCACCATTTGCATGCACATCTTGTGGTTTTGCAGAAAACTTCATCCGCGTCTACCAAAAGATGCATGTGCATGCTTAAAACGCGTTTTCGCACAAATGCGTGCGCGGGTGCTAAAAAGAGCAGCATCGGCATGCTTAGCACGTCGTTTGGTAGAAATCCACGTGCGCGTTCTGCCAAAAGCACCATTTGCATGCACATCTTGTGGTTTTGCAGAAAACTTCATCCGCGTCTACCAAAAGATGCATGTGCATGCTTAAAACGCGTTTTCGCACAAATCCGTGCGCGGGTGCTAAAAAGAGCAGCATCGGCATGCTTAGCACGTCGTTTGGTAGAAATCCACGTGCGCCTTCTGCCAAAAGCACCATTTGCATGCACGTCTTGTGGTTTTGCAGAAAACTTCATCCGCGTCTACCAAAAGATGCATGGGCATGCTTAAAACGCGTTTTCGCACAAATGCGTGCGCGGGTGCTAAAAAGAGCAGCATCGGCATGCTTAGCACGTCGTTTGGTAGAAATCCACGTGCGCGTTCTGCCAAAAGCACCATTTGCATGCACATCTTGTGGTTTTGCAGAAAACTTCATCCGCGTCTACCAAAAGATGCATGTGCATGCTTAAAACGCGTTTTCGCACAAATGCGTGCGCGGGTGCTAAAAAGAGCAGCATCGGCATGCTTAGCACGTCGTTTGGTAGAAATCCACGTGCGCGTTCTGCCAAAAGCACCATTTGCATGCACATCTTTTGGTTTTGCAGAAAACTTCATCCGCGTCTACCAAAAGATGCATGTGCATGCTTAAAACGCGTTTTCGCACAAATCCGTGCGCGGGTGCTAAAAAGAGCAGCATCGGCATGCTTAGCACGTCGTTTGGTAGAAATCCACGTGCGCGTTCTGCCAAAAGCACCATTTGCATGCACATCTTTTGGTTTTGCAGAAAACTTCATCCGCGTCTACCAAAAGATGCATGTGCAAGCTTAAAACGCGTTTTCGCACAAATCCGTGCGCGGGTGCTAAAAAGAGCAGCATCGGCATGCTTAGCACGTCGTTTGGTAGAAATCCACCTGCGCGTTCTGCAAAAAGCACCATTTGCATGCACATCTTATGGTTTTGCAGAAAACTTCATCCGCGTCTACCAAAAGATGCATGTGCATGCTTAAAACGCGTTTTCGCACAAATGCGTGCGCGGGTGCTAAAAAGAGCAGCATCGGCATGCTTAGCACGTCGTTTGGTAGAAATCCACGTGCGCGTTCTGCCAAAAGCACCATTTGCATGCACATCTTGTGGTTTTGCAGAAAACTTCATCCGCGTCTACCAAAAGATGCATGTGCATGCTTAAAACGCGTTTTCGCACAAATCCGTGCGCGGGTGCTAAAAAGAGCAGCATCGGCAAGCTTAGCACGTCGTTTGGTAGAAATCCACGTGCGCGTTCTGCAAAAAGCACCATTTGCATGCACATCTTGTGGTTTTGCAGAAAACTTCATCCGCGTCTACCAAAAGATGCATGTGCATGCTTAAAACGCGTTTTCGCACAAATGCGTGCGCGGGTGCTAAAAAGAGCAGCATCGGCATGCTTAGCACGTCGTTTGGTAGAAATCCACGTGCGCGTTCTGCAAAAAGCACCATTTGCATGCACATCTTATGGTTTTGCAGAAAACTTCATACGCGTCTACCAAAAGATGCATGTGCATGCTTAAAACGCGTTTTCGCACAAATGCGTGCGCGGGTGCTAAAAAGAGCAGCATCGGCATGCTTAGCACGTCGTTTGGTAGAAATCCACGTGCGCGTTCTGCCAAAAGCACCATTTGCATGCACATCTTGTGGTTTTGCAGAAAACTTCATCCGCGTCTACCAAAAGATGCATGTGCATGCTTAAAACGCGTTTTCGCACAAATCCGTGCGCGGGTGCTAAAAAGAGCAGCATCGGCAAGCTTAGCACGTCGTTTGGTAGAAATCCACGTGCGCGTTCTGCAAAAAGCACCATTTGCATGCACATCTTGTGGTTTTGCAGAAAACTTCATCCGCGTCTACCAAAAGATGCATGTGCATGCTTAAAACGCGTTTTCGCACAAATGCGTGCGCGGGTGCTAAAAAGAGCAGCATCGGCATGCTTAGCACGTCGTTTGGTAGAAATCCACGTGCGCGTTCTGCAAAAAGCACCATTTGCATGCACATCTTGTGGTCTTGCAGAAAACTTCATCCGCGTCTACCAAAAGATGCATGTGCATGCTTAAAACGCGTTTTCGCACAAATGCGTGCGCGGGTGCTAAAAAGAGCAGCATCGGCATGCTTTGCACGTCGTTTGGTAGAAATCCACGAGCGCGTTCTGCAAAAAGCACCATTTGCATGCACATCTTGTGGTTTTGCAGAAAACTTCATCCGCGTCTACCAAAAGATGCATGTGCATGCTTAAAACGCGTTTTCGCACAAATCCGTGCGCGGGTGCTAAAAAGAGCAGCATCGGCATGCTTAGCACGTCGTTTGGTAGAAATCCACGTGCGCCTTCTGCCAAAAGCACCATTTGCATGCACATCTTGTGGTTTTGCAGAAAACTTCATCCGCGTCTACCAAAAGATGCATGTGCATGCTTAAAACGCGTTTTCGCACAAATCCGTGCGCGGGTGCTAAAAAGAGCAGCATCGGCAAGCTTAGCACGTCGTTTGGTAGAAATCAACGTGCGCGTTCTGCAAAAAGCACCATTTGCATGCACATCTTGTGGTTTTGCAGAAAACTTCATCCGCGTCTACCAAAAGATGCATGTGCATGCTTAAAACGCGTTTTCGCACAAATCCGTGCGCGGGTGCTAAAAAGAGCAGCATCGGCAAGCTTAGCACGTCGTTTGGTAGAAATCCACGTGCGCGTTCTGCAAAAAGCACCATTTGCATGCACATCTTGTGGTTTTGCAGAAAACTTCATCCGCGTCTACCAAAAGATGCATGTGCATGCTTAAAACGCGTTTTCGCACAAATGCGTGCGCGGGTGCTAAAAAGAGCAGCATCGGCATGCTTAGCACGTCGTTTGGTAGAAATCCACGTGCGCGTTCTGCAAAAAGCACCATTTGCATGCACATCTTGTGGTTTTGCAGAAAACTTCATCCGCGTCTACCAAAAGATGCATGTGCATGCTTAAAACGCGTTTTCGCACAAATCCGTGCGCGGGTGCTAAAAAGAGCAGCATCGGCATGCTTAGCACGTCGTTTGGTAGAAATCCACGTGCGCGTTCTGCAAAAAGCACCATTTGCATGCACATCTTGTGGTTTTGCAGAAAACTTCATCCGCGTCTACCAAAAGATGCATGTGCATGCTTAAAACGCGTTTTCGCACAAATGCGTGCGCGGGTGCTAAAAAGAGCAGCATCGGCATGCTTAGCACGTCGTTTGGTAGAAATCCACGAGCGCGTTCTGCAAAAAGCACCATTTGCATGCACATCTTGTGGTTTTGCAGAAAACTTCATCCGCGTCTACCAAAAGATGCATGTGCATGCTTAAAACGCGTTTTCGCACAAATGCGTGCGCGGGTGCTAAAAAGAGCAGCATCGGCATGCTTAGCACGTCGTTTGGTAGAAATCCACGTGCGCGTTCTGCCAAAAGCACCATTTGCATGCACATCTTGTGGTTTTGCAGAAAACTTCATCCGCGTCTACCAAAAGATGCATGTGCATGCTTAAAACGCGTTTTCGCACAAATCCGTGCGCGGGTGCTAAAAAGAGCAGCATCGGCATGCTTAGCACGTCGTTTGGTAGAAATCCACGTGCGCGTTCTGCCAAAAGCACCATTTGCATGCACATCTTGTGGTTTTGCAGAAAACTTCATCCGCGTCTACCAAAAGATGCATGTGCATGCTTAAAACGCGTTTTCGCACAAATCCGTGCGCGGGTGCTAAAAAGAGCAGCATCGGCATGCTTAGCACGTCGTTTGGTAGAAATCCACGTGCGCGTTCTGCAAAAAGCACCATTTGCATGCACATCTTGTGGTTTTGCAGAAAACTTCATCCGCGTCTACCAAAAGATGCATGTGCATGCTTAAAACGCGTTTTCGCACAAATGCGTGCGCGGGTGCTAAAAAGAGCAGCATCGGCATGCTTAGCACGTCGTTTGGTAGAAATCCACGTGCGCGTTCTGCCAAAAGCACCATTTGCATGCACATCTTTTGGTTTTGCAGAAAACTTCATCCGCGTCTACCAAAAGATGCATGTGCATGCTTAAAACGCGTTTTCGCACAAATCCGTGCGCGGGTGCTAAAAAGAGCAGCATCGGCATGCTTAGCACGTCGTTTGGTAGAAATCCACGTGCGCGTTCTGCCAAAAGCACCATTTGCATGCACATCTTTTGGTTTTGCAGAAAACTTCATCCGCGTCTACCAAAAGATGCATGTGCATGCTTAAAACGCGTTTTCGCACAAATCCGTGCGCGGGTGCTAAAAAGAGCAGCATCGGCATGCTTAGCACGTCGTTTGGTAGAAATCCACGTGCGCGTTCTGCAAAAAGCACCATTTGCATGCACATCTTGCGGTTTTGCAGAAAACTTCATCCGCGTCTACCAAAAGATGCATGTGCATGCTTAAAACGCGTTTTCGCACAAATGCGTGCGCGGGTGCTAAAAAGAGCAGCATCGGCATGCTTAGCACGTCGTTTGGTAGAAATCCACGTGCGCGTTCTGCAAAAAGCACCATTTGCATGCACATCTTATGGTTTTGCAGAAAACTTCATCCGCGTCTACCAAAAGATGCATGTGCATGCTTAAAACGCGTTTTCGCACAAATGCGTGCGCGGGTGCTAAAAAGAGCAGCATCGGCATGCTTAGCACGTCGTTTGGTAGAAATCCACGTGCGCGTTCTGCCAAAAGCACCATTTGCATGCACATCTTGTGGTTTTGCAGAAAACTTCATCCGCGTCTACCAAAAGATGCATGTGCATGCTTAAAACGCGTTTTCGCACAAATCCGTGCGCGGGTGCTAAAAAGAGCAGCATCGGCAAGCTTAGCACGTCGTTTGGTAGAAATCCACGTGCGCGTTCTGCAAAAAGCACCATTTGCATGCACATCTTGTGGTTTTGCAGAAAACTTCATCCGCGTCTACCAAAAGATGCATGTGCATGCTTAAAACGCGTTTTCGCACAAATGCGTGCGCGGGTGCTAAAAAGAGCAGCATCGGCATGCTTAGCACGTCGTTTGGTAGAAATCCACGTGCGCGTTCTGCAAAAAGCACCATTTGCATGCACATCTTGTGGTCTTGCAGAAAACTTCATCCGCGTCTACCAAAAGATGCATGTGCATGCTTAAAACGCGTTTTCGCACAAATGCGTGCGCGGGTGCTAAAAAGAGCAGCATCGGCATGCTTTGCACGTCGTTTGGTAGAAATCCACGAGCGCGTTCTGCAAAAAGCACCATTTGCATGCACATCTTGTGGTTTTGCAGAAAACTTCATCCGCGTCTACCAAAAGATGCATGTGCATGCTTAAAACGCGTTTTCGCACAAATCCGTGCGCGGGTGCTAAAAAGAGCAGCATCGGCATGCTTAGCACGTCGTTTGGTAGAAATCCACGTGCGCCTTCTGCCAAAAGCACCATTTGCATGCACATCTTGTGGTTTTGCAGAAAACTTCATCCGCGTCTACCAAAAGATGCATGTGCATGCTTAAAACGCGTTTTCGCACAAATCCGTGCGCGGGTGCTAAAAAGAGCAGCATCGGCAAGCTTAGCACGTCGTTTGGTAGAAATCAACGTGCGCGTTCTGCAAAAAGCACCATTTGCATGCACATCTTGTGGTTTTGCAGAAAACTTCATCCGCGTCTACCAAAAGATGCATGTGCATGCTTAAAACGCGTTTTCGCACAAATCCGTGCGCGGGTGCTAAAAAGAGCAGCATCGGCAAGCTTAGCACGTCGTTTGGTAGAAATCCACGTGCGCGTTCTGCAAAAAGCACCATTTGCATGCACATCTTGTGGTTTTGCAGAAAACTTCATCCGCGTCTACCAAAAGATGCATGTGCATGCTTAAAACGCGTTTTCGCACAAATGCGTGCGCGGGTGCTAAAAAGAGCAGCATCGGCATGCTTAGCACGTCGTTTGGTAGAAATCCACGTGCGCGTTCTGCAAAAAGCACCATTTGCATGCACATCTTGTGGTTTTGCAGAAAACTTCATCCGCGTCTACCAAAAGATGCATGTGCATGCTTAAAACGCGTTTTCGCACAAATCCGTGCGCGGGTGCTAAAAAGAGCAGCATCGGCATGCTTAGCACGTCGTTTGGTAGAAATCCACGTGCGCGTTCTGCAAAAAGCACCATTTGCATGCACATCTTGTGGTTTTGCAGAAAACTTCATCCGCGTCTACCAAAAGATGCATGTGCATGCTTAAAACGCGTTTTCGCACAAATGCGTGCGCGGGTGCTAAAAAGAGCAGCATCGGCATGCTTAGCACGTCGTTTGGTAGAAATCCACGAGCGCGTTCTGCAAAAAGCACCATTTGCATGCACATCTTGTGGTTTTGCAGAAAACTTCATCCGCGTCTACCAAAAGATGCATGTGCATGCTTAAAACGCGTTTTCGCACAAATGCGTGCGCGGGTGCTAAAAAGAGCAGCATCGGCATGCTTAGCACGTCGTTTGGTAGAAATCCACGTGCGCGTTCTGCCAAAAGCACCATTTGCATGCACATCTTGTGGTTTTGCAGAAAACTTCATCCGCGTCTACCAAAAGATGCATGTGCATGCTTAAAACGCGTTTTCGCACAAATCCGTGCGCGGGTGCTAAAAAGAGCAGCATCGGCATGCTTAGCACGTCGTTTGGTAGAAATCCACGTGCGCGTTCTGCCAAAAGCACCATTTGCATGCACATCTTGTGGTTTTGCAGAAAACTTCATCCGCGTCTACCAAAAGATGCATGTGCATGCTTAAAACGCGTTTTCGCACAAATCCGTGCGCGGGTGCTAAAAAGAGCAGCATCGGCATGCTTAGCACGTCGTTTGGTAGAAATCCACGTGCGCGTTCTGCAAAAAGCACCATTTGCATGCACATCTTGTGGTTTTGCAGAAAACTTCATCCGCGTCTACCAAAAGATGCATGTGCATGCTTAAAACGCGTTTTCTCACAAATGCGTGCGCGGGTGCTAAAAAGAGCAGCATCGGCATGCTTAGCACGTCGTTTGGTAGAAATCCACGTGCGCGTTCTGCCAAAAGCACCATTTGCATGCACATCTTGTGGTTTTGCAGAAAACTTCATCCGCGTCTACCAAAAGATGCATGTGCATGCTTAAAACGCGTTTTCGCACAAATGCGTGCGCGGGTGCTAAAAAGAGCAGCATCGGCATGCTTAGCACGTCGTTTGGTAGAAATCCACGTGCGCGTTCTGCCAAAAGCACCATTTGCATGCACATCTTGTGGTTTTGCAGAAAACTTCATCCGCGTCTACCAAAAGATGCATGTGCATGCTTAAAACGCGTTTTCGCACAAATCCGTGCGCGGGTGCTAAAAAGAGCAGCATCGGCATGCTTAGCACGTCGTTTGGTAGAAATCCACGTGCGCGTTCTGCAAAAAGCACCATTTGCATGCACATCTTGTGGTTTTGCAGAAAACTTCATCCGCGTCTACCAAAAGATGCATGTGCATGCTTAAAACGCGTTTTCGCACAAATGCGTGCGCGGGTGCTAAAAAGAGCAGCATCGGCATGCTTAGCACGTCGTTTGGTAGAAATCCACGTGCGCGTTCTGCCAAAAGCACCATTTGCATGCACATCTTGTGGTTTTGCAGAAAACTTCATCCGCGTCTACCAAAAGATGCATGTGCATGCTTAAAACGCGTTTTCGCACAAATCCGTGCGCGGGTGCTAAAAAGAGCAGCATCGGCATGCTTAGCACGTCGTTTGGTAGAAATCCACGTGCGCGTTCTGCAAAAAGCACCATTTGCATGCACATCTTGTGGTTTTGCAGAAAACTTCATCCGCGTCTACCAAAAGATGCATGTGCATGCTTAAAACGCGTTTTCGCACAAATGCGTGCGCGGGTGCTAAAGAGAGCAGCATCGGCATGCTTAGCACGTCGTTTGGTAGAAATCCACGTGCGCGTTCTGCAAAAAGCACCATTTGCATGCACATCTTGTGGTTTTGCAGAAAACTTCATCCGCGTCTACCAAAAGATGCATGTGCATGCTTAAAACGCGTTTTCGCACAAATGCGTGCGCGGGTGCTAAAAAGAGCAGCATCGGCATGCTTAGCACGTCGTTTGGTAGAAATCCACGTGCGCGTTCTGCCAAAAGCACCATTTGCATGCACATCTTGTGGTTTTGCAGAAAACTTCATCCGCGTCTACCAAAAGATGCATGTGCATGCTTAAAACGCGTTTTCGCACAAATCCGTGCGCGGGTGCTAAAAAGAGCAGCATCGGCATGCTTAGCACGTCGTTTGGTAGAAATCCACGTGCGCGTTCTGCAAAAAGCACCATTTGCATGCACATCTTGTGGTTTTGCAGAAAACTTCATCCGCGTCTACCAAAAGATGCATGTGCATGCTTAAAACGCGTTTTCGCACAAATGCGTGCGCGGGTGCTAAAGAGAGCAGCATCGGCATGCTTAGCACGTCGTTTGGTAGAAATCCACGTGCGCGTTCTGCCAAAAGCACCATTTGCATGCACATCTTGTGGTTTTGCAGAAAACTTCATCCGCGTCTACCAAAAGATGCATGTGCATGCTTAAAACGCGTTTTCGCACAAATCCGTGCGCGGGTGCTAAAAAGAGCAGCATCGGCAAGCTTAGCACGTCGTTTGGTAGAAATCCACGTGCGCGTTCTGCAAAAAGCACCATTTGCATGCACATCTTGTGGTTTTGCAGAAAACTTCATCCGCGTCTACCAAAAGATGCATGTGCATGCTTAAAACGCGTTTTCGCACAAATGCATGCGCGGGTGCTAAAAAGAGCAGCATCGGCATGCTTAGCACGTCGTTTGGTAGAAATCCACGTGCGCGTTCTGCAAAAAGCACCATTTGCATGCACATCTTGTGGTTTTGCAGAAAACTTCATCCGCGTCTACCAAAAGATGCATGTGCATGCTTAAAACGCGTTTTCGCACAAATGCGTGCGTGGGTGCTAAAAATAGCAGCATCGGCATGCTTAGCACGTCGTTTGGTAGAAATCCACGTGCGCGTTCTGCCAAAAGCACCATTTGCATGCACATCTTGTGGTTTTGCAGAAAACTTCATCCGCGTCTACCAAAAGATGCATGTGCATGCTTAAAACGCGTTTTCGCACAAATCCGTGCGCGGGTGCTAAAAAGAGCAGCATCGGCATGCTTAGCACGTCGTTTGGTAGAAATCCACGTGCGCGTTCTGCAAAAAGCACCATTTGCATGCACGTCTTGTGGTTTTGCAGAAAACTTCATCCGCGTCTACCAAAAGATGCATGGGCATGCTTAAAATGCGTTTTCGCACAAATGCGTGCGCGGGTGCTAAAAAGAGCAGCATCGGCATGCTTAGCACGTCGTTTGGTAGAAATCCACGTGCGCGTTCTGCCAAAAGCACCATTTGCATGCACATCTTGTGGTTTTGCAGAAAACTTCATCCGCGTCTACCAAAAGATGCATGTGCATGCTTAAAACGCGTTTTCGCACAAATCCGTGCGCGGGTGCTAAAAAGAGCAGCATCGGCAAGCTTAGCACGTCGTTTGGTAGAAATCCACGTGCGCGTTCTGCAAAAAGCACCATTTGCATGCACATCTTGTGGTTTTGCAGAAAACTTCATCCGCGTCTACCAAAAGATGCATGTGCATGCTTAAAACGCGTTTTCGCACAAATGCGTGCGCGGGTGCTAAAAAGAGCAGCATCGGCATGCTTAGCACGTCGTTTGGTAGAAATCCACGTGCGCGTTCTGCCAAAAGCACCATTTGCATGCACATCTTGTGGTTTTGCAGAAAACTTCATCCGCGTCTACCAAAAGATGCATGTGCATGCTTAAAACGCGTTTTCGCACAAATCCGTGCGCGGGTGCTAAAAAGAGCAGCATCGGCAAGCTTAGCACGTCGTTTGGTAGAAATCCACGTGCGCGTTCTGCAAAAAGCACCATTTGCATGCACATCTTGTGGTTTTGCAAACTTCATCCGCGTCTACCAAATGATGCATGTGCATGCTTAAAACGCGTTTTCGCACAAATGCGTGCGCGGGTGCTAAAAAGAGCGGCATCGGCATGCTTAGCACGTCGTTTGGTAGAAATCCACGTGCGCGTTCTGCCAAAAGCACCATTTGCATGCACATCTTTTGGTTTTGCAGAAAACTTCATCCGCGTCTACCAAAAGATGCATGTGCATGCTTAAAACGCGTTTTCGCACAAATCCGTGCGCGGGTCCTAAAAAGAGCAGCATCGGCATGCTTAGCACGTCGTTTGGTAGAAATCCACGTGCGCGTTCTGCAAAAAGCACCATTTGCATGCACATCTTGTGGTTTTGCAGAAAACTTCATCCGCGTCTACCAAAAGATGCATGTGCATGCTTAAAACGCGTTTTCGCACAAATGCGTGCGCGGGTGCTAAAAAGAGCAGCATCGGCATGCTTAGCACGTCGTTTGGTAGAAATCCACGTGCGCGTTCTGCCAAAAGCACCATTTGCATGCACATCTTGTGGTTTTGCAGAAAACTTCATCCGCGTCTACCAAAAGATGCATGTGCATGCTTAAAACGCGTTTTCGCACAAATCCGTGCGCGGGTGCTAAAAAGAGCAGCATCGGCAAGCTTAGCACGTCGTTTGGTAGAAATCCACGTGCGCGTTCTGCAAAAAGCACCATTTGCATGCACACCTTGTGGTTTTGCAGAAAACTTCATCCGCGTCTACCAAAAGATGCATGTGCATGCTTAAAACGCGTTTTCGCACAAATCCGTGCGCGGGTGCTAAAAAGAGCAGCATCGGCAAGCTTAGCACGTCGTTTGGTAGAAATCCACGTGCGCGTTCTGCAAAAAGCACCATTTGCATGCACATCTTGTGGTTTTGCAGAAAACTTCATCCGCGTCTACCAAAAGATGCATGTGCATGCTTAAAACGCGTTTTCGCACAAATGCATGCGCGGGTGCTAAAAAGAGCAGCATCGGCATGCTTAGCACGTCGTTTGGTAGAAATCCACGTGCGCGTTCTGCAAAAAGCACCATTTGCATGCACATCTTGTGGTTTTGCAGAAAACTTCATCCGCGTCTACCAAAAGATGCATGTGCATGCTTAAAACGCGTTTTCGCACAAATGCGTGCGTGGGTGCTAAAAATAGCAGCATCGGCATGCTTAGCACGTCGTTTGGTAGAAATCCACGTGCGCGTTCTGCCAAAAGCACCATTTGCATGCACATCTTGTGGTTTTGCAGAAAACTTCATCCGCGTCTACCAAAAGATGCATGTGCATGCTTAAAACGCGTTTTCGCACAAATCCGTGCGCGGGTGCTAAAAAGAGCAGCATCGGCATGCTTAGCACGTCGTTTGGTAGAAATCCACGTGCGCGTTCTGCAAAAAGCACCATTTGCATGCACGTCTTGTGGTTTTGCAGAAAACTTCATCCGCGTCTACCAAAAGATGCATGGGCATGCTTAAAATGCGTTTTCGCACAAATGCGTGCGCGGGTGCTAAAAAGAGCAGCATCGGCATGCTTAGCACGTCGTTTGGTAGAAATCCACGTGCGCGTTCTGCCAAAAGCACCATTTGCATGCACGTCTTGTGGTTTTGCAGAAAACTTCATCCGCGTCTACCAAAAGATGCATGGGCATGCTTAAAATGCGTTTTCGCACAAATGCGTGCGCGGGTGCTAAAAAGAGCAGCATCGGCATGCTTAGCACGTCGTTTGGTAGAAATCCACGTGCGCGTTCTGCCAAAAGCACCATTTGCATGCACATCTTGTGGTTTTGCAGAAAACTTCATCCGCGTCTACCAAAAGATGCATGTGCATGCTTAAAACGCGTTTTCGCACAAATCCGTGCGCGGGTGCTAAAAAGAGCAGCATCGGCAAGCTTAGCACGTCGTTTGGTAGAAATCCACGTGCGCGTTCTGCAAAAAGCACCATTTGCATGCACATCTTGTGGTTTTGCAGAAAACTTCATCCGCGTCTACCAAAAGATGCATGTGCATGCTTAAAACGCGTTTTCGCACAAATGCGTGCGCGGGTGCTAAAAAGAGCAGCATCGGCATGCTTAGCACGTCGTTTGGTAGAAATCCACGTGCGCGTTCTGCCAAAAGCACCATTTGCATGCACATCTTGTGGTTTTGCAGAAAACTTCATCCGCGTCTACCAAAAGATGCATGTGCATGCTTAAAACGCGTTTTCGCACAAATCCGTGCGCGGGTGCTAAAAAGAGCAGCATCGGCAAGCTTAGCACGTCGTTTGGTAGAAATCCACGTGCGCGTTCTGCAAAAAGCACCATTTGCATGCACATCTTGTGGTTTTGCAAACTTCATCCGCGTCTACCAAATGATGCATGTGCATGCTTAAAACGCGTTTTCGCACAAATGCGTGCGCGGGTGCTAAAAAGAGCGGCATCGGCATGCTTAGCACGTCGTTTGGTAGAAATCCACGTGCGCGTTCTGCCAAAAGCACCATTTGCATGCACATCTTTTGGTTTTGCAGAAAACTTCATCCGCGTCTACCAAAAGATGCATGTGCATGCTTAAAACGCGTTTTCGCACAAATCCGTGCGCGGGTCCTAAAAAGAGCAGCATCGGCATGCTTAGCACGTCGTTTGGTAGAAATCCACGTGCGCGTTCTGCAAAAAGCACCATTTGCATGCACATCTTGTGGTTTTGCAGAAAACTTCATCCGCGTCTACCAAAAGATGCATGTGCATGCTTAAAACGCGTTTTCGCACAAATGCGTGCGCGGGTGCTAAAAAGAGCAGCATCGGCATGCTTAGCACGTCGTTTGGTAGAAATCCACGTGCGCGTTCTGCCAAAAGCACCATTTGCATGCACATCTTGTGGTTTTGCAGAAAACTTCATCCGCGTCTACCAAAAGATGCATGTGCATGCTTAAAACGCGTTTTCGCACAAATCCGTGCGCGGGTGCTAAAAAGAGCAGCATCGGCAAGCTTAGCACGTCGTTTGGTAGAAATCCACGTGCGCGTTCTGCAAAAAGCACCATTTGCATGCACACCTTGTGGTTTTGCAGAAAACTTCATCCGCGTCTACCAAAAATGCATGTGCATGCTTAAAACGCGTTTTCGCACAAATGCGTGCGCGGGTGCTAAAAAGAGCAGCATCGGCATGCTTAGCACGTCGTTTGGTAGAAATCCACGTGCGCGTTCTGCAAAAAGCACCATTTGCATGCACATCTTGTGGTTTTGCAGAAAACTTCATCCGCGTCTAACAAAAGATGCATGTGCATGCTTAAAACGCGTTTTCGCACAAATCCGTGCGCGGGTGCTAAAAAGAGCAGCATCGGCAAGCTTAGCACGTCGTTTGGTAGAAATCCACGTGCGCGTTCTGCAAAAAGCACCATTTGCATGCACATCTTGTGGTTTTGCAGAAAACTTCATCCGCGTCTACCAAAAGATGCATGTGCATGCTTAAAACGCGTTTTCGCACAAATGCGTGCGCGGGTGCTAAAAAGAGCAGCATCGGCATGCTTAGCACGTCGTTTGGTAGAAATCCACGTGCGCGTTCTGCAAAAAGCACCATTTGCATGCACATCTTGTGGTTTTGCAGAAAACTTCATCCGCGTCTACCAAAAGATGCATGTGCATGCTTAAAACGCGTTTTCGCACAAATCCGAGCGCGGGTGCCAAAAAGCGCAGCATCGGCAAGCTTAGCACGTCGTTTGGTAGAAATCCACGTGCGCGTTCTGCAAAAAGCACCATTTGCATGCACATCTTGTGGTTTTGCAGAAAACTTCATCCGCGTCTACCAAAAGATGCATGTGCATGCTTAAAACGCGTTTTCGCACAAATGCGTGCGCGGGTGCTAAAAAGAGCAGCATCGGCATGCTTAGCACGTCGTTTGGTAGAAATCCACGTGCGCGTTCTGCAAAAAGCACCATTTGCATGCACATCTTGTGGTTTTGCAGAAAACTTCATCCGCGTCTACCAAAAGATGCATGTGCATGCTTAAAACGCGTTTTCGCACAAATGCGTGCGCGGGTGCTAAAAAGAGCAGCATCGGCATGCTTAGCACGTCGTTTGGTAGAAATCCACGTGCGCGTTCTGCCAAAAGCACCATTTGCATGCACATCTTGTGGTTTTGCAGAAAACTTCATCCGCGTCTACCAAAAGATGCATGTGCCTGCTTAAAACGCGTTTTCGCACAAATGCGTGCGCGGGTGCTAAAAAGAGCAGCATCGGCATGCTTAGCACGTCGTTTGGTAGAAATCCACGTGCGCGTTCTGCCAAAAGCACCATTTGCATGCACATCTTGTGGTTTTGCAGAAAACTTCATCCGCGTCTACCAAAAGATGCATGTGCATGCTTAAAACGCGTTTTCGCACAAATGCGTGCGCGGGTGCTAAAAAGAGCAGCATCGGCATGCTTAGCACGTCGTTTGGTAGAAATCCACGTGCGCGTTCTGCCAAAAGCACCATTTGCATGCACATCTTGTGGTTTTGCAGAAAACTTCATCCGCGTCTACCAAAAGATGCATGTGCATGCTTAAAACGCGTTTTCGCACAAATCCGTGCGCGGGTGCTAAAAAGAGCAGCATCGGCATGCTTAGCACGTCGTTTGGTAGAAATCCACGTGCGCGTTCTGCCAAAAGCACCATTTGCATGCACATCTTTTGGTTTTGCAGAAAACTTCATCCGCGTCTACCAAAAGATGCATGTGCATGCTTAAAACGCGTTTTCGCACAAATCCGTGCGCGGGTGCTAAAAAGAGCAGCATCGGCATGCTTAGCACGTCGTTTGGTAGAAATCCACGTGCGCGTTCTGCAAAAAGCACCATTTGCATGCACATCTTGTGGTTTTGCAGAAAACTTCATCCGCGTCTACCAAAAGATGCATGTGCATGCTTAAAACGCGTTTTCGCACAAATGCGTGCGCGGGTGCTAAAAAGAGCAGCATCGGCATGCTTAGCACGTCGTTTGGTAGAAATCCACGTGCGCGTTCTGCCAAAAGCACCATTTGCATGCACATCTTGTGGTTTTGCAGAAAACTTCATCCGCGTCTACCAAAAGATGCATGTGCATGCTTAAAACGCGTTTTCGCACAAATCCGTGCGCGGGTGCTAAAAAGAGCAGCATCGGCAAGCTTAGCACGTCGTTTGGTAGAAATCCACGTGCGCGTTCTGCAAAAAGCACCATTTGCATGCACATCTTGTGGTTTTGCAGAAAACTTCATCCGCGTCTACCAAAAGATGCATGTGCATGCTTAAAACGCGTTTTCGCACAAATGCGTGCGCGGGTGCTAAAAAGAGCAGCATCGGCATGCTTAGCACGTCGTTTGGTAGAAATCCACGTGCGCGTTCTGCAAAAAGCACCATTTGCATGCACATCTTGTGGTCTTGCAGAAAACTTCATCCGCGTCTACCAAAAGATGCATGTGCATGCTTAAAACGCGTTTTCGCACAAATGCGTGCGCGGGTGCTAAAAAGAGCAGCATCGGCATGCTTTGCACGTCGTTTGGTAGAAATCCACGAGCGCGTTCTGCAAAAAGCACCATTTGCATGCACATCTTGTGGTTTTGCAGAAAACTTCATCCGCGTCTACCAAAAGATGCATGTGCATGCTTAAAACGCGTTTTCGCACAAATGCGTGCGCGGGTGCTAAAAAGAGCAGCATCGGCATGCTTAGCACGTCGTTTGGTAGAAATCCACGTGCGCGTTCTGCCAAAAGCACCATTTGCATGCACATCTTGTGGTTTTGCAGAAAACTTCATCCGCGTCTACCAAAAGATGCATGTGCATGCTTAAAACGCGTTTTCGCACAAATGCGTGCGCGGGTGCTAAAAAGAGCAGCATCGGCATGCTTAGCACGTCGTTTGGTAGAAATCCACGTGCGCGTTCTGCCAAAAGCACCATTTGCATGCACATCTTGTGGTTTTGCAGAAAACTTCATCCGCGTCTACCAAAAGATGCATGTGCATGCTTAAAACGCGTTTTCGCACAAATCCGTGCGCGGGTGCTAAAAAGAGCAGCATCGGCATGCTTAGCACGTCGTTTGGTAGAAATCCACGTGCGCCTTCTGCCAAAAGCACCATTTGCATGCACGTCTTGTGGTTTTGCAGAAAACTTCATCCGCGTCTACCAAAAGATGCATGGGCATGCTTAAAACGCGTTTTCGCACAAATGCGTGCGCGGGTGCTAAAAAGAGCAGCATCGGCATGCTTAGCACGTCGTTTGGTAGAAATCCACGTGCGCGTTCTGCCAAAAGCACCATTTGCATGCACATCTTGTGGTTTTGCAGAAAACTTCATCCGCGTCTACCAAAAGATGCATGTGCATGCTTAAAACGCGTTTTCGCACAAATGCGTGCGCGGGTGCTAAAAAGAGCAGCATCGGCATGCTTAGCACGTCGTTTGGTAGAAATCCACGTGCGCGTTCTGCCAAAAGCACCATTTGCATGCACATCTTTTGGTTTTGCAGAAAACTTCATCCGCGTCTACCAAAAGATGCATGTGCATGCTTAAAACGCGTTTTCGCACAAATCCGTGCGCGGGTGCTAAAAAGAGCAGCATCGGCATGCTTAGCACGTCGTTTGGTAGAAATCCACGTGCGCGTTCTGCCAAAAGCACCATTTGCATGCACATCTTTTGGTTTTGCAGAAAACTTCATCCGCGTCTACCAAAAGATGCATGTGCATGCTTAAAACGCGTTTTCGCACAAATCCGTGCGCGGGTGCTAAAAAGAGCAGCATCGGCATGCTTAGCACGTCGTTTGGTAGAAATCCACGTGCGCGTTCTGCAAAAAGCACCATTTGCATGCACATCTTATGGTTTTGCAGAAAACTTCATCCGCGTCTACCAAAAGATGCATGTGCATGCTTAAAACGCGTTTTCGCACAAACGCGTGCGCGGGTGCTAAAAAGAGCAGCATCGGCATGCTTAGCACGTCGTTTGGTAGAAATCCACGTGCGCGTTCTGCCAAAAGCACCATTTGCATGCACATCTTGTGGTTTTGCAGAAAACTTCATCCGCGTCTACCAAAAGATGCATGTGCATGCTTAAAACGCGTTTTCGCACAAATCCGTGCGCGGGTGCTAAAAAGAGCAGCATCGGCAAGCTTAGCACGTCGTTTGGTAGAAATCCACGTGCGCGTTCTGCAAAAAGCACCATTTGCATGCACATCTTGTGGTTTTGCAGAAAACTTCATCCGCGTCTACCAAAAGATGCATGTGCATGCTTAAAACGCGTTTTCGCACAAATGCGTGCGCGGGTGCTAAAAAGAGCAGCATCGGCATGCTTAGCACGTCGTTTGGTAGAAATCCACGTGCGCGTTCTGCAAAAAGCACCATTTGCATGCACATCTTATGGTTTTGCAGAAAACTTCATCCGCGTCTACCAAAAGATGCATGTGCATGCTTAAAACGCGTTTTCGCACAAATGCGTGCGCGGGTGCTAAAAAGAGCAGCATCGGCATGCTTAGCACGTCGTTTGGTAGAAATCCACGTGCGCGTTCTGCCAAAAGCACCATTTGCATGCACATCTTGTGGTTTTGCAGAAAACTTCATCCGCGTCTACCAAAAGATGCATGTGCATGCTTAAAACGCGTTTTCGCACAAATCCGTGCGCGGGTGCTAAAAAGAGCAGCATCGGCAAGCTTAGCACGTCGTTTGGTAGAAATCCACGTGCGCGTTCTGCAAAAAGCACCATTTGCATGCACATCTTGTGGTTTTGCAGAAAACTTCATCCGCGTCTACCAAAAGATGCATGTGCATGCTTAAAACGCGTTTTCGCACAAATGCGTGCGCGGGTGCTAAAAAGAGCAGCATCGGCATGCTTAGCACGTCGTTTGGTAGAAATCCACGTGCGCGTTCTGCAAAAAGCACCATTTGCATGCACATCTTGTGGTTTTGCAGAAAACTTCATCCGCGTCTACCAAAAGATGCATGTGCATGCTTAAAACGCGTTTACGCACAAATGCGTGCGCGGGTGCTAAAAAGATCAGCATCGGCATGCTTAGCACGTCGTTTGGTAGAAATCCACGTGCGCGTTCTGCCAAAAGCACCATTTGCATGCAGATCTTGTGGTTTTGCAGAAAACTTCATCCGCGTCTACCAAAAGACGCATGTGCATGCTTAAAACGCGTTTTCGCACAAATCCGTGCGCGGGTGCCAAAAAGAGCAGCATCGGCATGCTTAGCACGTCGTTTGGTAGAAATCCACGTGCGCGTTCTGCAAAAAGCACCATTTGCATGCACATCTTGTGGTTTTGCAGAAAACTTCATCCGCGTCTACCAAAAGATGCATGTGCATGCTTAAAACGCGTTTTCGCACAAATGCGTGCGCGGGTGCTAAAAAGAGCAGCATCGGCATGCTTAGCACGTCGTTTGGTAGAAATCCACGTGCGCGTTCTGAAAAAAGCACCATTTGCATGCACATCTTGTGGTTTTGCAGAAAACTTCATCCGCGTCTACCAAAAGATGCATGTGCATGCTTAAAACGCGTTTTCGCACAAATGCGTGCGCGGGTGCTAAAAAGAGCAGCATCGGCATGCTTAGCACGTCGTTTGGTAGAAATCCACGTGCGCGTTCTGCCAAAAGCACCATTTGCATGCACATCTTGTGGTTTTGCAGAAAACTTCATCCGCGTCTACCAAAAGATGCATGTGCATGCTTAAAACGCGTTTTCGCACAAATCCGTGCGCGGGTGCTAAAAAGAGCAGCATCGGCAAGCTTAGCACGTCGTTTGGTAGAAATCCACGTGCGCGTTCTGCAAAAAGCACCATTTGCATGCACATCTTGTGGTTTTGCAGAAAACTTCATCCGCGTCTACCAAAAGATGCATGTGCATGCTTAAAACGCGTTTTCGCACAAATGCGTGCGCGGGTGCTAAAAAGAGCAGCATCGGCATGCTTAGCACGTCGTTTGGTAGAAATCCACGTGCGCGTTCTGAAAAAAGCACCATTTGCATGCACATCTTGTGGTTTTGCAGAAAACTTCATCCGCGTCTACCAAAAGATGCATGTGCATGCTTAAAACGCGTTTTCGCACAAATGCGTGCGCGGGTGCTAAAAAGAGCAGCATCGGCATGCTTAGCACGTCGTTTGGTAGAAATCCACGTGCGCGTTCTGCCAAAAGCACCATTTGCATGCACATCTTGTGGTTTTGCAGAAAACTTCATCCGCGTCTACCAAAAGATGCATGTGCATGCTTAAAACGCGTTTTCGCACAAATCCGTGCGCGGGTGCTAAAAAGAGCAGCATCGGCAAGCTTAGCACGTCGTTTGGTAGAAATCCACGTGCGCGTTCTGCAAAAAGCACCATTTGCATGCACATCTTGTGGTTTTGCAGAAAACTTCATCCGCGTCTACCAAAAGATGCATGTGCATGCTTAAAACGCGTTTTCGCACAAATGCGTGCGCGGGTGCTAAAAAGAGCAGCATCGGCATGCTTAGCACGTCGTTTGGTAGAAATCCACGAGCGCGTTCTGCAAAAAGCACCATTTGCATGCACATCTTGTGGTTTTGCAGAAAACTTCATCCGCGTCTACCAAAAGATGCATGTGCATGCTTAAAACGCGTTTTCGCACAAATGCGTGCGCGGGTGCTAAGAAGAGCAGCATCGGCATGCTTAGCACGTTGTTTGGTAGAAATCCACGTGCGCGTTCTGCAAAAAGCACCATTTGCATGCAGATCTTGTGGTTTTGCAGAAAACTTCATCCGCGTCTACCAAAAGATGCATGTGCATGCTTAAAACGCGTTTTCGCACAAATCCGTGCGCGGGTGCCAAAAAGAGCAGCATCGGCATGCTTAGCACGTCGTTTGGTAGAAATCCACGTGCGCGTTCTGCAAAAAGCACCATTTGCATGCACATCTTGTGGTTTTGCAGAAAACTTCATCCGCGTCTACCAAAAGATGCATGTGCATGCTTAAAACGCGTTTTCGCACAAATGCGTGCGCGGGTGCTAAAAAGAGCAGCATCGGCATGCTTAGCACGTCGTTTGGTAGAAATCCACGTGCGCGTTCTGCCAAAAGCACCATTTGCATGCACATCTTTTGGTTTTGCAGAAAACTTCATCCGCGTCTACCAAAAGATGCATGTGCATGCTTAAAACGCGTTTTCGCACAAATCCGTGCGCGGGTGCTAAAAAGAGCAGCATCGGCATGCTTAGCACGTCGTTTGGTAGAAATCCACGTGCGCGTTCTGCCAAAAGCACCATTTGCATGCACATCTTTTGGTTTTGCAGAAAACTTCATCCGCGTCTACCAAAAGATGCATGTGCATGCTTAAAACGCGTTTTCGCACAAATCCGTGCGCGGGTGCTAAAAAGAGCAGCATCGGCATGCTTAGCACGTCGTTTGGTAGAAATCCACGTGCGCGTTCTGCAAAAAGCACCATTTGCATGCACGTCTTATGGTTTTGCAGAAAACTTCATCCGCGTCTACCAAAAGATGCATGTGCATGCTTAAAACGCGTTTTCGCACAAATGCGTGCGCGGGTGCTAAAAAGAGCAGCATCGGCATGCTTAGCACGTCGTTTGGTAGAAATCCACGTGCGCGTTCTGCCAAAAGCACCATTTGCATGCACATCTTGTGGTTTTGCAGAAAACTTCATCCGCGTCTACCAAAAGATGCATGTGCATGCTTAAAACGCGTTTTCGCACAAATCCGTGCGCGGGTGCTAAAAAGAGCAGCATCGGCAAGCTTAGCACGTCGTTTGGTAGAAATCCACGTGCGCGTTCTGCAAAAAGCACCATTTGCATGCACATCTTGTGGTTTTGCAGAAAACTTCATCCGCGTCTACCAAAAGATGCATGTGCATGCTTAAAACGCGTTTTCGCACAAATGCGTGCGCGGGTGCTAAAAAGAGCAGCATCGGCATGCTTAGCACGTCGTTTGGTAGAAATCCACGTGCGCGTTCTGCAAAAAGCACCATTTGCATGCACATCTTATGGTTTTGCAGAAAACTTCATCCGCGTCTACCAAAAGATGCATGTGCATGCTTAAAACGCGTTTTCGCACAAATGCGTGCGCGGGTGCTAAAAAGAGCAGCATCGGCATGCTTAGCACGTCGTTTGGTAGAAATCCACGTGCGCGTTCTGCCAAAAGCACCATTTGCATGCACATCTTGTGGTTTTGCAGAAAACTTCATCCGCGTCTACCAAAAGATGCATGTGCATGCTTAAAACGCGTTTTCGCACAAATCCGTGCGCGGGTGCTAAAAAGAGCAGCATCGGCAAGCTTAGCACGTCGTTTGGTAGAAATCCACGTGCGCGTTCTGCAAAAAGCACCATTTGCATGCACATCTTGTGGTTTTGCAGAAAACTTCATCCGCGTCTACCAAAAGATGCATGTGCATGCTTAAAACGCGTTTTCGCACAAATGCGTGCGCGGGTGCTAAAAAGAGCAGCATCGGCATGCTTAGCACGTCGTTTGGTAGAAATCCACGTGCGCGTTCTGCAAAAAGCACCATTTGCATGCACATCTTGTGGTTTTGCAGAAAACTTCATCCGCGTCTACCAAAAGATGCATGTGCATGCTTAAAACGCGTTTACGCACAAATGCGTGCGCGGGTGCTAAAAAGATCAGCATCGGCATGCTTAGCACGTCGTTTGGTAGAAATCCACGTGCGCGTTCTGCCAAAAGCACCATTTGCATGCAGATCTTGTGGTTTTGCAGAAAACTTCATCCGCGTCTACCAAAAGACGCATGTGCATGCTTAAAACGCGTTTTCGCACAAATCCGTGCGCGGGTGCCAAAAAGAGCAGCATCGGCATGCTTAGCACGTCGTTTGGTAGAAATCCACGTGCGCGTTCTGCAAAAAGCACCATTTGCATGCACATCTTGTGGTTTTGCAGAAAACTTCATCCGCGTCTACCAAAAGATGCATGTGCATGCTTAAAACGCGTTTTCGCACAAATGCGTGCGCGGGTGCTAAAAAGAGCAGCATCGGCATGCTTAGCACGTCGTTTGGTAGAAATCCACGTGCGCGTTCTGCAAAAAGCACCATTTGCATGCACATCTTGTGGTTTTGCAGAAAACTTCATCCGCGTCTACCAAAAGATGCATGTGCATGCTTAAAACGCGTTTTCGCACAAATGCGTGCGCGGGTGCTAAAAAGAGCAGCATCGGCATGCTTAGCACGTCGTTTGGTAGAAATCCACGTGCGCGTTCTGCCAAAAGCACCATTTGCATGCACATCTTGTGGTTTTGCAGAAAACTTCATCCGCGTCTACCAAAAGATGCATGTGCATGCTTAAAACGCGTTTTCGCACAAATCCGTGCGCGGGTGCTAAAAAGAGCAGCATCGGCAAGCTTAGCACGTCGTTTGGTAGAAATCCACGTGCGCGTTCTGCAAAAAGCACCATTTGCATGCACATCTTGTGGTTTTGCAGAAAACTTCATCCGCGTCTACCAAAAGATGCATGTGCATGCTTAAAACGCGTTTTCGCACAAATGCGTGCGCGGGTGCTAAAAAGAGCAGCATCGGCATGCTTAGCACGTCGTTTGGTAGAAATCCACGAGCGCGTTCTGCAAAAAGCACCATTTGCATGCACATCTTGTGGTTTTGCAGAAAACTTCATCCGCGTCTACCAAAAGATGCATGTGCATGCTTAAAACGCGTTTTCGCACAAATGCGTGCGCGGGTGCTAAGAAGAGCAGCATCGGCATGCTTAGCACGTTGTTTGGTAGAAATCCACGTGCGCGTTCTGCAAAAAGCACCATTTGCATGCAGATCTTGTGGTTTTGCAGAAAACTTCATCCGCGTCTACCAAAAGATGCATGTGCATGCTTAAAACGCGTTTTCGCACAAATCCGTGCGCGGGTGCCAAAAAGAGCAGCATCGGCATGCTTAGCACGTCGTTTGGTAGAAATCCACGTGCGCGTTCTGCAAAAAGCACCATTTGCATGCACATCTTGTGGTTTTGCAGAAAACTTCATCCGCGTCTACCAAAAGATGCATGTGCATGCTTAAAACGCGTTTTCGCACAAATGCGTGCGCGGGTGCTAAAAAGAGCAGCATCGGCATGCTTAGCACGTCGTTTGGTAGAAATCCACGAGCGCGTTCTGCAAAAAGCACCATTTGCATGCACATCTTGTGGTTTTGCAGAAAACTTCATCCGCGTCTACCAAAAGATGCATGTGCATGCTTAAAACGCGTTTTCGCACAAATGCGTGCGCGGGTGCTAAAAAGAGCAGCATCGGCATGCTTAGCACGTCGTTTGGTAGAAATCCACGTGCGCGTTCTGCCAAAAGCACCATTTGCATGGACATGTTGTGGTTTTGCAGAAAACTTCATCCGCGTCTACCAAAAGATGCATGTGCATGCTTAAAACGCGTTTTCGCACAAATGCGTGCGCGGGTGCTAAAAAGAGCAGCATCGGCATGCTTAGCACGTCGTTTGGTAGAAATCCACGAGCGCGTTCTGCAAAAAGCACCATTTGCATGCACATCTTTTGGTTTTGCAGAAAACTTCATCCGCGTCTACCAAAAGATGCATGTGCATGCTTAAAACGCGTTTTCGCACAAATCCGTGCGCGGGTGCTAAAAAGAGCAGCATCGGCATGCTTAGCACGTCGTTTGGTAGAAATCCACGTGCGCGTTCTGCCAAAAGCACCATTTGCATGCACATCTTTTGGTTTTGCAGAAAACTTCATCCGCGTCTACCAAAAGATGCATGTGCATGCTTAAAACGCGTTTTCGCACAAATCCGTGCGCGGGTGCTAAAAAGAGCAGCATCGGCATGCTTAGCACGTCGTTTGGTAGAAATCCACGTGCGCGTTCTGCAAAAAGCACCATTTGCATGCACATCTTATGGTTTTGCAGAAAACTTCATCCGCGTCTACCAAAAGATGCATGTGCATGCTTAAAACGCGTTTTCGCACAAATGCGTGCGCGGGTGCTAAAAAGAGCAGCATCGGCATGCTTAGCACGTCGTTTGGTAGAAATCCACGTGCGCGTTCTGCCAAAAGCACCATTTGCATGCACATCTTGTGGTTTTGCAGAAAACTTCATCCGCGTCTACCAAAAGATGCATGTGCATGCTTAAAACGCGTTTTCGCACAAATCCGTGCGCGGGTGCTAAAAAGAGCAGCATCGGCAAGCTTAGCACGTCGTTTGGTAGAAATCCACGTGCGCGTTCTGCAAAAAGCACCATTTGCATGCACATCTTGTGGTTTTGCAGAAAACTTCATCCGCGTCTACCAAAAGATGCATGTGCATGCTTAAAACGCGTTTTCGCACAAATGCGTGCGCGGGTGCTAAAAAGAGCAGCATCGGCATGCTTAGCACGTCGTTTGGTAGAAATCCACGTGCGCGTTCTGCAAAAAGCACCATTTGCATGCACATCTTATGGTTTTGCAGAAAACTTCATCCGCGTCTACCAAAAGATGCATGTGCATGCTTAAAACGCGTTTTCGCACAAATGCGTGCGCGGGCGCTAAAAAGAGCAGCATCGGCATGCTTAGCACGTCGTTTGGTAGAAATCCACGTGCGCGTTCTGCCAAAAGCACCATTTGCATGCACATCTTGTGGTTTTGCAGAAAACTTCATCCGCGTCTACCAAAAGATGCATGTGCATGCTTAAAACGCGTTTTCGCACAAATCCGTGCGCGGGTGCTAAAAAGAGCAGCATCGGCAAGCTTAGCACGTCGTTTGGTAGAAATCCACGTGCGCGTTCTGCAAAAAGCACCATTTGCATGCACATCTTGTGGTTTTGCAGAAAACTTCATCCGCGTCTACCAAAAGATGCATGTGCATGCTTAAAACGCGTTTTCGCACAAATGCGTGCGCGGGTGCTAAAAAGAGCAGCATCGGCATGCTTAGCACGTCGTTTGGTAGAAATCCACGTGCGCGTTCTGCAAAAAGCACCATTTGCATGCACATCTTGTGGTTTTGCAGAAAACTTCATCCGCGTCTACCAAAAGATGCATGTGCATGCTTAAAACGCGTTTACGCACAAATGCGTGCGCGGGTGCTAAAAAGATCAGCATCGGCATGCTTAGCACGTCGTTTGGTAGAAATCCACGTGCGCGTTCTGCCAAAAGCACCATTTGCATGCAGATCTTGTGGTTTTGCAGAAAACTTCATCCGCGTCTACCAAAAGACGCATGTGCATGCTTAAAACGCGTTTTCGCACAAATCCGTGCGCGGGTGCCAAAAAGAGCAGCATCGGCATGCTTAGCACGTCGTTTGGTAGAAATCCACGTGCGCGTTCTGCAAAAAGCAACATTTGCATGCACATCTTGTGGTTTTGCAGAAAACTTCATCCGCGTCTACCAAAAGATGCATGTGCATGCTTAAAACGCGTTTTCGCACAAATGCGTGCGCGGGTGCTAAAAAGAGCAGCATCGGCATGCTTAGCACGTCGTTTGGTAGAAATCCACGTGCGCGTTCTGAAAAAAGCACCATTTGCATGCACATCTTGTGGTTTTGCAGAAAACTTCATCCGCGTCTACCAAAAGATGCATGTGCATGCTTAAAACGCGTTTTCGCACAAATGCGTGCGCGGGTGCTAAAAAGAGCAGCATCGGCATGCTTAGCACGTCGTTTGGTAGAAATCCACGTGCGCGTTCTGCCAAAAGCACCATTTGCATGCACATCTTGTGGTTTTGCAGAAAACTTCATCCGCGTCTACCAAAAGATGCATGTGCATGCTTAAAACGCGTTTTCGCACAAATCCGTGCGCGGGTGCTAAAAAGAGCAGCATCGGCAAGCTTAGCACGTCGTTTGGTAGAAATCCACGTGCGCGTTCTGCAAAAAGCACCATTTGCATGCACATCTTGTGGTTTTGCAGAAAACTTCATCCGCGTCTACCAAAAGATGCATGTGCATGCTTAAAACGCGTTTTCGCACAAATGCGTGCGCGGGTGCTAAAAAGAGCAGCATCGGCATGCTTAGCACGTCGTTTGGTAGAAATCCACGAGCGCGTTCTGCAAAAAGCACCATTTGCATGCACATCTTGTGGTTTTGCAGAAAACTTCATCCGCGTCTACCAAAAGATGCATGTGCATGCTTAAAACGCGTTTTCGCACAAATGCGTGCGCGGGTGCTAAGAAGAGCAGCATCGGCATGCTTAGCACGTTGTTTGGTAGAAATCCACGTGCGCGTTCTGCAAAAAGCACCATTTGCATGCAGATCTTGTGGTTTTGCAGAAAACTTCATCCGCGTCTACCAAAAGATGCATGTGCATGCTTAAAACGCGTTTTCGCACAAATCCGTGCGCGGGTGCCAAAAAGAGCAGCATCGGCATGCTTAGCACGTCGTTTGGTAGAAATCCACGTGCGCGTTCTGCAAAAAGCACCATTTGCATGCACATATTGTGGTTTTGCAGAAAACTTCATCCGCGTCTACCAAAAGATGCATGTGCATGCTTAAAACGCGTTTTCGCACAAATGCGTGCGCGGGTGCTAAAAAGAGCAGCATCGGCATGCTTAGCACGTCGTTTGGTAGAAATCCACGTGCGCGTTCTGCCAAAAGCACCATTTGCATGCACATCTTTTGGTTTTGCAGAAAACTTCATCCGCGTCTACCAAAAGATGCATGTGCATGCTTAAAACGCGTTTTCGCACAAATCCGTGCGCGGGTGCTAAAAAGAGCAGCATCGGCATGCTTAGCACGTCGTTTGGTAGAAATCCACGTGCGCGTTCTGCCAAAAGCACCATTTGCATGCACATCTTTTGGTTTTGCAGAAAACTTCATCCGCGTCTACCAAAAGATGCATGTGCATGCTTAAAACGCGTTTTCGCACAAATCCGTGCGCGGGTGCTAAAAAGAGCAGCATCGGCATGCTTAGCACGTCGTTTGGTAGAAATCCACGTGCGCGTTCTGCAAAAAGCACCATTTGCATGCACATCTTATGGTTTTGCAGAAAACTTCATCCGCGTCTACCAAAAGATGCATGTGCATGCTTAAAACGCGTTTTCGCACAAATGCGTGCGCGGGTGCTAAAAAGAGCAGCATCGGCATGCTTAGCACGTCGTTTGGTAGAAATCCACGTGCGCGTTCTGCCAAAAGCACCATTTGCATGCACATCTTGTGGTTTTGCAGAAAACTTCATCCGCGTCTACCAAAAGATGCATGTGCATGCTTAAAACGCGTTTTCGCACAAATCCGTGCGCGGGTGCTAAAAAGAGCAGCATCGGCAAGCTTAGCACGTCGTTTGGTAGAAATCCACGTGCGCGTTCTGCAAAAAGCACCATTTGCATGCACATCTTGTGGTTTTGCAGAAAACTTCATCCGCGTCTACCAAAAGATGCATGTGCATGCTTAAAACGCGTTTTCGCACAAATGCGTGCGCGGGTGCTAAAAAGAGCAGCATCGGCATGCTTAGCACGTCGTTTGGTAGAAATCCACGTGCGCGTTCTGCAAAAAGCACCATTTGCATGCACATCTTATGGTTTTGCAGAAAACTTCATCCGCGTCTACCAAAAGATGCATGTGCATGCTTAAAACGCGTTTTCGCACAAATGCGTGCGCGGGTGCTAAAAAGAGCAGCATCGGCATGCTTAGCACGTCGTTTGGTAGAAATCCACGTGCGCGTTCTGCCAAAAGCACCATTTGCATGCACATCTTGTGGTTTTGCAGAAAACTTCATCCGCGTCTACCAAAAGATGCATGTGCATGCTTAAAACGCGTTTTCGCACAAATCCGTGCGCGGGTGCTAAAAAGAGCAGCATCGGCAAGCTTAGCACGTCGTTTGGTAGAAATCCACGTGCGCGTTCTGCAAAAAGCACCATTTGCATGCACATCTTGTGGTTTTGCAGAAAACTTCATCCGCGTCTACCAAAAGATGCATGTGCATGCTTAAAACGCGTTTTCGCACAAATGCGTGCGCGGGTGCTAAAAAGAGCAGCATCGGCATGCTTAGCACGTCGTTTGGTAGAAATCCACGTGCGCGTTCTGCAAAAAGCACCATTTGCATGCACATCTTGTGGTTTTGCAGAAAACTTCATCCGCGTCTACCAAAAGATGCATGTGCATGCTTAAAACGCGTTTACGCACAAATGCGTGCGCGGGTGCTAAAAAGATCAGCATCGGCATGCTTAGCACGTCGTTTGGTAGAAATCCACGTGCGCGTTCTGCCAAAAGCACCATTTGCATGCAGATCTTGTGGTTTTGCAGAAAACTTCATCCGCGTCTACCAAAAGACGCATGTGCATGCTTAAAACGCGTTTTCGCACAAATCCGTGCGCGGGTGCCAAAAAGAGCAGCATCGGCATGCTTAGCACGTCGTTTGGTAGAAATCCACGTGCGCGTTCTGCAAAAAGCACCATTTGCATGCACATCTTGTGGTTTTGCAGAAAACTTCATCCGCGTCTACCAAAAGATGCATGTGCATGCTTAAAACGCGTTTTCGCACAAATGCGTGCGCGGGTGCTAAAAAGAGCAGCATCGGCATGCTTAGCACGTCGTTTGGTAGAAATCCACGTGCGCGTTCTGCCAAAAGCACCATTTGCATGCACATCTTGTGGTTTTGCAGAAAACTTCATCCGCGTCTACCAAAAGATGCATGTGCATGCTTAAAACGCGTTTTCGCACAAATCCGTGCGCGGGTGCTAAAAAGAGCAGCATCGGCAAGCTTAGCACGTCGTTTGGTAGAAATCCACGTGCGCGTTCTGCAAAAAGCACCATTTGCATGCACATCTTGTGGTTTTGCAGAAAACTTCATCCGCGTCTACCAAAAGATGCATGTGCATGCTTAAAACGCGTTTTCGCACAAATGCGTGCGCGGGTGCTAAAAAGAGCAGCATCGGCATGCTTAGCACGTCGTTTGGTAGAAATCCACGAGCGCGTTCTGCAAAAAGCACCATTTGCATGCACATCTTGTGGTTTTGCAGAAAACTTCATCCGCGTCTACCAAAAGATGCATGTGCATGCTTAAAACGCGTTTTCGCACAAATGCGTGCGCGGGTGCTAAGAAGAGCAGCATCGGCATGCTTAGCACGTTGTTTGGTAGAAATCCACGTGCGCGTTCTGCAAAAAGCACCATTTGCATGCAGATCTTGTGGTTTTGCAGAAAACTTCATCCGCGTCTACCAAAAGATGCATGTGCATGCTTAAAACGCGTTTTCGCACAAATCCGTGCGCGGGTGCCAAAAAGAGCAGCATCGGCATGCTTAGCACGTCGTTTGGTAGAAATCCACGTGCGCGTTCTGCAAAAAGCACCATTTGCATGCACATCTTGTGGTTTTGCAGAAAACTTCATCCGCGTCTACCAAAAGATGCATGTGCATGCTTAAAACGCGTTTTCGCACAAATGCGTGCGCGGGTGCTAAAAAGAGCAGCATCGGCATGCTTAGCACGTCGTTTGGTAGAAATCCACGAGCGCGTTCTGCAAAAAGCACCATTTGCATGCACATCTTGTGGTTTTGCAGAAAACTTCATCCGCGTCTACCAAAAGATGCATGTGCATGCTTAAAACGCGTTTTCGCACAAATGCGTGCGCGGGTGCTAAAAAGAGCAGCATCGGCATGCTTAGCACGTCGTTTGGTAGAAATCCACGTGCGCGTTCTGCCAAAAGCACCATTTGCATGGACATGTTGTGGTTTTGCAGAAAACTTCATCCGCGTCTACCAAAAGATGCATGTGCATGCTTAAAACGCGTTTTCGCACAAATGCGTGCGCGGGTGCTAAAAAGAGCAGCATCGGCATGCTTAGCACGTCGTTTGGTAGAAATCCACGAGCGCGTTCTGCAAAAAGCACCATTTGCATGCACATCTTGTGGTTTTGCAGAAAACTTCATCCGCGTCTACCAAAAGATGCATGTGCATGCTTAAAACGCGTTTTCGCACAAATGCGTGCGCGGGTGCTAAAAAGAGCAGCATCGGCATGCTTAGCACGTCGTTTGGTAGAAATCCACGTGCGCGTTCTACAAAAAGCACCATTTGCATGCACATCTTGTGGTTTTGCAGAAAACTTCATCCGCGTCTACCAAAAGATGCATGTGCATGCTTAAAACGCGTTTTCGCACAAATGCGTGCGCGGGTGCTAAAAAGAGCAGCATCGGCATGCTTAGCACGTCGTTTGATAGACATTTACGTGCGCGTTCTGCCAAAAGCACCATTTGCATGCACATCTTGTGGTTTTGCAGAAAACTTCATCCGCGTCTACCAAAAGATGCATGTGCATGCTTAAAACGCGTTTTCGCACAAATCCGTGCGCGGGTGCTAAAAAGAGCAGCATCGGCAAGCTTAGCACGTCGTTTGGTAGAAATCCACGTGCGCGTTCTGCAAAAAGCACCATTTGCATGCACATCTTGTGGTTTTGCAGAAAACTTCATCCGCGTCTACCAAAAGATGCATGTGCATGCTTAAAACGCGTTTTCGCACAAATGCGTGCGCGGGTGCTAAAAAGAGCAGCATCGGCATGCTTAGCACGTCGTTTGGTAGAAATCCACGTGCGCGTTCTGCAAAAAGCACCATTTGCATGCACATCTTGTGGTCTTGCAGAAAACTTCATCCGCGTCTACCAAAAGATGCATGTGCATGCTTAAAACGCGTTTTCGCACAAATGCGTGCGCGGGTGCTAAAAAGAGCAGCATCGGCATGCTTAGCACGTCGTTTGGTAGAAATCCACGTGCGCGTTCTGCAAAAAGCACCATTTGCATGCACGTCTTTTGGTTTTGCAGAAAACTTCATCCGCGTCTACCAAAAGATGCATGGGCATGCTTAAAACGCGTTTTCGCACAAATCCGTGCGCGGGTGCTAAAAAGAGCAGCATCGGCATGCTTAGCACGTCGTTTGGTAGAAATCCACGTGCGCGTTCTGCAAAAAGCACCATTTGCATGCACATCTTGTGGTTTTGCAGAAAACTTCATCCGCGTCTACCAAAAGATGCATGTGCATGCTTAAAACGCGTTTTCGCACAAATGCGTGCGCGGGTGCTAAAAAGAGCAGCATCGGCATGCTTTGCACGTCGTTTGGTAGAAATCCACGTGCGCGTTCTGCAAAAAGCACCATTTGCATGCACATCTTGTGGTTTTGCAGAAAACTTCATCCGCGTCTACCAAAAGATGCATGTGCATGCTTAAAACGCGTTTTCGCACAAATGCGTGCGCGGGTGCTAAAAAGAGCAGCATCGGCATGCTTTGCACGTCGTTTGGTAGAAATCCACGAGCGCGTTCTGCAAAAAGCACCATTTGCATGCACATCTTGTGGTTTTGCAGAAAACTTCATCCGCGTCTACCAAAAGATGCATGTGCATGATAAAAACGCGTTTTCGCACAAATGCGTGCGCGGGTGCTAAAAAGAGCAGCATCGGCATGCTTAGCACGTCGTTTGGTAGAAATCCACGTGCGCGTTCTGCAAAAAGCACCATTTGCATGCACATCTTGTGGTTTTGCAGAAAACTTCATCCGCGTCTACCAAAAGATGCATGTGCATGCTTAAAACGCGTTTTCGCACAAATGCGTGCGCGGGTGCTAAAAAGAGCAGCATCGGCATGCTTTGCACGTCGTTTGGTAGAAATCCACGAGCGCGTTCTGCAAAAAGCACCATTTGCATGCACATCTTGTGGTTTTGCAGAAAACTTCATCCGCGTCTACCAAAAGATGCATGTGCATGCTTAAAACGCGTTTTCGCACAAATGCGTGCGCGGGTGCTAAAAAGAGCAGCATCGGCATGCTTAGCACGTCGTTTGGTAGAAATCCACGTGCGCGTTCTGCCAAAAGCACCATTTGCATGCACATCTTGTGGTTTTGCAGAAAACTTCATCCGCGTCTACCAAAAGATGCATGTGCATGCTTAAAACGCGTTTTCGCACAAATGCGTGCGCGGGTGCTAAAAAGAGCAGCATCGGCATGCTTAGCACGTCGTTTGGTAGAAATCCACGTGCGCGTTCTGCCAAAAGCACCATTTGCATGCACATCTTGTGGTTTTGCAGAAAACTTCATCCGCGTCTACCAAAAGATGCATGTGCATGCTTAAAACGCGTTTTCGCACAAATCCGTGCGCGGGTGCTAAAAAGAGCAGCATCGGCATGCTTAGCACGTCGTTTGGTAGAAATCCACGTGCGCCTTCTGCCAAAAGCACCATTTGCATGCACGTCTTGTGGTTTTGCAGAAAACTTCATCCGCGTCTACCAAAAGATGCATGGGCATGCTTAAAACGCGTTTTCGCACAAATGCGTGCGCGGGTCGTAAAAAGAGCAGCATCGGCATGCTTAGCACGTCGTTTGGTAGAAATCCACGTGCGCGTTCTGCCAAAAGCACCATTTGCATGCACATCTTGTGGTTTTGCAGAAAACTTCATCCGCGTCTACCAAAAGATGCATATGCATGCTTAAAACGCGTTTTCGCACAAATCCGTGCGCGGGTGCTAAAAAGAGCAGCATCGGCAAGCTTAGCACGTCGTTTGGTAGAAATCAACGTGCGCGTTCTGCAAAAAGCACCATTTGCATGCACATCTTGTGGTTTTGCAGAAAACTTCGTCCGCGTCTACCAAAAGATGCATGTGCATGCTTAAAACGCGTTTTCGCACAAATGCGTGCGCGGGTGCTAAAAAGAGCAGCATCGGCATGCTTAGCACGTCGTTTGGTAGAAATCCACGTGCGCGTTCTGCCAAAAGCACCATTTGCATGCACATCTTTTGGTTTTGCAGAAAACTTCATCCGCGTCTACCAAAAGATGCATGTGCATGCTTAAAACGCGTTTTCGCACAAATCCGTGCGCGGGTGCTAAAAAGAGCAGCATCGGCATGCTTAGCACGTCGTTTGGTAGAAATCCACGTGCGCGTTCTGCAAAAAGCACCATTTGCATGCACATCTTATGGTTTTGCAGAAAACTTCATCCGCGTCTACCAAAAGATGCATGTGCATGCTTAAAACGCGTTTTCGCACAAATGCGTGCGCGGGTGCTAAAAAGAGCAGCATCGGCATGCTTAGCACGTCGTTTGGTAGAAATCCACGTGCGCGTTCTGCCAAAAGCACCATTTGCATGCACATCTTGTGGTTTTGCAGAAAACTTCATCCGCGTCTACCAAAAGATGCATGTGCATGCTTAAAACGCGTTTTCGCACAAATCCGTGCGCGGGTGCTAAAAAGAGCAGCATCGGCAAGCTTAGCACGTCGTTTGGTAGAAATCCACGTGCGCGTTCTGCAAAAAGCACCATTTGCATGCACATCTTGTGGTTTTGCAGAAAACTTCATCCGCGTCTACCAAAAGATGCATGTGCATGCTTAAAACGCGTTTTCGCACAAATGCGTGCGCGGGTGCTAAAAAGAGCAGCATCGGCATGCTTAGCACGTCGTTTGGTAGAAATCCACGTGCGCGTTCTGCAAAAAGCACCATTTGCATGCACATCTTATGGTTTTGCAGAAAACTTCATCCGCGTCTACCAAAAGATGCATGTGCATGCTTAAAACGCGTTTTCGCACAAATGCGTGCGCGGGTGCTAAAAAGAGCAGCATCGGCATGCTTAGCACGTCGTTTGGTAGAAATCCACGTGCGCGTTCTGCCAAAAGCACCATTTGCATGCACATCTTGTGGTTTTGCAGAAAACTTCATCCGCGTCTACCAAAAGATGCATGTGCATGCTTAAAACGCGTTTTCGCACAAATCCGTGCGCGGGTGCTAAAAAGAGCAGCATCGGCAAGCTTAGCACGTCGTTTGGTAGAAATCCACGTGCGCGTTCTGCAAAAAGCACCATTTGCATGCACATCTTGTGGTTTTGCAGAAAACTTCATCCGCGTCTACCAAAAGATGCATGTGCATGCTTAAAACGCGTTTTCGCACAAATGCGTGCGCGGGTGCTAAAAAGAGCAGCATCGGCATGCTTAGCACGTCGTTTGGTAGAAATCCACGTGCGCGTTCTGCAAAAAGCACCATTTGCATGCACATCTTGTGGTTTTGCAGAAAACTTCATCCGCGTCTACCAAAAGATGCATGTGCATGCTTAAAACGCGTTTACGCACAAATGCGTGCGCGGGTGCTAAAAAGATCAGCATCGGCATGCTTAGCACGTCGTTTGGTAGAAATCCACGTGCGCGTTCTGCCAAAAGCACCATTTGCATGCAGATCTTGTGGTTTTGCAGAAAACTTCATCCGCGTCTACCAAAAGACGCATGTGCATGCTTAAAAACGCGTTTTCGCACAAATCCGTGCGCGGGTGCCAAAAAGAGCAGCATCGGCATGCTTAGCACGTCGTTTGGTAGAAATCCACGTGCGCGTTCTGCAAAAAGCACCATTTGCATGCACATCTTGTGGTTTTGCAGAAAACTTCATCCGCGTCTACCAAAAGATGCATGTGCATGCTTAAAACGCGTTTTCGCACAAATGCGTGCGCGGGGTGCTAAAAAGAGCAGCATCGGCATGCTTAGCACGTCGTTTGGTAGAAATCCACGTGCGCGTTCTGCAAAAAGCACCATTTGCATGCACATCTTGTGGTTTTGCAGAAAACTTCATCCGCGTCTACCAAAAGATGCATGTGCATGCTTAAAACGCGTTTTCGCACAAATGCGTGCGCGGGGTGCTAAAAAGAGCAGCATCGGCATGCTTAGCACGTCGTTTGGTAGAAATCCACGTGCGCGTTCTGCCAAAAGCACCATTTGCATGCACATCTTGTGGTTTTGCAGAAAACTTCATCCGCGTCTACCAAAAGATGCATGTGCATGCTTAAAAACGCGTTTTCGCACAAATCCGTGCGCGGGGTGCTAAAAAGAGCAGCATCGGCAAGCTTAGCACGTCGTTTGGTAGAAATCCACGTGCGCGTTCTGCAAAAAGCACCATTTGCATGCACATCTTGTGGTTTTGCAGAAAACTTCATCCGCGTCTACCAAAAGATGCATGTGCATGCTTAAAACGCGTTTTCGCACAAATGCGTGCGCGGGTGCTAAAAAGAGCAGCATCGGCATGCTTAGCACGTCGTTTGGTAGAAATCCACGAGCGCGTTCTGCAAAAAGCACCATTTGCATGCACATCTTGTGGTTTTGCAGAAAACTTCATCCGCGTCTACCAAAAGATGCATGTGCATGCTTAAAACGCGTTTTCGCACAAATGCCGTGCGCGGGTGCTAAGAAGAGCAGCATCGGCATGCTTAGCACGTTCGTTTGGTAGAAATCCACGTGCGCGTTCTGCAAAAAGCACCATTTGCATGCAGATCTTGTGGTTTTGCAGAAAACTTCATCCGCGTCTACCAAAAGATGCATGTGCATGCTTAAAACGCGTTTTCGCACAAATCCGTGCGCGGGTGCCAAAAAGAGCAGCATCGGCATGCTTAGCACGTTCGTTTGGTAGAAATCCACGTGCGCGTTCTGCAAAAAGCACCATTTGCATGCACATCTTGTGGTTTTGCAGAAAACTTCATCCGCGTCTACCAAAAGATGCATGTGCATGCTTAAAACGCGTTTTTCGCACAAATGCGTGCGCGGGTGCTAAAAAGAGCAGCATCGGCATGCTTAGCACGTCGTTTGGTAGAAATCCACGACGCGCGTTCTGCAAAAAGCACCATTTGCATGCACATCTTGTGGTTTTGCAGAAAACTTCATCCGCGTCTACCAAAAGATGCATGTGCATGCTTAAAACGCGTTTTCGCACAAATGCGTGCGCGGGTGCTAAAAAGAGCAGCATCGGCATGCTTAGCACGTCGTTTGGTAGAAATCCACGTGCGCGTTCTGCCAAAAGCACCATTTGCATGGACATGTTGTGGTGTTTGCAGAAAACTTCATCCGCGTCTACCAAAAGATGCATGTGCATGCTTAAAACGCGTTTTCGCACAAATGCGTGCGCGGGTGCTAAAAAGAGCAGCATCGGCATGCTTAGCACGTCGTTTGGTAGAAATCCACGAGCGCGTTCTGCAAAAAGCACCATTTGCATGCACATCTTGTGGTTTTGCAGAAAACTTCATCCGCGTCTACCAAAAGATGCATGTGCATGCTTAAAACGCGTTTTCGCACAAATGCGTGCGCGGGTGCTAAAAAGAGCAGCATCGGCATGCTTAGCACGTCGTTTGGTAGAAATCCACGTGCGCGTTCTACAAAAAGCACCATTTGCATGCACATCTTGTGGTTTTGCAGAAAACTTCATCCGCGTCTACCAAAAGATGCATGTGCATGCTTAAAACGCGTTTTCGCACAAATGCGTGCGCGGGTGCTAAAAAGAGCAGCATCGGCATGCTTAGCACGTCGTTTGATAGACATCTACGTGCGCGTTCTGCCAAAAGCACCATTTGCATGCACATCTTGTGGTTTTGCAGAAAACTTCATCCGCGTCTACCAAAAGATGCATGTGCATGCTTAAAACGCGTTTTCGCACAAATCCGTGCGCGGGTGCTAAAAAGAGCAGCATCGGCAAGCTTAGCACGTCGTTTGGTAGAAATCCACGTGCGCGTTCTGCAAAAAGCACCATTTGCATGCACATCTTGTGGTTTTGCAGAAAACTTCATCCGCGTCTACCAAAAGATGCATGTGCATGCTTAAAACGCGTTTTCGCACAAATGCGTGCGCGGGTGCTAAAAAGAGCAGCATCGGCATGCTTAGCACGTCGTTTGGTAGAAATCCACGTGCGCGTTTCTGCAAAAAGCACCATTTGCATGCACATCTTGTGGTCTTGCAGAAAACTTCATCCGCGTGCATGTGCATGCTTAAAACGCGTTTTCGCACAAATGCGTGCGCGGGTGCTAAAAAGAGCAGCATCGGCATGCTTAGCACGTCGTTTGGTAGAAATCCACGTGCGCGTTCTGCAAAAAGCACCATTTGCATGCACGTCTTTTGGTTTTGCAGAAAACTTCATCCGCGTCTACCAAAAGATGCATGGGCATGCTTAAAACGCGTTTTCGCACAAATCCGTGCGCGGGTGCTAAAAAGAGCAGCATCGGCATGCTTAGCACGTCGTTTGGTAGAAATCCACGTGCGCGTTCTGCAAAAAGCACCATTTGCATGCACATCTTGTGGTTTTGCAGAAAACTTCATCCGCGTCTACCAAAAGATGCATGTGCATGCTTAAAACGCGTTTTCGCACAAATGCGTGCGCGGGTGCTAAAAAGAGCAGCATCGGCATGCTTTGCACGTCGTTTGGTAGAAATCCACGTGCGCGTTCTGCAAAAAGCACCATTTGCATGCACATCTTGTGGTTTTGCAGAAAACTTCATCCGCGTCTACCAAAAGATGCATGTGCATGCTTAAAACGCGTTTTCGCACAAATGCGTGCGCGGGTGCTAAAAAGAGCAGCATCGGCATGCTTTGCACGTCGTTTGGTAGAAATCCACGAGCGCGTTCTGCAAAAAGCACCATTTGCATGCACATCTTGTGGTTTTGCAGAAAACTTCATCCGCGTCTACCAAAAGATGCATGTGCATGATAAAAACGCGTTTTCGCACAAATGCGTGCGCGGGTGCTAAAAAGAGCAGCATCGGCATGCTTAGCACGTCGTTTGGTAGAAATCCACGTGCGCGTTCTGCAAAAAGCACCATTTGCATGCACATCTTGTGGTTTTGCAGAAAACTTCATCCGCGTCTACCAAAAGATGCATGTGCATGCTTAAAACGCGTTTTCGCACAAATGCGTGCGCGGGTGCTAAAAAGAGCAGCATCGGCATGCTTTGCACGTCGTTTGGTAGAAATCCACGAGCGCGTTCTGCAAAAAGCACCATTTGCATGCACATCTTGTGGTTTTGCAGAAAACTTCATCCGCGTCTACCAAAAGATGCATGTGCATGCTTAAAACGCGTTTTCGCACAAATGCGTGCGCGGGTGCTAAAAAGAGCAGCATCGGCATGCTTAGCACGTCGTTTGGTAGAAATCCACGTGCGCGTTCTGCCAAAAGCACCATTTGCATGCACATCTTGTGGTTTTGCAGAAAACTTCATCCGCGTCTACCAAAAGATGCATGTGCATGCTTAAAACGCGTTTTCGCACAAATGCGTGCGCGGGTGCTAAAAAGAGCAGCATCGGCATGCTTAGCACGTCGTTTGGTAGAAATCCACGTGCGCGTTCTGCCAAAAGCACCATTTGCATGCACATCTTGTGGTTTTGCAGAAAACTTCATCCGCGTCTAGCAAAAGATGCATGTGCATGCTTAAAACGCGTTTTCGCACAAATCCGTGCGCGGGTGCTAAAAAGAGCAGCATCGGCATGCTTAGCACGTCGTTTGGTAGAAATCCACGTGCGCCTTCTGCCAAAAGCACCATTTGCATGCACGTCTTGTGGTTTTGCAGAAAACTTCATCCGCGTCTACCAAAAGATGCATGGGCATGCTTAAAAACGCGTTTTCGCACAAATGCATGCGCGGGTCGTAAAAAGAGCAGCATCGGCATGCTTAGCACGTCGTTTGGTAGAAATCCACGTGCGCGTTCTGCCAAAAGCACCATTTGCATGCACATCTTGTGGTTTTGCAGAAAACTTCATCCGCGTCTACCAAAAGATGCATATGCATGCTTAAAACGCGTTTTCGCACAAATCCGTGCGCGGGTGCTAAAAGAGCAGCATCGGCAAGCTTAGCACGTCGTTTGGTAGAAATCAACGTGCGCGTTCTGCAAAAGCACCATTTGCATGCACATCTTGTGGTTTTGCAGAAAACTTCGTCCGCGTCTACCAAAAGATGCATGTGCATGCTTAAAACGCGTTTTCGCACAAATGCGTGCGCGGGTGCTAAAAAGAGCAGCATCGGCATGCTTAGCACGTCGTTTGGTAGAAATCCACGTGCGCGTTCTGCCAAAAGCACCATTTGCATGCACATCTTTTGGTTTTGCAGAAAACTTCATCCGCGTCTACCAAAAGATGCATGTGCATGCTTAAAACGCGTTTTCGCACAAATCCGTGCGCGGGTGCTAAAAAGAGCAGCATCGGCATGCTTAGCACGTCGTTTGGTAGAAATCCACGTGCGCGTTCTGCAAAAAGCACCATTTGCATGCACATCTTATGGTTTTGCAGAAAACTTCATCCGCGTCTACCAAAAGATGCATGTGCATGCTTAAAACGCGTTTTCGCACAAATGCGTGCGCGGGTGCTAAAAAGAGCAGCATCGGCATGCTTAGCACGTCGTTTGCTAGAAATCCACGTGCGCGTTCTGCCAAAAGCACCATTTGCATGCATATCTTGTGGTTTTGCAGAAAACTTCATCCGCGTCTACCAAAAGATGCCTGTGCATGCTTAAAACGCGTTTTCGCACAAATCCGTGCGCGGGTGCCAAAAAGCGCAGCCTCGGCAAGCTTAGCACGTCGTTCGGTAGAAATCCACGTGCGCGTTCTGCAAAAAGCACCATTTGCATGCACATCTTGTGGTTTTGCAGAAAACTTCATCCGCGTCTACCAAAAGATGCATGTGCATGCTTAAAACGCGTTTTCGCACAAATGCGTGCGCGGGTGCTAAAAAGAGCAGCATCGGCATGCTTAGCACGTCGTTTGGTAGAAATCCACGTGCGCGTTCTGCAAAAAGCACCATTTGCATGAACATCTTGTGGTTTTGCAGAAAACTTCATCCGCGTCTACCAAAAGATGCATGTGCATGCTTAAAACGCGTTTTCGCACAAATGCGTGCGCGGGTGCTAAAAAGAGCAGCATCGGCATGCTTAGCACGTCGTTTGGTAGAAATCCACGTGCGCGTTCTGCCAAAAGCACCATTTGCATGCACATCTTGTGGTTTTGCAGAAAACTTCATCCGCGTCTACCAAAAGATGCATGTGCATGCTTAAAACGCGTTTTCGCACAAATGCGTGCGCGGGTGCTAAAAAGAGCAGCATCGGCATGCTTAGCACGTCGTTTGGTAGAAATCCACGTGCGCGTTCTGCCAAAAGCACCATTTGCATGCACATCATGTGGTTTTGCAGAAAACTTCATCCGCGTCTACCAAAAGATGCATGTGCATGCTTAAAACGCGTTTTCGCACAAATCCGTGCGCGGGTGCTAAAAAGAGCAGCATCGGCATGCTTAGCACGTCGTTTGGTAGAAATCCACGTGCGCGTTCTGCCAAAAGCACCATTTGCATGCACATCTTTTGGTTTTGCAGAAAACTTCATCCGCGTCTACCAAAAGATGCATGTGCATGCTTAAAACGCGTTTTCGCACAAATCCGTGCGCGGGTGCTAAAAAGAGCAGCATCGGCATGCTTAGCACGTCGTTTGGTAGAAATCCACGTGCGCGTTCTGCAAAAAGCACCATTTGCATGCACATCTTGTGGTTTTGCAGAAAACTTCATCCGCGTCTACCAAAAGATGCATGTGCATGCTTAAAACGCGTTTTCGCACAAATGCGTGCGCGGGTGCTAAAAAGAGCAGCATCGGCATGCTTAGCACGTCGTTTGGTAGAAATCCACGTGCGCGTTCTGCCAAAAGCACCATTTGCATGCACATCTTGTGGTTTTGCAGAAAACTTCATCCGCGTCTACCAAAAGATGCATGTGCATGCTTAAAACGCGTTTTCGCACAAATCCGTGCGCGGGTGCTAAAAAGAGCAGCATCGGCAAGCTTAGCACGTCGTTTGGTAGAAATCCACGTGCGCGTTCTGCAAAAAGCACCATTTGCATGCACATCTTGTGGTTTTGCAGAAAACTTCATCCGCGTCTACCAAAAGATGCATGTGCATGCTTAAAACGCGTTTTCGCACAAATGCGTGCGCGGGTGCTAAAAAGAGCAGCATCGGCATGCTTAGCACGTCGTTTGGTAGAAATCCACGTGCGCGTTCTGCAAAAAGCACCATTTGCATGCACATCTTGTGGTCTTGCAGAAAACTTCATCCGCGTCTACCAAAAGATGCATGTGCATGCTTAAAACGCGTTTTCGCACAAATGCGTGCGCGGGTGCTAAAAAGAGCAGCATCGGCATGCTTTGCACGTCGTTTGGTAGAAATCCACGAGCGCGTTCTGCAAAAAGCACCATTTGCATGCACATCTTGTGGTTTTGCAGAAAACTTCATCCGCGTCTACCAAAAGATGCATGTGCATGCTTAAAACGCGTTTTCGCACAAATGCGTGCGCGGGTGCTAAAAAGAGCAGCATCGGCATGCTTAGCACGTCGTTTGGTAGAAATCCACGTGCGCGTTCTGCCAAAAGCACCATTTGCATGCACATCTTGTGGTTTTGCAGAAAACTTCATCCGCGTCTACCAAAAGATGCATGTGCATGCTTAAAACGCGTTTTCGCACAAATGCGTGCGCGGGTGCTAAAAAGAGCAGCATCGGCATGCTTAGCACGTCGTTTGGTAGAAATCCACGTGCGCGTTCTGCCAAAAGCACCATTTGCATGCACATCTTGTGGTTTTGCAGAAAACTTCATCCGCGTCTACCAAAAGATGCATGTGCATGCTTAAAACGCGTTTTCGCACAAATCCGTGCGCGGGTGCTAAAAAGAGCAGCATCGGCATGCTTAGCACGTCGTTTGGTAGAAATCCACGTGCGCCTTCTGCCAAAAGCACCATTTGCATGCACGTCTTGTGGTTTTGCAGAAAACTTCATCCGCGTCTACCAAAAGATGCATGGGCATGCTTAAAACGCGTTTTCGCACAAATGCGTGCGCGGGTGCTAAAAAGAGCAGCATCGGCATGCTTAGCACGTCGTTTGGTAGAAATCCACGTGCGCGTTCTGCCAAAAGCACCATTTGCATGCACATCTTGTGGTTTTGCAGAAAACTTCATCCGCGTCTACCAAAAGATGCATGTGCATGCTTAAAACGCGTTTTCGCACAAATGCGTGCGCGGGTGCTAAAAAGAGCAGCATCGGCATGCTTAGCACGTCGTTTGGTAGAAATCCACGTGCGCGTTCTGCCAAAAGCACCATTTGCATGCACATCTTTTGGTTTTGCAGAAAACTTCATCCGCGTCTACCAAAAGATGCATGTGCATGCTTAAAACGCGTTTTCGCACAAATCCATGCGCGGGTGCTAAAAAGAGCAGCATCGGCATGCTTAGCACGTCGTTTGGTAGAAATCCACGTGCGCGTTCTGCCAAAAGCACCATTTGCATGCACATCTTTTGGTTTTGCAGAAAACTTCATCCGCGTCTACCAAAAGATGCATGTGCATGCTTAAAACGCGTTTTCGCACAAATCCGTGCGCGGGTGCTAAAAAGAGCAGCATCGGCATGCTTAGCACGTCGTTTGGTAGAAATCCACGTGCGCGTTCTGCAAAAAGCACCATTTGCATGCACATCTTATGGTTTTGCAGAAAACTTCATCCGCGTCTACCAAAAGATGCATGTGCATGCTTAAAACGCGTTTTCGCACAAATGCGTGCGCGGGTGCTAAAAAGAGCAGCATCGGCATGCTTAGCACGTCGTTTGGTAGAAATCCACGTGCGCGTTCTGCCAAAAGCACCATTTGCATGCACATCTTGTGGTTTTGCAGAAAACTTCATCCGCGTCTACCAAAAGATGCATGTGCATGCTTAAAACGCGTTTTCGCACAAATCCGTGCGCGGGTGCTAAAAAGAGCAGCATCGGCAAGCTTAGCACGTCGTTTGGTAGAAATCCACGTGCGCGTTCTGCAAAAAGCACCATTTGCATGCACATCTTGTGGTTTTGCAGAAAACTTCATCCGCGTCTACCAAAAGATGCATGTGCATGCTTAAAACGCGTTTTCGCACAAATGCGTGCGCGGGTGCTAAAAAGAGCAGCATCGGCATGCTTAGCACGTCGTTTGGTAAAAATCCACGTGCGCGTTCTGCAAAAAGCACCATTTGCATGCACATCTTATGGTTTTGCAGAAAACTTCATCCGCGTCTACCAAAAGATGCATGTGCATGCTTAAAACGCGTTTTCGCACAAATGCGTGCGCGGGTGCTAAAAAGAGCAGCATCGGCATGCTTAGCACGTCGTTTGGTAGAAATCCACGTGCGCGTTCTGCCAAAAGCACCATTTGCATGCACATCTTGTGGTTTTGCAGAAAACTTCATCCGCGTCTACCAAAAGATGCATGTGCATGCTTAAAACGCGTTTTCGCACAAATCCGTGCGCGGGTGCTAAAAAGAGCAGCATCGGCAAGCTTAGCACGTCGTTTGGTAGAAATCCACGTGCGCGTTCTGCAAAAAGCACCATTTGCATGCACATCTTGTGGTTTTGCAGAAAACTTCATCCGCGTCTACCAAAAGATGCATGTGCATGCTTAAAACGCGTTTTCGCACAAATGCGTGCGCGGGTGCTAAAAAGAGCAGCATCGGCATGCTTAGCACGTCGTTTGGTAGAAATCCACGTGCGCGTTCTGCAAAAAGCACCATTTGCATGCACATCTTGTGGTCTTGCAGAAAACTTCATCCGCGTCTACCAAAAGATGCATGTGCATGCTTAAAACGCGTTTTCGCACAAATGCGTGCGCGGGTGCTAAAAAGAGCAGCATCGGCATGCTTTGCACGTCGTTTGGTAGAAATCCACGTGCGCGTTCTGCAAAAAGCACCATTTGCATGCACATCTTGTGGTTTTGCAGAAAACTTCATCCGCGTCTACCAAAAGATGCATGTGCATGCTTAAAACGCGTTTTCGCACAAATGCGTGCGCGGGTGCTAAAAAGAGCAGCATCGGCATGCTTAGCACGTCGTTTGGTAGAAATCCACGAGCGCGTTCTGCAAAAAGCACCATTTGCATGCACATCTTGTGGTTTTGCAGAAAACTTCATCCGCGTCTACCAAAAGATGCATGTGCATGCTTAAAACGCGTTTTCGCACAAATGCGTGCGCGGGTGCTAAAAAGAGCAGCATCGGCATGCTTAGCACGTCGTTTGGTAGAAATCCACGTGCGCGTTCTGCCAAAAGCACCATTTGCATGCACATCTTGTGGTTTTGCAGAAAACTTCATCCGCGTCTACCAAAAGATGCATGTGCATGCTTAAAACGCGTTTTCGCACAAATGCGTGCGCGGGTGCTAAAAAGAGCAGCATCGGCATGCTTAGCACGTCGTTTGGTAGAAATCCACGTGCGCGTTCTGCCAAAAGCACCATTTGCATGCACATCTTGTGGTTTTGCAGAAAACTTCATCCGCGTCTACCAAAAGATGCATGTGCATGCTTAAAACGCGTTTTCGCACAAATCCGTGCGCGGGTGCTAAAAAGAGCAGCATCGGCATGCTTAGCACGTCGTTTGGTAGAAATCCACGTGCGCGTTCTGCAAAAAGCACCATTTGCATGCACATCTTGTGGTTTTGCAGAAAACTTCATCCGCGTCTACCAAAAGATGCATGTGCATGCTTAAAACGCGTTTTCGCACAAATGCGTGCGCGGGTGCTAAAAAGAGCAGCATCGGCATGCTTAGCACGTCGTTTGGTAGAAATCCACGTGCGCGTTCTGCCAAAAGCACCATTTGCATGCACATCTTTTGGTTTTGCAGAAAACTTCATCCGCGTCTACCAAAAGATGCATGTGCATGCTTAAAACGCGTTTTCGCACAAATCCATGCGCGGGTGCTAAAAAGAGCAGCATCGGCATGCTTAGCACGTCGTTTGGTAGAAATCCACGTGCGCGTTCTGCCAAAAGCACCATTTGCATGCACATCTTGTGGTTTTGCAGAAAACTTCATCCGCGTCTACCAAAAGATGCATGTGCATGCTTAAAACGCGTTTTCGCACAAATCCGTGCGCGGGTGCTAAAAAGAGCAGCATCGGCAAGCTTAGCACGTCGTTTGGTAGAAATCAACGTGCGCGTTCTGCAAAAAGCACCATTTGCATGCACATCTTGTGGTTTTGCAGAAAACTTCATCCGCGTCTACCAAAAGATGCATGTGCATGCTTAAAACGCGTTTTCGCACAAATGCGTGCGCGGGTGCTAAAAAGAGCAGCATCGGCATGCTTAGGACGTCGTTTGGTAGAAATCCACGTGCGCGTTCTGCCAAAAGCACCATTTGCATGCACATCTTTTGGTTTTGCAGAAAACTTCATCCGCGTCTACCAAAAGATGCATGTGCATGCTTAAAACGCGTTTTCGCACAAATCCGTGCGCGGGTGCTAAAAAGAGCAGCATCGGCATGCTTAGCACGTCGTTTGGTAGAAATCCACGTGCGCGTTCTGCAAAAAGCACCATTTGCATGCACATCTTGTGGTTTTGCAGAAAACTTCATCCGCGTCTACCAAAAGATGCATGTGCATGCTTAAAACGCGTTTTCGCACAAATGCGTGCGCGGGTGATAAAAAGAGCAGCATCGGCATGCTTAGCACGTCGTTTGGTAGAAATCCACGTGCGCGTTCTGCCAAAAGCACCATTTGCATGCACATCTTGTGGTTTTGCAGAAAACTTCATCCGCGTCTACCAAAAGATGCATGTGCATGCTTAAAACGCGTTTTCGCACAAATCCGTGCGCGGGTGCTAAAAAGAGCAGCATCGGCAAGCTTAGCACGTCGTTTGGTAGAAATCCACGTGCGCGTTCTGCAAAAAGCACCATTTGCATGCACATCTTGTGGTTTTGCAGAAAACTTCATCCGCGTCTACCAAAAGATGCATGTGCATGCTTAAAACGCGTTTTCGCACAAATGCGTGCGCGGGTGCTAAAAAGAGCAGCATCGGCATGCTTAGCACGTCGTTTGGTAGAAATCCACGTGCGCGTTCTGCAAAAAGCACCATTTGCATGCACATCTTGTGGTTTTGCAGAAAACTTCATCCGCGTCTACCAAAAGATGCATGTGCATGCTTAAAACGCGTTTTCGCACAAATCCGTGCGCGGGTGCTAAAAAGAGCAGCATCGGCATGCTTAGCACGTCGTTTGGTAGAAATCCACGTGCGCGTTCTGCAAAAAGCACCATTTGCATGCACATCTTGTGGTTTTGCAGAAAACTTCATCCGCGTCTACCAAAAGATGCATGTGCATGCTTAAAACGCGTTTTCGCACAAATGCGTGCGCGGGTGCTAAAAAGAGCAGCATCGGCATGCTTAGCACGTCGTTTGGTAGAAATCCACGAGCGCGTTCTGCAAAAAGCACCATTTGCATGCACATCTTGTGGTTTTGCAGAAAACTTCATCCGCGTCTACCAAAAGATGCATGTGCATGCTTAAAACGCGTTTTCGCACAAATGCGTGCGCGGGTGCTAAAAAGAGCAGCATCGGCATGCTTAGCACGTCGTTTGGTAGAAATCCACGTGCGCGTTCTGCCAAAAGCACCATTTGCATGCACATCTTGTGGTTTTGCAGAAAACTTCATCCGCGTCTACCAAAAGATGCATGTGCATGCTTAAAACGCGTTTTCGCACAAATGCGTGCGCGGGTGCTAAAAAGAGCAGCATCGGCATGCTTAGCACGTCGTTTGGTAGAAATCCACGTGCGCGTTCTGCCAAAAGCACCATTTGCATGCACATCTTGTGGTTTTGCAGAAAACTTCATCCGCGTCTACCAAAAGATGCATGTGCATGCTTAAAACGCGTTTTCGCACAAATCCGTGCGCGGGTGCTAAAAAGAGCAGCATCGGCATGCTTAGCACGTCGTTTGGTAGAAATCCACGTGCGCGTTCTGCAAAAAGCACCATTTGCATGCACATCTTGTGGTTTTGCAGAAAACTTCATCCGCGTCTACCAAAAGATGCATGTGCATGCTTAAAACGCGTTTTCTCACAAATGCGTGCGCGGGTGCTAAAAAGAGCAGCATCGGCATGCTTAGCACGTCGTTTGGTAGAAATCCACGTGCGCGTTCTGCCAAAAGCACCATTTGCATGCACATCTTGTGGTTTTGCAGAAAACTTCATCCGCGTCTACCAAAAGATGCATGTGCATGCTTAAAACGCGTTTTCGCACAAATGCGTGCGCGGGTGCTAAAAAGAGCAGCATCGGCATGCTTAGCACGTCGTTTGGTAGAAATCCACGTGCGCGTTCTGCCAAAAGCACCATTTGCATGCACATCTTGTGGTTTTGCAGAAAACTTCATCCGCGTCTACCAAAAGATGCATGTGCATGCTTAAAACGCGTTTTCGCACAAATCCGTGCGCGGGTGCTAAAAAGAGCAGCATCGGCATGCTTAGCACGTCGTTTGGTAGAAATCCACGTGCGCGTTCTGCAAAAAGCACCATTTGCATGCACATCTTGTGGTTTTGCAGAAAACTTCATCCGCGTCTACCAAAAGATGCATGTGCATGCTTAAAACGCGTTTTCGCACAAATGCGTGCGCGGGTGCTAAAAAGAGCAGCATCGGCATGCTTAGCACGTCGTTTGGTAGAAATCCACGTGCGCGTTCTGCCAAAAGCACCATTTGCATGCACATCTTGTGGTTTTGCAGAAACTTCATCCGCGTCTACCAAAAGATGCATGTGCATGCTTAAAACGCGTTTTCGCACAAATCCGTGCGCGGGTGCTAAAAAGAGCAGCATCGGCAAGCTTAGCACGTCGTTTGGTAGAAATCCACGTGCGCGTTCTGCAAAAAGCACCATTTGCATGCACATCTTGTGGTTTTGCAGAAAACTTCATCCGCGTCTACCAAAAGATGCATGTGCATGCTTAAAACGCGTTTTCGCACAAATGCATGCGCGGGTGCTAAAAAGAGCAGCATCGGCATGCTTAGCACGTCGTTTGGTAGAAATCCACGTGCGCGTTCTGCAAAAAGCACCATTTGCATGCACATCTTGTGGTTTTGCAGAAAACTTCATCCGCGTCTACCAAAAGATGCATGTGCATGCTTAAAACGCGTTTTCGCACAAATGCGTGCGTGGGTGCTAAAAATAGCAGCATCGGCATGCTTAGCACGTCGTTTGGTAGAAATCCACGTGCACGTTCTGCCAAAAGCACCATTTGCATGCACATCTTGTGGTTTTGCAGAAAACTTCATCCGCGTCTACCAAAAGATGCATGTGCATGCTTAAAACGCGTTTTCGCACAAATCCGTGCGCGGGTGCTAAAAAGAGCAGCATCGGCATGCTTAGCACGTCGTTTGGTAGAAATCCACGTGCGCGTTCTGCAAAAAGCACCATTTGCATGCACGTCTTGTGGTTTTGCAGAAAACTTCATCCGCGTCTACCAAAAGATGCATGGGCATGCTTAAAACGCGTTTTCGCACAAATGCGTGCGCGGGTGCTAAAAAGAGCAGCATCGGCATGCTTAGCACGTCGTTTGGTAGAAATCCACGTGCGCGTTCTGCCAAAAGCACCATTTGCATGCACATCTTGTGGTTTTGCAGAAAACTTCATCCGCGTCTACCAAAAGATGCATGTGCATGCTTAAAACGCGTTTTCGCACAAATCCGTGCGCGGGTGCTAAAAAGAGCAGCATCGGCAAGCTTAGCACGTCGTTTGGTAGAAATCCACGTGCGCGTTCTGCAAAAAGCACCATTTGCATGCACATCTTGTGGTTTTGCAGAAAACTTCATCCGCGTCTACCAAAAGATGCATGTGCATGCTTAAAACGCGTTTTCGCACAAATGCGTGCGCGGGTGCTAAAAAGAGCAGCATCGGCATGCTTAGCACGTCGTTTGGTAGAAATCCACGTGCGCGTTCTGCCAAAAGCACCATTTGCATGCACATCTTGTGGTTTTGCAGAAAACTTCATCCGCGTCTACCAAAAGATGCATGTGCATGCTTAAAACGCGTTTTCGCACAAATCCGTGCGCGGGTGCTAAAAAGAGCAGCATCGGCAAGCTTAGCACGTCGTTTGGTAGAAATCCACGTGCGCGTTCTGCAAAAAGCACCATTTGCATGCACATCTTGTGGTTTTGCAAACTTCATCCGCGTCTACCAAATGATGCATGTGCATGCTTAAAACGCGTTTTCGCACAAATGCGTGCGCGGGTGCTAAAAAGAGCAGCATCGGCATGCTTAGCACGTCGTTTGGTAGAAATCCACGTGCGCGTTCTGCCAAAAGCACCATTTGCATGCACATCTTTTGGTTTTGCAGAAAACTTCATCCGCGTCTACCAAAAGATGCATGTGCATGCTTAAAACGCGTTTTCGCACAAATCCGTGCGCGGGTCCTAAAAAGAGCAGCATCGGCATGCTTAGCACGTCGTTTGGTAGAAATCCACGTGCGCGTTCTGCAAAAAGCACCATTTGCATGCACATCTTGTGGTTTTGCAGAAAACTTCATCCGCGTCTACCAAAAGATGCATGTGCATGCTTAAAACGCGTTTTCGCACAAATGCGTGCGCGGGTGCTAAAAAGAGCAGCATCGGCATGCTTAGCACGTCGTTTGGTAGAAATCCACGTGCGCGTTCTGCCAAAAGCACCATTTGCATGCACATCTTGTGGTTTTGCAGAAAACTTCATCCGCGTCTACCAAAAGATGCATGTGCATGCTTAAAACGCGTTTTCGCACAAATCCGTGCGCGGGTGCTAAAAAGAGCAGCATCGGCAAGCTTAGCACGTCGTTTGGTAGAAATCCACGTGCGCGTTCTGCAAAAAGCACCATTTGCATGCACATCTTGTGGTTTTGCAGAAAACTTCATCCGCGTCTACCAAAAGATGCATGTGCATGCTTAAAACGCGTTTTCGCACAAATGCGTGCGCGGGTGCTAAAAAGAGCAGCATCGGCATGCTTAGCACGTCGTTTGGTAGAAATCCACGTGCGCGTTCTGCAAAAAGCACCATTTGCATGCACATCTTGTGGTTTTGCAGAAAACTTCATCCGCGTCTACGAAAAGATGCATGTGCATGCTTAAAACGCGTTTTCGCACAAATGCGTGCGCGGCTGCTAAAAATAGCAGCATCGGCATGCTTAGCACGTCGTTTGGTAGAAATCCACGTGCGCGTTCTGCCAAAAGCACCATTTGCATGCACATCTTGTGGTTTTGCAGAAAACTTCATCCGCGTCTACCAAAAGATGCATGTGCATGCTTAAAACGCGTTTTCGCACAAATCCGTGCGCGGGTGCTATAAAGAGCAGCATCGGCATGCTTAGCACGTCGTTTGGTAGAAATCCACGTGCGCGTTCTGCAAAAAGCACCATTTGCATGCACATCTTGTGGTTTTGCAGAAAACTTCATCCGCGTCTACCAAAAGATGCATGTGCATGCTTAAAACGCGTTTTCGCACAAATGCGTGCGCGGGTGCTAAAAAGAGCAGCATCGGCATGCTTAGCACGTCGTTTGGTAGAAATCCACGTGCGCGTTCTGCCAAAAGCACCATTTGCATGCACATCTTGTGGTTTTGCAGAAAACTTCATCCGCGTCTACCAAAAGATGCATGTGCATGCTTAAAACGCGTTTTCGCACAAATGCGTGCGCGGGTGCTAAAAAGAGCAGCATCGGCATGCTTAGCACGTCGTTTGGTAGAAATCCACGTGCGCGTTCTGCCAAAAGCACCATTTGCATGCACATCTTGTGGTTTTGCAGAAAACTTCATCCGCGTCTACGAAAAGATGCATGTGCATGCTTAAAACGCGTTTTCGCACAAATGCGTGCGCGGCTGCTAAAAATAGCAGCATCGGCATGCTTAGCACGTCGTTTGGTAGAAATCCACGTGCGCGTTCTGCCAAAAGCACCATTTGCATGCACATCTTGTGGTTTTGCAGAAAACTTCATCCGCGTCTACCAAAAGATGCATGTGCATGCTTAAAACGCGTTTTCGCACAAATCCGTGCGCGGGTGCTATAAAGAGCAGCATCGGCATGCTTAGCACGTCGTTTGGTAGAAATCCACGTGCGCGTTCTGCAAAAAGCACCATTTGCATGCACGTCTTGTGGTTTTGCAGAAAACTTTATCCGCGTCTACCAAAAGATGCATGGGCATGCTTAAAACGCGTTTTCGCACAAATGCGTGCGCGGGTGCTAAAAAGAGCAGCATCGGCATGCTTAGCACGTCGTTTGGTAGAAATCCACGTGCGCGTTCTGCCAAAAGCACCATTTGCATGCACATCTTGTGGTTTTGCAGAAAACTTCATCCGCGTCTACCAAAAGATGCATGTGCATGCTTAAAACGCGTTTTCGCACAAATCCGTGCGCGGGTGCTAAAAAGAGCAGCATCGGCATGCTTAGCACGTCGTTTGGTAGAAATCCACGTGCGCGTTCTGCAAAAAGCACCATTTGCATGCACATCTTGTGGTTTTGCAGAAAACTTCATCCGCGTCTACCAAAAGATGCATGTGCATGCTTAAAACGCGTTTTCGCACAAATGCGTGCGCGGGTGCTAAAAAGAGCAGCATCGGCATGCTTAGCACGTCGTTTGGTAGAAATCCACGTGCGCGTTCTGCCAAAAGCACCATTTGCATGCACATCTTGTGGTTTTGCAGAAAACTTCATCCGCGTCTACCAAAAGATGCATGTGCATGCTTAAAACGCGTTTTCGCACAAATCCGTGCGCGGGTGCTAAAAAGAGCAGCATCGGCAAGCTTAGCACGTCGTTTGGTAGAAATCCACGTGCGCGTTCTGCAAAAAGCACCATTTGCATGCACATCTTGTGGTTTTGCAGAAAACTTCATCCGCGTCTACCAAAAGATGCATGTGCATGCTTAAAACGCGTTTTCGCACAAATGCGTGCGCGGGTGCTAAAAAGAGCAGCATCGGCATGCTTAGCACGTCGTTTGGTAGAAATCCACGTGCGCGTTCTGCAAAAAGCACCATTTGCATGCACATCTTGTGGTCTTGCAGAAAACTTCATCCGCGTCTACCAAAAGATGCATGTGCATGCTTAAAACGCGTTTTCGCACAAATGCGTGCGCGGGTGCTAAAAAGAGCAGCATCGGCATGCTTTGCACGTCGTTTGGTAGAAATCCACGAGCGCGTTCTGCAAAAAGCACCATTTGCATGCACATCTTGTGGTTTTGCAGAAAACTTCATCCGCGTCTACCAAAAGATGCATGTGCATGCTTAAAACGCGTTTTCGCACAAATGCGTGCGCGGGTGCTAAAAAGAGCAGCATCGGCATGCTTAGCACGTCGTTTGGTAGAAATCCACGTGCGCGTTCTGCCAAAAGCATCATTTGCATGCACATCTTGTGGTTTTGCAGAAAACTTCATCCGCGTCTACCAAAAGATGCATGTGCATGCTTAAAACGCGTTTTCGCACAAATGCGTGCGCGGGTGCTAAAAAGAGCAGCATCGGCATGCTTAGCACGTCGTTTGGTAGAAATCCACGTGCGCGTTCTGCCAAAAGCACCATTTGCATGCACATCTTGTGGTTTTGCAGAAAACTTCATCCGCGTCTACCAAAAGATGCATGTGCATGCTTAAAACGCGTTTTCGCACAAATCCGTGCGCGGGTGCTAAAAAGAGCAGCATCGGCATGCTTAGCACGTCGTTTGGTAGAAATCCACGTGCGCCTTCTGCCAAAAGCACCATTTGCATGCACGTCTTGTGGTTTTGCAGAAAACTTCATCCGCGTCTACCAAAAGATGCATGGGCATGCTTAAAACGCGTTTTCGCACAAATGCGTGCGCGGGTGCTAAAAAGAGCAGCATCGGCATGCTTAGCACGTCGTTTGGTAGAAATCCACGTGCGCGTTCTGCCAAAAGCACCATTTGCATGCACATCTTGTGGTTTTGCAGAAAACTTCATCCGCGTCTACCAAAAGATGCATGTGCATGCTTAAAACGCGTTTTCGCACAAATGCGTGCGCGGGTGCTAAAAAGAGCAGCATCGGCATGCTTAGCACGTCGTTTGGTAGAAATCCACGTGCGCGTTCTGCAAAAAGCACCATTTGCATGCACATCTTGTGGTTTTGCAGAAAACTTCATCCGCGTCTACCAAAAGATGCATGTGCATGCTTAAAACGCGTTTTCGCACAAATGCGTGCGCGGGTGCTAAAAAGAGCAGCATCGGCATGCTTAGCACGTCGTTTGGTAGAAATCCACGTGCGCGTTCTGCCAAAAGCACCATTTGCATGCACATCTTGTGGTTTTGCAGAAAACTTCATCCGCGTCTACCAAAAGATGCATGGGCATGCTTAAAACGCGTTTTCGCACAAATGCGTGCGCGGGTGCTAAAAAGAGCAGCATCGGCATGCTTAGCACGTCGTTTGGTAGAAATCCACGTGCGCGTTCTGCCAAAAGCACCATTTGCATGCACATCTTGTGGTTTTGCAGAAAACTTCATCCGCGTCTACCAAAAGATGCATGTGCATGCTTAAAACGCGTTTTCGCACAAATCCGTGCGCGGGTGCTAAAAAGAGCAGCATCGGCAAGCTTAGCACGTCGTTTGGTAGAAATCCACGTGCGCGTTCTGCAAAAAGCACCATTTGCATGCACATCTTGTGGTTTTGCAGAAAACTTCATCCGCGTCTACCAAAAGATGCATGTGCATGCTTAAAACGCGTTTTCGCACAAATGCGTGCGCGGGTGCTAAAAAGAGCAGCATCGGCATGCTTAGCACGTCGTTTGGTAGAAATCCACGTGCGCGTTCTGCCAAAAGCACCATTTGCATGCACATCTTGTGGTTTTGCAGAAAACTTCATCCGCGTCTACCAAAAGATGCATGTGCATGCTTAAAACGCGTTTTCGCACAAATCCGTGCGCGGGTGCTAAAAAGAGCAGCATCGGCAAGCTTAGCACGTCGTTTGGTAGAAATCCACGTGCGCGTTCTGCAAAAAGCACCATTTGCATGCACATCTTGTGGTTTTGCAAACTTCATCCGCGTCTACCAAATGATGCATGTGCATGCTTAAAACGCGTTTTCGCACAAATGCGTGCGCGGGTGCTAAAAAGAGCAGCATCGGCATGCTTAGCACGTCGTTTGGTAGAAATCCACGTGCGCGTTCTGCCAAAAGCACCATTTGCATGCACATCTTTTGGTTTTGCAGAAAACTTCATCCGCGTCTACCAAAAGATGCATGTGCATGCTTAAAACGCGTTTTCGCACAAATCCGTGCGCGGGTCCTAAAAAGAGCAGCATCGGCATGCTTAGCACGTCGTTTGGTAGAAATCCACGTGCGCGTTCTGCAAAAAGCACCATTTGCATGCACATCTTGTGGTTTTGCAGAAAACTTCATCCGCGTCTACCAAAAGATGCATGTGCATGCTTAAAACGCGTTTTCGCACAAATGCGTGCGCGGGTGCTAAAAAGAGCAGCATCGGCATGCTTAGCACGTCGTTTGGTAGAAATCCACGTGCGCGTTCTGCCAAAAGCACCATTTGCATGCACATCTTGTGGTTTTGCAGAAAACTTCATCCGCGTCTACCAAAAGATGCATGTGCATGCTTAAAACGCGTTTTCGCACAAATCCGTGCGCGGGTGCTAAAAAGAGCAGCATCGGCAAGCTTAGCACGTCGTTTGGTAGAAATCCACGTGCGCGTTCTGCAAAAAGCACCATTTGCATGCACATCTTGTGGTTTTGCAGAAAACTTCATCCGCGTCTACCAAAAGATGCATGTGCATGCTTAAAACGCGTTTTCGCACAAATGCGTGCGCGGCTGCTAAAAATAGCAGCATCGGCATGCTTAGCACGTCGTTTGGTAGAAATCCACGTGCGCGTTCTGCCAAAAGCACCATTTGCATGCACATCTTGTGGTTTTGCAGAAAACTTCATCCGCGTCTACCAAAAGATGCATGTGCATGCTTAAAACGCGTTTTCGCACAAATCCGTGCGCGGGTGCTATAAAGAGCAGCATCGGCATGCTTAGCACGTCGTTTGGTAGAAATCCACGTGCGCGTTCTGCAAAAAGCACCATTTGCATGCACGTCTTGTGGTTTTGCAGAAAACTTTATCCGCGTCTACCAAAAGATGCATGGGCATGCTTAAAACGCGTTTTCGCACAAATGCGTGCGCGGGTGCTAAAAAGAGCAGCATCGGCATGCTTAGCACGTCGTTTGGTAGAAATCCACGTGCGCGTTCTGCCAAAAGCACCATTTGCATGCACATCTTGTGGTTTTGCAGAAAACTTCATCCGCGTCTACCAAAAGATGCATGTGCATGCTTAAAACGCGTTTTCGCACAAATCCGTGCGCGGGTGCTAAAAAGAGCAGCATCGGCATGCTTAGCACGTCGTTTGGTAGAAATCCACGTGCGCGTTCTGCAAAAAGCACCATTTGCATGCACATCTTGTGGTTTTGCAGAAAACTTCATCCGCGTCTACCAAAAGATGCATGTGCATGCTTAAAACGCGTTTTCGCACAAATGCGTGCGCGGGTGCTAAAAAGAGCAGCATCGGCATGCTTAGCACGTCGTTTGGTAGAAATCCACGTGCGCGTTCTGCCAAAAGCACCATTTGCATGCACATCTTGTGGTTTTGCAGAAAACTTCATCCGCGTCTACCAAAAGATGCATGTGCATGCTTAAAACGCGTTTTCGCACAAATGCGTGCGCGGGTGCTAAAAAGAGCAGCATCGGCATGCTTAGCACGTCGTTTGGTAGAAATCCACGTGCGCGTTCTGCCAAAAGCACCATTTGCATGCACATCTTGTGGTTTTGCAGAAAACTTCATCCGCGTCTACGAAAAGATGCATGTGCATGCTTAAAACGCGTTTTCGCACAAATGCGTGCGCGGCTGCTAAAAATAGCAGCATCGGCATGCTTAGCACGTCGTTTGGTAGAAATCCACGTGCGCGTTCTGCCAAAAGCACCATTTGCATGCACATCTTGTGGTTTTGCAGAAAACTTCATCCGCGTCTACCAAAAGATGCATGTGCATGCTTAAAACGCGTTTTCGCACAAATCCGTGCGCGGGTGCTATAAAGAGCAGCATCGGCATGCTTAGCACGTCGTTTGGTAGAAATCCACGTGCGCGTTCTGCAAAAAGCACCATTTGCATGCACGTCTTGTGGTTTTGCAGAAAACTTTATCCGCGTCTACCAAAAGATGCATGGGCATGCTTAAAACGCGTTTTCGCACAAATGCGTGCGCGGGTGCTAAAAAGAGCAGCATCGGCATGCTTAGCACGTCGTTTGGTAGAAATCCACGTGCGCGTTCTGCCAAAAGCACCATTTGCATGCACATCTTGTGGTTTTGCAGAAAACTTCATCCGCGTCTACCAAAAGATGCATGTGCATGCTTAAAACGCGTTTTCGCACAAATCCGTGCGCGGGTGCTAAAAAGAGCAGCATCGGCATGCTTAGCACGTCGTTTGGTAGAAATCCACGTGCGCGTTCTGCAAAAAGCACCATTTGCATGCACATCTTGTGGTTTTGCAGAAAACTTCATCCGCGTCTACCAAAAGATGCATGTGCATGCTTAAAACGCGTTTTCGCACAAATGCGTGCGCGGGTGCTAAAAAGAGCAGCATCGGCATGCTTAGCACGTCGTTTGGTAGAAATCCACGTGCGCGTTCTGCCAAAAGCACCATTTGCATGCACATCTTGTGGTTTTGCAGAAAACTTCATCCGCGTCTACCAAAAGATGCATGTGCATGCTTAAAACGCGTTTTCGCACAAATCCGTGCGCGGGTGCTAAAAAGAGCAGCATCGGCAAGCTTAGCACGTCGTTTGGTAGAAATCCACGTGCGCGTTCTGCAAAAAGCACCATTTGCATGCACATCTTGTGGTTTTGCAGAAAACTTCATCCGCGTCTACCAAAAGATGCATGTGCATGCTTAAAACGCGTTTTCGCACAAATGCGTGCGCGGGTGCTAAAAAGAGCAGCATCGGCATGCTTAGCACGTCGTTTGGTAGAAATCCACGTGCGCGTTCTGCAAAAAGCACCATTTGCATGCACATCTTGTGGTCTTGCAGAAAACTTCATCCGCGTCTACCAAAAGATGCATGTGCATGCTTAAAACGCGTTTTCGCACAAATGCGTGCGCGGGTGCTAAAAAGAGCAGCATCGGCATGCTTTGCACGTCGTTTGGTAGAAATCCACGAGCGCGTTCTGCAAAAAGCACCATTTGCATGCACATCTTGTGGTTTTGCAGAAAACTTCATCCGCGTCTACCAAAAGATGCATGTGCATGCTTAAAACGCGTTTTCGCACAAATGCGTGCGCGGGTGCTAAAAAGAGCAGCATCGGCATGCTTAGCACGTCGTTTGGTAGAAATCCACGTGCGCGTTCTGCCAAAAGCACCATTTGCATGCACATCTTGTGGTTTTGCAGAAAACTTCATCCGCGTCTACCAAAAGATGCATGTGCATGCTTAAAACGCGTTTTCGCACAAATGCGTGCGCGGGTGCTAAAAAGAGCAGCATCGGCATGCTTAGCACGTCGTTTGGTAGAAATCCACGTGCGCGTTCTGCCAAAAGCACCATTTGCATGCACATCTTGTGGTTTTGCAGAAAACTTCATCCGCGTCTACCAAAAGATGCATGTGCATGCTTAAAACGCGTTTTCGCACAAATCCGTGCGCGGGTGCTAAAAAGAGCAGCATCGGCATGCTTAGCACGTCGTTTGGTAGAAATCCACGTGCGCCTTCTGCCAAAAGCACCATTTGCATGCACGTCTTGTGGTTTTGCAGAAAACTTCATCCGCGTCTACCAAAAGATGCATGGGCATGCTTAAAACGCGTTTTCGCACAAATGCGTGCGCGGGTGCTAAAAAGAGCAGCATCGGCATGCTTAGCACGTCGTTTGGTAGAAATCCACGTGCGCGTTCTGCCAAAAGCACCATTTGCATGCACATCTTGTGGTTTTGCAGAAAACTTCATCCGCGTCTACCAAAAGATGCATGTGCATGCTTAAAACGCGTTTTCGCACAAATGCGTGCGCGGGTGCTAAAAAGAGCAGCATCGGCATGCTTAGCACGTCGTTTGGTAGAAATCCACGTGCGCGTTCTGCCAAAAGCACCATTTGCATGCACATCTTTTGGTTTTGCAGAAAACTTCATCCGCGTCTACCAAAAGATGCATGTGCATGCTTAAAACGCGTTTTCGCACAAATCCATGCGCGGGTGCTAAAAAGAGCAGCATCGGCATGCTTAGCACGTCGTTTGGTAGAAATCCACGTGCGCGTTCTGCCAAAAGCACCATTTGCATGCACATCTTTTGGTTTTGCAGAAAACTTCATCCGCGTCTACCAAAAGATGCATGTGCATGCTTAAAACGCGTTTTCGCACAAATCCGTGCGCGGGTGCTAAAAAGAGCAGCATCGGCATGCTTAGCACGTCGTTTGGTAGAAATCCACGTGCGCGTTCTGCAAAAAGCACCATTTGCATGCACATCTTATGGTTTTGCAGAAAACTTCATCCGCGTCTACCAAAAGATGCATGTGCATGCTTAAAACGCGTTTTCGCACAAATGCGTGCGCGGGTGCTAAAAAGAGCAGCATCGGCATGCTTAGCACGTCGTTTGGTAGAAATCCACGTGCGCGTTCTGCCAAAAGCACCATTTGCATGCACATCTTGTGGTTTTGCAGAAAACTTCATCCGCGTCTACCAAAAGATGCATGTGCATGCTTAAAACGCGTTTTCGCACAAATCCGTGCGCGGGTGCTAAAAAGAGCAGCATCGGCAAGCTTAGCACGTCGTTTGGTAGAAATCCACGTGCGCGTTCTGCAAAAAGCACCATTTGCATGCACATCTTGTGGTTTTGCAGAAAACTTCATCCGCGTCTACCAAAAGATGCATGTGCATGCTTAAAACGCGTTTTCGCACAAATGCGTGCGCGGGTGCTAAAAAGAGCAGCATCGGCATGCTTAGCACGTCGTTTGGTAGAAATCCACGTGCGCGTTCTGCAAAAAGCACCATTTGCATGCACATCTTATGGTTTTGCAGAAAACTTCATCCGCGTCTACCAAAAGATGCATGTGCATGCTTAAAACGCGTTTTCGCACAAATGCGTGCGCGGGTGCTAAAAAGAGCAGCATCGGCATGCTTAGCACGTCGTTTGGTAGAAATCCACGTGCGCGTTCTGCCAAAAGCACCATTTGCATGCACATCTTGTGGTTTTGCAGAAAACTTCATCCGCGTCTACCAAAAGATGCATGTGCATGCTTAAAACGCGTTTTCGCACAAATCCGTGCGCGGGTGCTAAAAAGAGCAGCATCGGCAAGCTTAGCACGTCGTTTGGTAGAAATCCACGTGCGCGTTCTGCAAAAAGCACCATTTGCATGCACATCTTGTGGTTTTGCAGAAAACTTCATCCGCGTCTACCAAAAGATGCATGTGCATGCTTAAAACGCGTTTTCGCACAAATGCGTGCGCGGGTGCTAAAAAGAGCAGCATCGGCATGCTTAGCACGTCGTTTGGTAGAAATCCACGTGCGCGTTCTGCAAAAAGCACCATTTGCATGCACATCTTGTGGTCTTGCAGAAAACTTCATCCGCGTCTACCAAAAGATGCATGTGCATGCTTAAAACGCGTTTTCGCACAAATGCGTGCGCGGGTGCTAAAAAGAGCAGCATCGGCATGCTTTGCACGTCGTTTGGTAGAAATCCACGAGCGCGTTCTGCAAAAAGCACCATTTGCATGCACATCTTGTGGTTTTGCAGAAAACTTCATCCGCGTCTACCAAAAGATGCATGTGCATGCTTAAAACGCGTTTTCGCACAAATCCGTGCGCGGGTGCTAAAAAGAGCAGCATCGGCATGCTTAGCACGTCGTTTGGTAGAAATCCACGTGCGCCTTCTGCCAAAAGCACCATTTGCATGCACATCTTGTGGTTTTGCAGAAAACTTCATCCGCGTCTACCAAAAGATGCATGTGCATGCTTAAAACGCGTTTTCGCACAAATCCGTGCGCGGGTGCTAAAAAGAGCAGCATCGGCAAGCTTAGCACGTCGTTTGGTAGAAATCAACGTGCGCGTTCTGCAAAAAGCACCATTTGCATGCACATCTTGTGGTTTTGCAGAAAACTTCATCCGCGTCTACCAAAAGATGCATGTGCATGCTTAAAACGCGTTTTCGCACAAATGCGTGCGCGGGTGCTAAAAAGAGCAGCATCGGCATGCTTAGGACGTCGTTTGGTAGAAATCCACGTGCGCGTTCTGCCAAAAGCACCATTTGCATGCACATCTTTTGGTTTTGCAGAAAACTTCATCCGCGTCTACCAAAAGATGCATGTGCATGCTTAAAACGCGTTTTCGCACAAATCCGTGCGCGGGTGCTAAAAAGAGCAGCATCGGCATGCTTAGCACGTCGTTTGGTAGAAATCCACGTGCGCGTTCTGCAAAAAGCACCATTTGCATGCACATCTTGTGGTTTTGCAGAAAACTTCATCCGCGTCTACCAAAAGATGCATGTGCATGCTTAAAACGCGTTTTCGCACAAATGCGTGCGCGGGTGATAAAAAGAGCAGCATCGGCATGCTTAGCACGTCGTTTGGTAGAAATCCACGTGCGCGTTCTGCCAAAAGCACCATTTGCATGCACATCTTGTGGTTTTGCAGAAAACTTCATCCGCGTCTACCAAAAGATGCATGTGCATGCTTAAAACGCGTTTTCGCACAAATCCGTGCGCGGGTGCTAAAAAGAGCAGCATCGGCAAGCTTAGCACGTCGTTTGGTAGAAATCCACGTGCGCGTTCTGCAAAAAGCACCATTTGCATGCACATCTTGTGGTTTTGCAGAAAACTTCATCCGCGTCTACCAAAAGATGCATGTGCATGCTTAAAACGCGTTTTCGCACAAATGCGTGCGCGGGTGCTAAAAAGAGCAGCATCGGCATGCTTAGCACGTCGTTTGGTAGAAATCCACGTGCGCGTTCTGCAAAAAGCACCATTTGCATGCACATCTTGTGGTTTTGCAGAAAACTTCATCCGCGTCTACCAAAAGATGCATGTGCATGCTTAAAACGCGTTTTCGCACAAATCCGTGCGCGGGTGCTAAAAAGAGCAGCATCGGCATGCTTAGCACGTCGTTTGGTAGAAATCCACGTGCGCGTTCTGCAAAAAGCACCATTTGCATGCACATCTTGTGGTTTTGCAGAAAACTTCATCCGCGTCTACCAAAAGATGCATGTGCATGCTTAAAACGCGTTTTCGCACAAATGCGTGCGCGGGTGCTAAAAAGAGCAGCATCGGCATGCTTAGCACGTCGTTTGGTAGAAATCCACGAGCGCGTTCTGCAAAAAGCACCATTTGCATGCACATCTTGTGGTTTTGCAGAAAACTTCATCCGCGTCTACCAAAAGATGCATGTGCATGCTTAAAACGCGTTTTCGCACAAATGCGTGCGCGGGTGCTAAAAAGAGCAGCATCGGCATGCTTAGCACGTCGTTTGGTAGAAATCCACGTGCGCGTTCTGCCAAAAGCACCATTTGCATGCACATCTTGTGGTTTTGCAGAAAACTTCATCCGCGTCTACCAAAAGATGCATGTGCATGCTTAAAACGCGTTTTCGCACAAATGCGTGCGCGGGTGCTAAAAAGAGCAGCATCGGCATGCTTAGCACGTCGTTTGGTAGAAATCCACGTGCGCGTTCTGCCAAAAGCACCATTTGCATGCACATCTTGTGGTTTTGCAGAAAACTTCATCCGCGTCTACCAAAAGATGCATGTGCATGCTTAAAACGCGTTTTCGCACAAATCCGTGCGCGGGTGCTAAAAAGAGCAGCATCGGCATGCTTAGCACGTCCTTTGGTAGAAATCCACGTGCGCGTTCTGCAAAAAGCACCATTTGCATGCACATCTTGTGGTTTTGCAGAAAACTTCATCCGCGTCTACCAAAAGATGCATGTGCATGCTTAAAACGCGTTTTCTCACAAATGCGTGCGCGGGTGCTAAAAAGAGCAGCATCGGCATGCTTAGCACGTCGTTTGGTAGAAATCCACGTGCGCGTTCTGCCAAAAGCACCATTTGCATGCACATCTTGTGGTTTTGCAGAAAACTTCATCCGCGTCTACCAAAAGATGCATGTGCATGCTTAAAACGCGTTTTCGCACAAATGCGTGCGCGGGTGCTAAAAAGAGCAGCATCGGCATGCTTAGCACGTCGTTTGGTAGAAATCCACGTGCGCGTTCTGCCAAAAGCACCATTTGCATGCACATCTTGTGGTTTTGCAGAAAACTTCATCCGCGTCTACCAAAAGATGCATGTGCATGCTTAAAACGCGTTTTCGCACAAATCCGTGCGCGGGTGCTAAAAAGAGCAGCATCGGCATGCTTAGCACGTCGTTTGGTAGAAATCCACGTGCGCGTTCTGCAAAAAGCACCATTTGCATGCACATCTTGTGGTTTTGCAGAAAACTTCATCCGCGTCTACCAAAAGATGCTTGTGCATGCTTAAAACGCGTTTTCGCACAAATGCGTGCGCGGGTGCTAAAAAGAGCAGCATCGGCATGCTTAGCACGTCGTTTGGTAGAAATCCACGTGCGCGTTCTGCCAAAAGCACCATTTGCATGCACATCTTGTGGTTTTGCAGAAAACTTCATCCGCGTCTACCAAAAGATGCATGTGCATGCTTAAAACGCGTTTTCGCACAAATCCGTGCGCGGGTGCTAAAAAGAGCAGCATCGGCAAGCTTAGCACGTCGTTTGGTAGAAATCCACGTGCGCGTTCTGCAAAAAGCACCATTTGCATGCACATCTTGTGGTTTTGCAGAAAACTTCATCCGCGTCTACCAAAAGATGCATGTGCATGCTTAAAACGCGTTTTCGCACAAATGCATGCGCGGGTGCTAAAAAGAGCAGCATCGGCATGCTTAGCACGTCGTTTGGTAGAAATCCACGTGCGCGTTCTGCAAAAAGCACCATTTGCATGCACATCTTGTGGTTTTGCAGAAAACTTCATCCGCGTCTACCAAAAGATGCATGTGCATGCTTAAAACGCGTTTTCGCACAAATGCGTGCGTGGGTGCTAAAAATAGCAGCATCGGCATGCTTAGCACGTCGTTTGGTAGAAATCCACGTGCGCGTTCTGCCAAAAGCACCATTTGCATGCACATCTTGTGGTTTTGCAGAAAACTTCATCCGCGTCTACCAAAAGATGCATGTGCATGCTTAAAACGCGTTTTCGCACAAATCCGTGCGCGGGTGCTAAAAAGAGCAGCATCGGCATGCTTAGCACGTCGTTTGGTAGAAATCCACGTGCGCGTTCTGCAAAAAGCACCATTTGCATGCACGTCTTGTGGTTTTGCAGAAAACTTCATCCGCGTCTACCAAAAGATGCATGGGCATGCTTAAAACGCGTTTTCGCACAAATGCGTGCGCGGGTGCTAAAAAGAGCAGCATCGGCATGCTTAGCACGTCGTTTGGTAGAAATCCACGTGCGCGTTCTGCCAAAAGCACCATTTGCATGCACATCTTGTGGTTTTGCAGAAAACTTCATCCGCGTCTACCAAAAGATGCATGTGCATGCTTAAAACGCGTTTTCGCACAAATCCGTGCGCGGGTGCTAAAAAGAGCAGCATCGGCAAGCTTAGCACGTCGTTTGGTAGAAATCCACGTGCGCGTTCTGCAAAAAGCACCATTTGCATGCACATCTTGTGGTTTTGCAGAAAACTTCATCCGCGTCTACCAAAAGATGCATGTGCATGCTTAAAACGCGTTTTCGCACAAATGCGTGCGCGGGTGCTAAAAAGAGCAGCATCGGCATGCTTAGCACGTCGTTTGGTAGAAATCCACGTGCGCGTTCTGCCAAAAGCACCATTTGCATGCACATCTTGTGGTTTTGCAGAAAACTTCATCCGCGTCTACCAAAAGATGCATGTGCATGCTTAAAACGCGTTTTCGCACAAATCCGTGCGCGGGTGCTAAAAAGAGCAGCATCGGCAAGCTTAGCACGTCGTTTGGTAGAAATCCACGTGCGCGTTCTGCAAAAAGCACCATTTGCATGCACATCTTGTGGTTTTGCAAACTTCATCCGCGTCTACCAAATGATGCATGTGCATGCTTAAAACGCGTTTTCGCACAAATGCGTGCGCGGGTGCTAAAAAGAGCAGCATCGGCATGCTTAGCACGTCGTTTGGTAGAAATCCACGTGCGCGTTCTGCCAAAAGCACCATTTGCATGCACATCTTTTGGTTTTGCAGAAAACTTCATCCGCGTCTACCAAAAGATGCATGTGCATGCTTAAAACGCGTTTTCGCACAAATCCGTGCGCGGGTCCTAAAAAGAGCAGCATCGGCATGCTTAGCACGTCGTTTGGTAGAAATCCACGTGCGCGTTCTGCAAAAAGCACCATTTGCATGCACATCTTGTGGTTTTGCAGAAAACTTCATCCGCGTCTACCAAAAGATGCATGTGCATGCTTAAAACGCGTTTACGCACAAATGCGTGCGCGGGTGCTAAAAAGAGCAGCATCGGCATGCTTAGCACGTCGTTTGGTAGAAATCCACGTGCGCGTTCTGCCAAAAGCACCATTTGCATGCACATCTTGTGGTTTTGCAGAAAACTTCATCCGCGTCTACCAAAAGATGCATGTGCATGCTTAAAACGCGTTTTCGCACAAATCCGTGCGCGGGTGCTAAAAAGAGCAGCATCGGCAAGCTTAGCACGTCGTTTGGTAGAAATCCACGTGCGCGTTCTGCAAAAAGCACCATTTGCATGCACATCTTGTGGTTTTGCAGAAAACTTCATCCGCGTCTACCAAAAGATGCATGTGCATGCTTAAAACGCGTTTTCGCACAAATGCGTGCGCGGGTGCTAAAAAGAGCAGCATCGGCATGCTTAGCACGTCGTTTGGTAGAAATCCACGTGCGCGTTCTGCAAAAAGCACCATTTGCATGCACATCTTGTGGTTTTGCAGAAAACTTCATCCGCGTCTACGAAAAGATGCATGTGCATGCTTAAAACGCGTTTTCGCACAAATGCGTGCGCGGCTGCTAAAAATAGCAGCATCGGCATGCTTAGCACGTCGTTTGGTAGAAATCCACGTGCGCGTTCTGCCAAAAGCACCATTTGCATGCACATCTTGTGGTTTTGCAGAAAACTTCATCCGCGTCTACCAAAAGATGCATGTGCTTGCTTAAAACGCGTTTTCGCACAAATCCGTGCGCGGGTGCTATAAAGAGCAGCATCGGCATGCTTAGCACGTCGTTTGGTAGAAATCCACGTGCGCGTTCTGCAAAAAGCACCATTTGCATGCACGTCTTGTGGTTTTGCAGAAAACTTTATCCGCGTCTACCAAAAGATGCATGGGCATGCTTAAAACGCGTTTTCGCACAAATGCGTGCGCGGGTGCTAAAAAGAGCAGCATCGGCATGCTTAGCACGTCGTTTGGTAGAAATCCACGTGCGCGTTCTGCCAAAAGCACCATTTGCATGCACATCTTGTGGTTTTGCAGAAAACTTCATCCGCGTCTAACAAAAGATGCATGTGCATGCTTAAAACGCGTTTTCGCACAAATCCGTGCGCGGGTGCTAAAAAGAGCAGCATCGGCAAGCTTAGCACGTCGTTTGGTAGAAATCCACGTGCGCGTTCTGCAAAAAGCACCATTTGCATGCACATCTTGTGGTTTTGCAGAAAACTTCATCCGCGTCTACCAAAAGATGCATGTGCATGCTTAAAACGCGTTTTCGCACAAATGCGTGCGCGGGTGCTAAAAAGAGCAGCATCGGCATGCTTAGCACGTCGTTTGGTAGAAATCCACGTGCGCGTTCTGCAAAAAGCACCATTTGCATGCACATCTTGTGGTTTTGCAGAAAACTTCATCCGCGTCTACCAAAAGATGCATGTGCATGCTTAAAACGCGTTTTCGCACAAATCCGAGCGCGGGTGCCAAAAAGCGCAGCATCGGCAAGCTTAGCACGTCGTTTGGTAGAAATCCACGTGCGCGTTCTGCAAAAAGCACCATTTGCATGCACATCTTGTGGTTTTGCAGAAAACTTCATCCGCGTCTACCAAAAGATGCATGTGCATGCTTAAAACGCGTTTTCGCACAAATGCGTGCGCGGGTGCTAAAAAGAGCAGCATCGGCATGCTTAGCACGTCGTTTGGTAGAAATCCACGTGCGCGTTCTGCAAAAAGCACCATTTGCATGCACATCTTGTGGTTTTGCAGAAAACTTCATCCGCGTCTACCAAAAGATGCATGTGCATGCTTAAAACGCGTTTTCGCACAAATGCGTGCGCGGGTGCTAAAAAGAGCAGCATCGGCATGCTTAGCACGTCGTTTGGTAGAAATCCACGTGCGCGTTCTGCCAAAAGCACCATTTGCATGCACATCTTGTGGTTTTGCAGAAAACTTCATCCGCGTCTACCAAAAGATGCATGTGCCTGCTTAAAACGCGTTTTCGCACAAATCCGTGCGCGGGTGCTAAAAAGAGCAGCATCGGCATGCTTAGCACGTCGTTTGGTAGAAATCCACGTGCGCGTTCTGCAAAAAGCACCATTTGCATGCACGTCTTTTGGTTTTGCAGAAAACTTCATCCGCGTCTACCAAAAGATGCATGTGCATGCTTAAAACGCGTTTTCGCACAAATCCGTGCGCGGGTGCTAAAAAGAGCAGCATCGGCATGCTTAGCACGTCGTTTGGTAGAAATCCACGTGCGCGTTCTGCAAAAAGCACCATTTGCATGCACGTCTTTTGGTTTTGCAGAAAACTTCATCCGCGTCTACCAAAAGATGCATGGGCATGCTTAAAACGCGTTTTCGCACAAATGCGTGCGCGGGTGCTAAAAAGAGCAGCATCGGCATGCTTAGCACGTCGTTTGGTAGAAATCCACGTGCGCGTTCTGCCAAAAGCACCATTTGCATGCACATCTTGTGGTTTTGCAGAAAACTTCATCCGCGTCTACCAAAAGATGCATGTGCATGCTTAAAACGCGTTTTCGCACAAATCCGTGCGCGGGTGCTAAAAAGAGCAGCATCGGCAAGCTTAGCACGTCGTTTGGTAGAAATCCACGTGCGCGTTCTGCAAAAAGCACCATTTGCATGCACATCTTGTGGTTTTGCAAACTTCATCCGCGTCTACCAAAAGATGCATGTGCATGCTTAAAACGCGTTTTCGCACAAATGCGTGCGTGGGTGCTAAAAAGAGCAGCATCGGCATGCTTAGCACGTCGTTTGGTAGAAATCCACGTGCGCGTTCTGCCAAAAGCACCATTTGCATGCACATCTTGTGGTTTTGCAGAAAACTTCATCCGCGTCTACCAAAAGATGCATGTGCATGCTTAAAACGCGTTTTCGCACAAATCCGTGCGCGGGTGCTAAAAAGAGCAGCATCGGCATGCTTAGCACGTCGTTTGGTAGAAGTCCACGTGCGCGTTCTGCAAAAAGCACCATTTGCATGCACATCTTGTGGTTTTGCAGAAAACTTCATCCGCGTCTACCAAAAGATGCATGTGCATGCTTAAAACGCGTTTTCGCACAAATGCGTGCGCGGGTGCTAAAATGAGCAGCATCGGCATGCTTAGCACGTCGTTTGGTAGAAATCCACGAGCGCGTTCTGCAAAAAGCACCATTTGCATGCACATCTTGTGGTTTTGCAGAAAACTTCATCCGCGTCTACCAAAAGATGCATGTGCATGCTTAAAACGCGTTTTCGCACAAATGCGTGCGCGGGTGCTAAAAAGAGCAGCATCGGCAAGCTTAGCACGTCGTTTGGTAGAAATCCACGTGCGCGTTCTGCAAAAAGCACCATTTGCATGCACATCTTGTGGTTTTGCAGAAAACTTCATCCGCGTCTACCAAAAGATGCATGTGCATGCTTAAAACGCGTTTTCGCACAAATGCGTGCGCGGGTGCTAAAAAGAGCAGCATCGGCATGCTTAGCACGTCGTTTGGTAGAAATCCACGTGCGCGTTCTGCAAAAAGCACCATTTGCATGCACATCTTGTGGTTTTGCAGAAAACTTCATCCGCGTCTACCAAAAGATGCATGTGCATGCTTAAAACGCGTTTTCGCACAAATCCGAGCGCGGGTGCCAAAAAGCGCAGCATCGGCAAGCTTAGCACGTCGTTTGGTAGAAATCCACGTGCGCGTTCTGCAAAAAGCAGCATTTGCATGCACATCTTGTGGTTTTGCAGAAAACTTCATCCGCGTCTACCAAAAGATGCATGTGCATGCTTAAAACGCGTTTTCGCACAAATGCGTGCGCGGGTGCTAAAAAGAGCAGCATCGGCATGCTTAGCACGTCGTTTGGTAGAAATCCACGTGCGCGTTCTGCAAAAAGCACCATTTGCATGCACATCTTGTGGTTTTGCAGAAAACTTCATCCGCGTCTACCAAAAGATGCATGTGCATGCTTAAAACGCGTTTTCGCACAAATGCGTGCGCGGGTGCTAAAAAGAGCAGCATCGGCATGCTTAGCACGTCGTTTGGTAGAAATCCACGTGCGCGTTCTGCCAAAAGCACCATTTGCATGCACATCTTGTGGTTTTGCAGAAAACTTCATCCGCGTCTACCAAAAGATGCATGTGCCTGCTTAAAACGCGTTTTCGCACAAATCCGTGCGCGGGTGCTAAAAAGAGCAGCATCGGCATGCTTAGCACGTCGTTTGGTAGAAATCCACGTGCGCGTTCTGCAAAAAGCACCATTTGCATGCACGTCTTTTGGTTTTGCAGAAAACTTCATCCGCGTCTACCAAAAGATGCATGTGGATGCTTAAAACGCGTTTTCGCACAAATCCGTGCGCGGGTGCTAAAAAGAGCAGCATCGGCATGCTTAGCACGTCGTTTGGTAGAAATCCACGTGCGCGTTCTGCAAAAAGCACCATTTGCATGCACGTCTTTTGGTTTTGCAGAAAACTTCATCCGCGTCTACCAAAAGATGCATGGGCATGCTTAAAACGCGTTTTCGCACAAATGCGTGCGCGGGTGCTAAAAAGAGCAGCATCGGCATGCTTAGCACGTCGTTTGGTAGAAATCCACGTGCTCGTTCTGCCAAAAGCACCATTTGCATGCACATCTTGTGGTTTTGCAGAAAACTTCATCCGCGTCTACCAAAAGATGCATGTGCATGCTTAAAACGCGTTTTCGCACAAATCCGTGCGCGGGTGCTAAAAAGAGCAGCATCGGCAAGCTTAGCACGTCGTTTGGTAGAAATCCACGTGCGCGTTCTGCAAAAAGCACCATTTGCATGCACATCTTGTGGTTTTGCAAACTTCATCCGCGTCTACCAAAAGATGCATGTGCATGCTTAAAACGCGTTTTCGCACAAATGCGTGCGCGGGTGCTAAAAAGAGCAGCATCGGCATGCTTAGCACGTCGTTTGGTAGAAATCCACGTGCGCGTTCTGCCAAAAGCACCATTTGCATGCACATCTTGTGGTTTTGCAGAAAACTTCATCCGCGTCTACCAAAAGATGCATGTGCATGCTTAAAACGCGTTTTCGCACAAATCCGTGCGCGGGTGCTAAAAAGAGCAGCATCGGCATGCTTAGCACGTCGTTTGGTAGAAATCCACGTGCGCGTTCTGCAAAAAGCACCATTTGCATGCACATCTTGTGGTTTTGCAGAAAACTTCATCCGCGTCTACCAAAAGATGCATGTGCATGCTTAAAACGCGTTTTCGCACAAATGCGTGCGCGGGTGCTAAAAAGAGCAGCATCGGCAAGCTTAGCACGTCGTTTGGTAGAAATCCACGTGCGCGTTCTGCAAAAAGCACCATTTGCATGCACATCTTGTGGTTTTGCAGAAAACTTCATCCGCGTCTACCAAAAGATGCATGTGCATGCTTAAAACGCGTTTTCGCACAAATGCGTGCGCGGGTGCTAAAAAGAGCAGCATCGGCATGCTTAGCACGTCGTTTTGTAGAAATCCACGTGCGCGTTCTGCAAAAAGCACCATTTGCATGCACATCTTGTGGTTTTGCAGAAAACTTCATCCGCGTCTACCAAAAGATGCATGTGCATGCTTAAAACGCGTTTTCGCACAAATCCGAGCGCGGGTGCCAAAAAGCGCAGCATCGGCAAGCTTAGCACGTCGTTTGGTAGAAATCCACGTGCGCGTTCTGCAAAAAGCACCATTTGCATGCACATCTTGTGGTTTTGCAGAAAACTTCATCCGCGTCTACCAAAAGATGCATGTGCATGCTTAAAACGCGTTTTCGCACAAATGCGTGCGCGGGTGCTAAAAAGAGCAGCATCGGCATGCTTAGCACGTCGTTTGGTAGAAATCCACGTGCGCGTTCTGCAAAAAGCACCATTTGCATGCACATCTTGTGGTTTTGCAGAAAACTTCATCCGCGTCTACCAAAAGATGCATGTGCATGCTTAAAACGCGTTTTCGCACAAATGCGTGCGCGGGTGCTAAAAAGAGCAGCATCGGCATGCTTAGCACGTCGTTTGGTAGAAATCCACGTGCGCGTTCTGCCAAAAGCACCATTTGCATGCACATCTTGTGGTTTTGCAGAAAACTTCATCCGCGTCTACCAAAAGATGCATGTGCCTGCTTAAAACGCGTTTTCGCACAAATCCGTGCGCGGGTGCTAAAAAGAGCAGCATCGGCATGCTTAGCACGTCGTTTGGTAGAAATCCACGTGCGCGTTCTGCAAAAAGCACCATTTGCATGCACGTCTTTTGGTTTTGCAGAAAACTTCATCCGCGTCTACCAAAAGATGCATGTGCATGCTTAAAACGCGTTTTCGCACAAATCCGTGCGCGGGTGCTAAAAAGAGCAGCATCGGCATGCTTAGCACGTCGTTTGGTAGAAATCCACGTGCGCGTTCTGCAAAAAGCACCATTTGCATGCACGTCTTTTGGTTTTGCAGAAAACTTCATCCGCGTCTACCAAAAGATGCATGGGCATGCTTAAAACGCGTTTTCGCACAAATGCGTGCGCGGGTGCTAAAAAGAGCAGCATCGGCATGCTTAGCACGTCGTTTGGTAGAAATCCACGTGCGCGTTCTGCCAAAAGCACCATTTGCATGCACATCTTGTGGTTTTGCAGAAAACTTCATCCGCGTCTACCAAAAGATGCATGTGCCTGCTTAAAACGCGTTTTCGCACAAATCCGTGCGCGGGTGCTAAAAAGAGCAGCATCGGCATGCTTAGCACGTCGTTTGGTAGAAATCCACGTGCGCGTTCTGCAAAAAGCACCATTTGCATGCACGTCTTTTGGTTTTGCAGAAAACTTCATCCGCGTCTACCAAAAGATGCATGTGCATGCTTAAAACGCGTTTTCGCACAAATCCGTGCGCGGGTGCTAAAAAGAGCAGCATCGGCATGCTTAGCACGTCGTTTGGTAGAAATCCACGTGCGCGTTCTGCAAAAAGCACCATTTGCATGCACATCTTGTGGTTTTGCAAACTTCATCCGCGTCTACCAAAAGATGCATGTGCATGCTTAAAACGCGTTTTCGCACAAATGCGTGCGCGGGTGCTAAAAAGAGCAGCATCGGCATGCTTAGCACGTCGTTTGGTAGAAATCCACGTGCGCGTTCTGCCAAAAGCACCATTTGCATGCACATCTTGTGGTTTTGCAGAAAACTTCATCCGCGTCTACCAAAAGATGCATGTGCATGCTTAAAACGCGTTTTCGCACAAATCCGTGCGCGGGTGCTAAAAAGAGCAGCATCGGCATGCTTAGCACGTCGTTTGGTAGAAATCCACGTGCGCGTTCTGCAAAAAGCACCATTTGCATGCACATCTTGTGGTTTTGCAGAAAACTTCATCCGCGTCTACCAAAAGATGCATGTGCATGCTTAAAACGCGTTTTCGCACAAATGCGTGCGCGGGTGCTAAAATGAGCAGCATCGGCATGCTTAGCACGTCGTTTGGTAGAAATCCACGAGCGCGTTCTGCAAAAAGCACCATTTGCATGCACATCTTGTGGTTTTGCAGAAAACTTCATCCGCGTCTACCAAAAGATGCATGTGCATGCTTAAAACGCGTTTTCGCACAAATGCGTGCGCGGGTGCTAAAAAGAGCAGCATCGGCATGCTTAGCACGTCGTTTGGTAGAAATCCACGTGCGCGTTCTGCCAAAAGCACCATTTGCATGCACATCTTGTGGTTTTGCAGAAAACTTCATCCGCGTCTACCAAAAGATGCATGTGCATGCTTAAAACGCGTTTTCGCACAAATGCGTGCGCGGGTGCTAAAAAGAGCAGCATCGGCATGCTTAGCACGTCGTTTGGTAGAAATCCACGTGCGCGTTCTGCCAAAAGCACCATTTGCATGCACATCTTGTGGTTTTGCAGAAAACTTCATCCGCGTCTACCAAAAGATGCATGTGCATGCTTAAAACGCGTTTTCGCACAAATCCGTGCGCGGGTGCTAAAAAGAGCAGCATCGGCATGCTTAGCACGTCGTTTGGTAGAAATCCACGTGCGCGTTCTGCAAAAAGCACCATTTGCATGCACATCTTGTGGTTTTGCAGAAAACTTCATCCGCGTCTACCAAAAGATGCATGTGCATGCTTAAAACGCGTTTTCGCACAAATGCGTGCGCGGGTGCTAAAAAGAGCAGCATCGGCATGCTTAGCACGTCGTTTGGTAGAAATCCACGTGCGCGTTCTGCCAAAAGCACCATTTGCATGCACATCTTGTGGTTTTGCAGAAAACTTCATCCGCGTCTACCAAAAGATGCATGTGCATGCTTAAAACGCGTTTTCGCACAAATCCGTGCGCGGGTGCTAAAAAGAGCAGCATCGGCAAGCTTAGCACGTCGTTTGGTAGAAATCCACGTGCGCGTTCTGCAAAAAGCACCATTTGCATGCACATCTTGTGGTTTTGCAGAAAACTTCATCCGCGTCTACCAAAAGATGCATGTGCATGCTTAAAACGCGTTTTCGCACAAATCCGTGCGCGGGTGCTAAAAAGAGCAGCATCGGCATGCTTAGCACGTCGTTTGGTAGAAATCCACGTGCGCGTTCTGCCAAAAGCACCATTTGCATGCACATCTTGTGGTTTTGCAGAAAACTTCATCCGCGTCTACCAAAAGATGCATGTGCATGCTTAAAACGCGTTTTCGCACAAATGCGTGCGCGGGTGCTAAAAAGAGCAGCATCGGCATGCTTAGCACGTCGTTTGGTAGAAATCCACGTGCGCGTTCTGCCAAAAGCACCATTTGCATGCACATCTTGTGGTTTTGCAGAAAACTTCATCCGCGTCTACCAAAAGATGCATGTGCATGCTTAAAACGCGTTTTCGCACAAATCCGTGCGCGGGTGCTAAAAAGAGCAGCATCGGCATGCTTAGCACGTCGTTTGGTAGAAATCCACGTGCGCGTTCTGCAAAAAGCACCATTTGCATGCACATCTTGTGGTTTTGCAGAAAACTTCATCCGCGTCTACCAAAAGATGCATGTGCATGCTTAAAACGCGTTTTCGCACAAATGCGTGCGCGGGTGCTAAAAAGAGCAGCATCGGCATGCTTAGCACGTCGTTTGGTAGAAATCCACGTGCGCGTTCTGCCAAAAGCACCATTTGCATGCACATCTTGTGGTTTTGCAGAAAACTTCATCCGCGTCTACCAAAAGATGCATGTGCATGCTTAAAACGCGTTTTCGCACAAATCCGTGCGCGGGTGCTAAAAAGAGCAGCATCGGCAAGCTTAGCACGTCGTTTGGTAGAAATCCACGTGCGCGTTCTGCAAAAAGCACCATTTGCATGCACATCTTGTGGTTTTGCAGAAAACTTCATCCGCGTCTACCAAAAGATGCATGTGCATGCTTAAAACGCGTTTTCGCACAAATGCATGCGCGGGTGCTAAAAAGAGCAGCATCGGCATGCTTAGCACGTCGTTTGGTAGAAATCCACGTGCGCGTTCTGCAAAAAGCACCATTTGCATGCACATCTTGTGGTTTTGCAGAAAACTTCATCCGCGTCTACCAAAACATGCATGTGCATGCTTAAAACGCGTTTTCGCACAAATGCGTGCGTGGGTGCTAAAAATAGCAGCATCGGCATGCTTAGCACGTCATTTGGTAGAAATCCACGTGCGCGTTCTGCCAAAAGCACCATTTGCATGCACATCTTGTGGTTTTGCAGAAAACTTCATCCGCGTCTACCAAAAGATGCATGTGCATGCTTAAAACGCGTTTTCGCACAAATCCGTGCGCGGGTGCTAAAAAGAGCAGCATCGGCATGCTTAGCACGTCGTTTGGTAGAAATCCACGTGCGCGTTCTGCAAAAAGCACCATTTGCATGCACGTCTTGTGGTTTTGCAGAAAACTTCATCCGCGTCTACCAAAAGATGCATGGGCATGCTTAAAACGCGTTTTCGCACAAATGCGTGCGCGGGTGCTAAAAAGAGCAGCATCGGCATGCTTAGCACGTCGTTTGGTAGAAATCCACGTGCGCGTTCTGCCAAAAGCACCATTTGCATGCACATCTTGTGGTTTTGCAGAAAACTTCATCCGCGTCTACCAAAAGATGCATGTGCATGCTTAAAACGCGTTTTCGCACAAATCCGTGCGCGGGTGCTAAAAAGAGCAGCATCGGCAAGCTTAGCACGTCGTTTGGTAGAAATCAACGTGCGCGTTCTGCAAAAAGCACCATTTGCATGCACATCTTGTGGTTTTGCAGAAAACTTCATCCGCGTCTACCAAAAGATGCATGTGCATGCTTAAAACGCGTTTTCGCACAAATGCGTGCGCGGGTGCTAAAAAGAGCAGCATCGGCATGCTTAGCACGTCGTTTGGTAGAAATCCACGTGCGCGTTCTGCCAAAAGCACCATTTGCATGCACATCTTGTGGTTTTGCAGAAAACTTCATCCGCGTCTACCAAAAGATGCATGTGCATGCTTAAAACGCGTTTTCGCACAAATCCGTGCGCGGGTGCTAAAAAGAGCAGCATCGGCAAGCTTAGCACGTCGTTTGGTAGAAATCGACGTGCGCGTTCTGCAAAAAGCACCATTTGCATGCACATCTTGTGGTTTTGCAGAAAACTTCATCCGCGTCTACCAAAAGATGCATGTGCATGCTTAAAACGCGTTTTCGCACAAATGCGTGCGCGGGTGCTAAAAAGAGCAGCATCGGCATGCTTAGCACGTCGTTTGGTAGAAATCCACGTGCGCGTTCTGCAAAAAGCACCATTTGCATGCACATCTTGTGGTTTTGCAGAAAACTTCATCCGCGTCTACCAAAAGATGCATGTGCATGCTTAAAACGCGTTTTCGCACAAATGCGTGCGCGGGTGCTAAAAAGAGCTGCATCGGCATGCTTAGCACGTCGTTTGGTAGAAATCCACGTGCGCGTTCTGCCAAAAGCACCATTTGCATGCATATCTTGTGGTTTTGCAGAAAACTTCATCCGCGTCTACCAAAAGATGCATGTGCATGCTTAAAACGCGTTTTCGCACAAATCCGTGCGCGGGTGCCAAAAAGCGCAGCATCGGCAAGCTTAGCACGTCGTTTGGTAGAAATCCACGTGCGCGTTCTGCAAAAAGCACCATTTGCATGCACATCTTGTGGTTTTGCAGAAAACTTCATCCGCGTCTACCAAAAGATGCATGTGCATGCTTAAAACGCGTTTTCGCACAAATGCGTGCGCGGGTGCTAAAAAGAGCAGCATCGGCATGCTTAGCACGTCGTTTGGTAGAAATCCACGTGCGCGTTCTGCAAAAAGCACCATTTGCATGCACATCTTGTGGTTTTGCAGAAAACTTCATCCGCGTCTACCAAAAGATGCATGTGCATGCTTAAAACGCGTTTTCGCACAAATGCGTGCGCGGGTGCTAAAAAGAGCAGCATCGGCATGCTTAGCACGTCGTTTGGTAGAAATCCACGTGCGCGTTCTGCCAAAAGCACCATTTGCATGCACATCTTGTGGTTTTGCAGAAAACTTCATCCGCGTCTACCAAAAGATGCATGTGCCTGCTTAAAACGCGTTTTCGCACAAATCCGTGCGCGGGTGCTAAAAAGAGCAGCATCGGCATGCTTAGCACGTCGTTTGGTAGAAATCCACGTGCGCGTTCTGCAAAAAGCACCATTTGCATGCACGTCTTTTGGTTTTGCAGAAAACTTCATCCGCGTCTACCAAAAGATGCATGTGCATGCTTAAAACGCGTTTTCGCACAAATCCGTGCGCGGGTGCTAAAAAGAGCAGCATCGGCATGCTTAGCACGTCGTTTGGTAGAAATCCACGTGGGCGTTCTGCAAAAAGCACCATTTGCATGCACGTCTTTTGGTTTTGCAGAAAACTTCATCCGCGTCTACCAAAAGATGCATGGGCATGCTTAAAACGCGTTTTCGCACAAATCCGTGCGCGGGTGCTAAAAAGAGCAGCATCGGCAAGCTTAGCACGTCGTTTGGTAGAAATCCACGTGCGCGTTCTGCAAAAAGCACCATTTGCATGCACATCTTGTGGTTTTGCAGAAAACTTCATCCGCGTCTACCAAAAGATGCATGTGCATGCTTAAAACGCGTTTTCGCACAAATGCGTGCGCGGGTGCTAAAAAGAGCAGCATCGGCATGCTTAGCACGTCGTTTGGTAGAAATCCACGTGCGCGTTCTGCAAAAAGCACCATTTGCATGCACATCTTGTGGTTTTGCAGAAAACTTCATCCGCGTCTACCAAAAGATGCATGTGCATGCTTAAAACGCGTTTTCGCACAAATGCGTGCGCGGGTGCTAAAAAGAGCTGCATCGGCATGCTTAGCACGTCGTTTGGTAGAAATCCACGTGCGCGTTCTGCCAAAAGCACCATTTGCATGCATATCTTGTGGTTTTGCAGAAAACTTCATCCGCGTCTACCAAAAGATGCATGTGCATGCTTAAAACGCGTTTTCGCACAAATCCGTGCGCGGGTGCCAAAAAGCGCAGCATCGGCAAGCTTAGCACGTCGTTTGGTAGAAATCCACGTGCGCGTTCTGCAAAAAGCACCATTTGCATGCACATCTTGTGGTTTTGCAGAAAACTTCATCCGAGTCTACCAAAAGATGCATGTGCATGCTTAAAACGCGTTTTCGCACAAATGCGTGCGCGGGTGCTAAAAAGAGCAGCATCGGCATGCTTAGCACGTCGTTTGGTAGAAATCCACGTGCGCGTTCTGCAAAAAGCACCATTTGCATGCACATCTTGTGGTTTTGCAGAAAACTTCATCCGCGTCTACCAAAAGATGCATGTGCATGCTTAAAACGCGTTTTCGCACAAATGCGTGCGCGGGTGCTAAAAAGAGCAGCATCGGCATGCTTAGCACGTCGTTTGGTAGAAATCCACGTGCGCGTTCTGCCAAAAGCACCATTTGCATGCACATCTTGTGGTTTTGCAGAAAACTTCATCCGCGTCTACCAAAAGATGCATGTGCCTGCTTAAAACGCGTTTTCGCACAAATCCGTGCGCGGGTGCTAAAAAGAGCAGCATCGGCATGCTTAGCACGTCGTTTGGTAGAAATCCACGTGCGCGTTCTGCAAAAAGCACCATTTGCATGCACGTCTTTTGGTTTTGCAGAAAACTTCATCCGCGTCTACCAAAAGATGCATGTGCATGCTTAAAACGCGTTTTCGCACAAATCCGTGCGCGGGTGCTAAAAAGAGCAGCATCGGCATGCTTAGCACGTCGTTTGGTAGAAATCCACGTGGGCGTTCTGCAAAAAGCACCATTTGCATGCACGTCTTTTGGTTTTGCAGAAAACTTCATCCGCGTCTACCAAAAGATGCATGGGCATGCTTAAAACGCGTTTTCGCACAAATCCGTGCGCGGGTGCTAAAAAGAGCAGCATCGGCATGCTTAGCACGTCGTTTGGTAGAAATCCACGTGCGCGTGCTGCAAAAAGCACCATTTGCATGCACATCTTGTGGTTTTGCAGAAAACTTCATCCGCGTCTACCAAAAGATGCATGTGCATGCTTAAAACGCGTTTTCGCACAAATGCGTGCGCGGGTGCTAAAAAGAGCAGCATCGGCATGCTTTGCACGTCGTTTGGTAGAAATCCACGAGCGCGTTCTGCAAACAGCACCATTTGCATGCACATCTTGTGGTTTTGCAGAAAACTTCATCCGCGTCTACCAAAAGATGCATGTGCATGCTTAAAACGCGTTTTCGCACAAATGCGTGCGCGGGTGCTAAAAAGAGCAGCATCGGCATGCTTAGCACGTCGTTTGATAGACATCCACGTGCGCGTTCTGCCAAAAGCACCATTTGCATGCACATCTTGTGGTCTTGCAGAAAACTTCATCCGCGTCTACCAAAAGATGCATGTGCATGCTTAAAACGCGTTTTCGCACAAATGCGTGCGCGGGTGCTAAAAAGAGCAGCATCGGCATGCTTTGCACGTCGTTTGGTAGAAATCCACGAGCGCGTTCTGCAAAAAGCACCATTTGCATGCACATCTTGTGGTTTTGCAGAAAACTTCATCCGCGTCTACCAAAAGATGCATGTGCATGCTTAAAACGCGTTTTCGCACAAATGCGTGCGCGGGTGCTAAAAAGAGCAGCATCGGCATGCTTAGCACGTCGTTTGGTAGAAATCCACGTGCGCGTTCTGCCAAAAGCACCATTTGCATGCACATCTTGTGGTTTTGCAGAAAACTTCATCCGCGTCTACCAAAAGATGCATGTGCATGCTTAAAACGCGTTTTCGCACAAATGCGTGCGCGGGTGCTAAAAAGAGCAGCATCGGCATGCTTAGCACGTCGTTTGGTAGAAATCCACGTGCGCGTTCTGCCAAAAGCACCATTTGCATGCACATCTTGTGGTTTTGCAGAAAACTTCATCCGCGTCTACCAAAAGATGCATGTGCATGCTTAAAACGCGTTTTCGCACAAATCCGTGCGCGGGTGCTAAAAAGAGCAGCATCGGCATGCTTAGCACGTCGTTTGGTAGAAATCCACGTGCGCCTTCTGCCAAAAGCACCATTTGCATGCACGTCTTGTGGTTTTGCAGAAAACTTCATCCGCGTCTACCAAAAGATGCATGGGCATGCTTAAAACGCGTTTTCGCACAAATGCGTGCGCGGGTGCTAAAAAGAGCAGCATCGGCATGCTTAGCACGTCGTTTGGTAGAAATCCACGTGCGCGTTCTGCCAAAAGCACCATTTGCATGCACATCTTGTGGTTTTGCAGAAAACTTCATCCGCGTCTACCAAAAGATGCATGTGCATGCTTAAAACGCGTTTTCGCACAAATCCGTGCGCGGGTGCTAAAAAGAGCAGCATCGGCAAGCTTAGCACGTCGTCTGGTAGAAATCAACGTGCGCGTTCTGCAAAAAGCACCATTTGCATGCACATCTTGTGGTTTTGCAGAAATCTTCATCCGCGTCTACCAAAAGATGCATGTGCATGCTTAAAACGCGTTTTCGCACAAATGCGTGCGCGGGTGCTAAAAAGAGCAGCATCGGCATGCTTAGCACGTCGTTTGATAGACATCCACGTGCGCGTTCTGCCAAAAGCACCATTTGCATGCACATCTTGTGGTCTTGCAGAAAACTTCATCCGCGTCTACCAAAAGATGCATGTGCATGCTTAAAACGCGTTTTCGCACAAATGCGTGCGCGGGTGCTAAAAAGAGCAGCATCGGCATGCTTTGCACGTCGTTTGGTAGAAATCCACGAGCGCGTTCTGCAAAAAGCACCATTTGCATGCACATCTTGTGGTTTTGCAGAAAACTTCATCCGCGTCTACCAAAAGATGCATGTGCATGCTTAAAACGCGTTTTCGCACAAATGCGTGCGCGGGTGCTAAAAAGAGCAGCATCGGCATGCTTAGCACGTCGTTTGGTAGAAATCCACGTGCGCGTTCTGCCAAAAGCACCATTTGCATGCACATCTTGTGGTTTTGCAGAAAACTTCATCCGCGTCTACCAAAAGATGCATGTGCATGCTTAAAACGCGTTTTCGCACAAATGCGTGCGCGGGTGCTAAAAAGAGCAGCATCGGCATGCTTAGCACGTCGTTTGGTAGAAATCCACGTGCGCGTTCTGCCAAAAGCACCATTTGCATGCACATCTTGTGGTTTTGCAGAAAACTTCATCCGCGTCTACCAAAAGATGCATGTGCATGCTTAAAACGCGTTTTCGCACAAATCCGTGCGCGGGTGCTAAAAAGAGCAGCATCGGCATGCTTAGCACGTCGTTTGGTAGAAATCCACGTGCGCCTTCTGCCAAAAGCACCATTTGCATGCACGTCTTGTGGTTTTGCCGAAACCTTCATCCGCGTCTACCAAAAGATGCATGGGCATGCTTAAAACGCGTTTTCGCACAAATGCGTGCGCGGGTGCTAAAAAGAGCAGCATCGGCATGCTTAGCACGTCGTTTGGTAGAAATCCACGTGCGCGTTCTGCCAAAAGCACCATTTGCATGCACATCTTGTGGTTTTGCAGAAAACTTCATCCGCGTCTACCAAAAGATGCATGTGCATGCTTAAAACGCGTTTTCGCACAAATCCGTGCGCGGGTGCTAAAAAGAGCAGCATCGGCAAGCTTAGCACGTCGTCTGGTAGAAATCAACGTGCGCGTTCTGCAAAAAGCACCATTTGCATGCACATCTTGTGGTTTTGCAGAAATCTTCATCCGCGTCTACCAAAAGATGCATGTGCATGCTTAAAACGCGTTTTCGCACAAATGCGTGCGCGGGTGCTAAAAAGAGCAGCATCGGCATGCTTAGCACGTCGTTTGGTAGAAATCCACGTGCGCGTTCTGCCAAAAGCACCATTTGCATGCACATCTTTTGGTTTTGCAGAAAACTTCATCCGCGTCTACCAAAAGATGCATGTGCATGCTTAAAACGCGTTTTCGCACAAATCCGTGCGCGGGTGCTAAAAAGAGCAGCATTCGCATGCTTAGCACGTCGTTTGGTAGAAATCCACGTGCGCGTTCTGCCAAAAGCACCATTTGCATGCACATCTTGTGGTTTTGCAGAAAACTTCATCCGCGTCTACCAAAAGATGCATGTGCATGCTTAAAACGCGTTTTCGCACAAATCCGTGCGCGGGTGCTAAAAAGAGCAGCCTCGGCAAGCTTAGCACGTCGTTTGGTAGAAATCCACGTGCGCGTTCTGCAAAAAGCACCATTTGCATGCACATCTTGTGGTTTTGCAGAAAACTTCATCCGCGTCTACCAAAAGATGCATGTGCATGCTTAAAACGCGTTTTCGCACAAATCCGTGCGCGGGTGCTAAAAAGAGCAGCATCGGCAAGCTTAGCACGTCGTTTGGTAGAAATCCACGTGCGCGTTCTGCAAAAAGCACCATTTGCATGCACATCTTGTGGTTTTGCAGAAAACTTCATCCGCGTCTACCAAAAGATGCATGTGCATGCTTAAAACGCGTTTTCGCACAAATGCGTGCGCGGGTGCTAAAAAGAGCAGCATCGGCATGCTTAGCACGTCGTTTGGTAGAAATCCACGTGCGCGTTCTGCAAAAAGCACCATTTGCATGCACATCTTGTGGTTTTGCAGAAAACTTCATCCGCGTCTACCAAAAGATGCATGTGCATGCTTAAAACGCGTTTTCGCACAAATGCGTGCGCGGGTGCTAAAAAGAGCAGCATCGGCATGCTTAGCACGTCGTTTGGTAGAAATCCACGTGCGCGTTCTGCCAAAAGCACCATTTGCATGCATATCTTGTGGTTTTGCAGAAAACTTCATCCGCGTCTACCAAAAGATGCATGTGCATGCTTAAAACGCGTTTTCGCACAAATCCGTGCGCGGGTGCCAAAAAGCGCAGCCTCGGCAAGCTTAGCACGTGGTTTGGTAGAAATCCACGTGCGCGTTCTGCAAAAAGCACCATTTGCATGCACATCTTGTGGTTTTGCAGAAAACTTCATCCGCGTCTACCAAAAGATGCATGTGCATGCTTAAAACGCGTTTTCGCACAAATGCGTGCGCGGGTGCTAAAAAGAGCAGCATCGGCATGCTTAGCACGTCGTTTGGTAGAAATCCACGTGCGCGTTCTGCAAAAAGCACCATTTGCATGAACATCTTGTGGTTTTGCAGAAAACTTCATCCGCGTCTACCAAAAGATGCATGTGCATGCTTAAAACGCGTTTTCGCACAAATGCGTGCGCGGGTGCTAAAAAGAGCAGCATCGGCATGCTTAGCACGTCGTTTGATAGACATCCACGTGCGCGTTCTGCCAAAAGCACCATTTGCATGCACACCTTGTGGTCTTGCAGAAAACTTCATCCGCGTCTACCAAAAGATGCATGTGCATGCTTAAAACGCGTTTTCGCACAAATGCGTGCGCGGGTGCTAAAAAGAGCAGCATCGGCATGCTTTGCACGTCGTTTGGTAGAAATCCACGAGCGCGTTCTGCAAAAAGCACCATTTGCATGCACATCTTGTGGTTTTGCAGAAAACTTCATCCGCGTCTACCAAAAGATGCATGTGCATGCTTAAAACGCGTTTTCGCACAAATGCGTGCGCGGGTGCTAAAAAGAGCAGCATCGGCATGCTTAGCACGTCGTTTGGTAGAAATCCACGTGCGCGTTCTGCCAAAAGCACCATTTGCATGCACATCTTGTGGTTTTGCAGAAAACTTCATCCGCGTCTACCAAAAGATGCATGTGCATGCTTAAAACGCGTTTTCGCACAAATGCGTGCGCGGGTGCTAAAAAGAGCAGCATCGGCATGCTTAGCACGTCGTTTGGTAGAAATCCACGTGCGCGTTCTGCCAAAAGCACCATTTGCATGCACATCTTGTGGTTTTGCAGAAAACTTCATCCGCGTCTACCAAAAGATGCATGTGCATGCTTAAAACGCGTTTTCGCACAAATCCGTGCGCGGGTGCTAAAAAGAGCAGCATCGGCATGCTTAGCACGTCGTTTGGTAGAAATCCACGTGCGCCTTCTGCCAAAAGCACCATTTGCATGCACGTCTTGTGGTTTTTCAGAAAACTTCATCCGCGTCTACCAAAAGATGCATGGGCATGCTTAAAACGCGTTTTCGCACAAATGCGTGCGCGGGTGCTAAAAAGAGCAGCATCGGCATGCTTAGCACGTCGTTTGGTAGAAATCCACGTGCGCGTTCTGCCAAAAGCACCATTTGCACGCACATCTTGTGGTTTTGCAGAAAACTTCATCCGCGTCTACCAAAAGATGCATGTGCATGCTTAAAACGCGTTTTCGCACAAATCCGTGCGCGGGTGCTAAAAAGAGCAGCATCGGCAAGCTTAGCACGTCGTTTGGTAGAAATCAACGTGCGCGTTCTGCAAAAAGCACCATTTGCATGCACATCTTGTGGTTTTGCAGAAAACTTCATCCGCGTCTACCAAAAGATGCATGTGCATGCTTAAAACGCGTTTTCGCACAAATGCGTGCGCGGGTGCTAAAAAGAGCAGCATCGGCATGCTTAGCACGTCGTTTGGTAGAAATCCACGTGCGCGTTCTGCCAAAAGCACCATTTGCATGCACATCTTGTGGTTTTGCAGAAAACTTCATCCGCGTGTACCAAAAGATGCATGTGCATGCTTAAAACGCGTTTTCGCACAAATGCGTGCGCGGGTGCTAAAAAGAGCAGCATCGGCATGCTTAGCACGTCGTTTGGTAGAAATCCACGTGCGCGTTCTGCCAAAAGCACCATTTGCATGCACATCTTGTGGTTTTGCAGAAAACTTCATCCGCGTCTACCAAAAGATGCATGTGCATGCTTAAAACGCGTTTTCGCACAAATCCGTGCGCGGGTGCTAAAAAGAGCAGCATCGGCATGCTTAGCACGTCGTTTGGTAGAAATCCACGTGCGCCTTCTGCCAAAAGCACCATTTGCATGCACGTCTTGTGGTTTTGCAGAAAACTTCATCCGCGTCTACCAAAAGATGCATGGGCATGCTTAAAACCCGTTTTCGCACAAATGCGTGCGCGGGTGCTAAAAAGAGCAGCATCGGCATGCTTAGCACGTCGTTTGGTAGAAATCCACGTGCGCGTTCTGCAAAAAGCACCATTTGCATGCACATCTTGTGGTTTTGCAGAAAACTTCATCCGCGTCTACCAAAAGATGCATGTGCATGCTTAAAACGCGTTTTCGCACAAATCCGTGCGCGGGTGCTAAAAAGAGCAGCATCGGCATGCTTAGCACGTCGTTTGGTAGAAATCCACGTGCGCGTTCTGCAAAAAGCACCATTTGCATGCACATCTTGTGGTTTTGCAGAAAACTTCATCCGCGTCTACCAAAAGATGCATGTGCATGCTTAAAACGCGTTTTCGCACAAATGCGTGCGCGGGTGCTAAAAAGAGCAGCATCGGCATGCTTAGCACGTCGTTTGGTAGAAATCCACGAGCGCGTTCTGCAAAAAGCACCATTTGCATGCACATCTTGTGGTTTTGCAGAAAACTTCATCCGCGTCTACCAAAAGATGCATGTGCATGCTTAAAACGCGTTTTCGCACAAATGCGTGCGCGGGTGCTAAAAAGAGCAGCATCGGCATGCTTAGCACGTCGTTTGCTAGAAATCCACGTGCGCGTTCTGCCAAAAGCACCATTTGCATGCATATCTTGTGGTTTTGCAGAAAACTTCATCCGCGTCTACCAAAAGATGCATGTGCATGCTTAAAACGCGTTTTCGCACAAATCCGTGCGCGGGTGCCAAAAAGCGCAGCCTCGGCAAGTTTAGCACGTCGTTCGGTAGAAATCCACGTGCGCGTTCTGCCAAAAGCACCATTTGCATGCACATCTTGTGGTTTTGCAGAAAACTTCATCCGCGTCTACCAAAAGATGCATGTGCATGCTTAAAACGCGTTTTCGCACAAATGCGTGCGCGGGTGCTAAAAAGAGCAGCATCGGCATGCTTAGCACGTCGTTTGGTAGAAATCCACGTGCGCGTTCTGCCAAAAGCACCATTTGCATGCACATCTTGTGGTTTTGCAGAAAACTTCATCCGCGTCTACCAAAAGATGCATGTGCATGCTTAAAACGCGTTTTCGCACAAATCCGTGCGCGGGTGCTAAAAAGAGCAGCATCGGCATGCTTAGCACGTCGTTTGGTAGAAATCCACGTGCGCCTTCTGCCAAAAGCACCATTTGCATGCACGTCTTGTGGTTTTGCAGAAAACTTCATCCGCGTCTACCAAAAGATGCATGGGCATGCTTAAAACGCGTTTTCGCACAAATGCGTGCGCGGGTGCTAAAAAGAGCAGCATCGGCATGCTTAGCACGTCGTTTGGTAGAAATCCACGTGCGCGTTCTGCCAAAAGCACCATTTGCACGCACATCTTGTGGTTTTGCAGAAAACTTCATCCGCGTCTACCAAAAGATGCATGTGCATGCTTAAAACGCGTTTTCGCACAAATCCGTGCGCGGGTGCTAAAAAGAGCAGCATCGGCAAGCTTAGCACGTCGTTTGGTAGAAATCAACGTGCGCGTTCTGCAAAAAGCACCATTTGCATGCACATCTTGTGGTTTTGCAGAAAACTTCATCCGCGTCTACCAAAAGATGCATGTGCATGCTTAAAACGCGTTTTCGCACAAATGCGTGCGCGGGTGCTAAAAAGAGCAGCATCGGCATGCTTAGCACGTCGTTTGGTAGAAATCCACGTGCGCGTTCTGCCAAAAGCACCATTTGCATGCACATCTTGTGGTTTTGCAGAAAACTTCATCCGCGTGTACCAAAAGATGCATGTGCATGCTTAAAACGCGTTTTCGCACAAATGCGTGCGCGGGTGCTAAAAAGAGCAGCATCGGCATGCTTAGCACGTCGTTTGGTAGAAATCCACGTGCGCGTTCTGCCAAAAGCACCATTTGCATGCACATCTTGTGGTTTTGCAGAAAACTTCATCCGCGTCTACCAAAAGATGCATGTGCATGCTTAAAACGCGTTTTCGCACAAATCCGTGCGCGGGTGCTAAAAAGAGCAGCATCGGCATGCTTAGCACGTCGTTTGGTAGAAATCCACGTGCGCCTTCTGCCAAAAGCACCATTTGCATGCACGTCTTGTGGTTTTGCAGAAAACTTCATCCGCGTCTACCAAAAGATGCATGTGCATGCTTAAAACGCGTTTTCGCACAAATGCGTGCGCGGGTGCTAAAAAGAGCAGCATCGGCATGCTTAGCACGTCGTTTGCTAGAAATCCACGTGCGCGTTCTGCCAAAAGCACCATTTGCATGCATATCTTGTGGTTTTGCAGAAAACTTCATCCGCGTCTACCAAAAGATGCATGTGCATGCTTAAAACGCGTTTTCGCACAAATCCGTGCGCGGGTGCCAAAAAGCGCAGCCTCGGCAAGCTTAGCACGTCGTTCGGTAGAAATCCACGTGCGCGTTCTGCAAAAAGCACCATTTGCATGCACGTCTTTTGGTTTTGCAGAAAACTTCATCCGCGTCTACCAAAAGATGCATGGGCATGCTTAAAACGCGTTTTCGCACAAATCCGTGCGCGGGTGCTAAAAAGAGCAGCATCGGCATGCTTAGCACGTCGTTTGGTAGAAATCCACGTGCGCGTTCTGCAAAAAGCACCATTTGCATGCACATCTTGTGGTTTTGCAGAAAACTTCATCCGCGTCTACCAAAAGATGCATGTGCATGCTTAAAACGCGTTTTCGCACAAATGCGTGCGCGGGTGCTAAAAAGAGCAGCATCGGCATGCTTTGCACGTCGTTTGGTAGAAATCCACGAGCGCGTTCTGCAAAAAGCACCATTTGCATGCACATCTTGTGGTTTTGCAGAAAACTTCATCCGCGTCTACCAAAAGATGCATGTGCATGCTAAAAACGCGTTTTCGCACAAATGCGTGCGCGGGTGCTAAAAAGAGCAGCATCGGCATGCTTAGCACGTCGTTTGATAGACATCCACGTGCGCGTTCTGCCAAAAGCACCATTTGCATGCACATCTTGTGGTCTTGCAGAAAACTTCATCCGCGTCTACCAAAAGATGCATGTGCATGCTTAAAACGCGTTTTCGCACAAATGCGTGCGCGGGTGCTAAAAAGAGCAGCATCGGCATGCTTTGCACGTCGTTTGGTAGAAATCCACGAGCGCGTTCTGCAAAAAGCACCATTTGCATGCACATCTTGTGGTTTTGCAGAAAACTTCATCCGCGTCTACCAAAAGATGCATGTGCATGCTTAAAACGCGTTTTCGCACAAATCCGTGCGCGGGTGCTAAAAAGAGCAGCATCGGCATGCTTAGCACGTCGTTTGGTAGAAATCCACGTGCGCGTTCTGCCAAAAGCACCATTTGCATGCACATCTTGTGGTTTTGCAGAAAACTTCATCCGCGTGTACCAAAAGATGCATGTGCATGCTTAAAACGCGTTTTCGCACAAATGCGTGCGCGGGTGCTAAAAAGAGCAGCATCGGCATGCTTAGCACGTCGTTTGGTAGAAATCCACGTGCGCGTTCTGCCAAAAGCACCATTTGCATGCACATCTTGTGGTTTTCCAGAAAACTTCATCCGCGTCTACCAAAAGATGCATGTGCATGCTTAAAACGCGTTTTCGCACAAATCCGTGCGCGGGTGCTAAAAAGAGCAGCATCGGCATGCTTAGCACGTCGTTTGGTAGAAATCCACGTGCGCCTTCTGCCAAAAGCACCATTTGCATGCACGTCTTGTGGTTTTGCAGAAAACTTCATCCGCGTCTACCAAAAGATGCATGGGCATGCTTAAAACGCGTTTTCGCACAAATGCGTGCGCGGGTGCTAAAAAGAGCAGCATCGGCATGCTTAGCACGTCGTTTGGTAGAAATCCACGTGCGCGTTCTGCCAAAAGCACCATTTGCATGCACATCTTGTGGTTTTGCAGAAAACTTCATCCGCGTCTACCAAAAGATGCATGTGCATGCTTAAAACGCGTTTTCGCACAAATCCGTGCGCGGGTGCTAAAAAGAGCAGCATCGGCATGCTTAGCACGTCGTTTGGTAGAAATCCACGTGCGCGTTCTGCCAAAAGCACCATTTGCATGCACATCTTTTGGTTTTGCAGAAAACTTCATCCGCGTCTACCAAAAGATGCATGTGCATGCTTAAAACGCGTTTTCGCACAAATCCGTGCGCGGGTGCTAAAAAGAGCAGCATCGGCATGCTTAGCACGTCGTTTGGTAGAAATCCACGTGCGCGTTCTGCAAAAAGCACCATTTGCATGCACATCTTGTGGTTTTGCAGAAAACTTCATCCGCGTCTACCAAAAGATGCATGTGCATGCTTAAAACGCGTTTTCGCACAAATGCGTGCGCGGGTGCTAAAAAGAGCAGCATCGGCATGCTTAGCACGTCGTTTGGTAGAAATCCACGTGCGCGTTCTGCCAAAAGCACCATTTGCATGCACATCTTGTGGTTTTGCAGAAAACTTCATCCGCGTCTACCAAAAGATGCATGTGCATGCTTAAAACGCGTTTTCGCACAAATCCGTGCGCGGGTGCTAAAAAGAGCAGCATCGGCAAGCTTAGCACGTCGTTTGGTAGAAATCCACGTGCGCGTTCTGCAAAAAGCACCATTTGCATGCACATCTTGTGGTTTTGCAGAAAACTTCATCCGCGTCTACCAAAAGATGCATGTGCATGCTTAAAACGCGTTTTCGCACAAATGCGTGCGCGGGTGCTAAAAAGAGCAGCATCGGCATGCTTAGCACGTCGTTTGGTAGAAATCCACGTGCGCGTTCTGCAAAAAGCACCATTTGCATGCACATCTTGTGGTCTTGCAGAAAACTTCATCCGCGTCTACCAAAAGATGCATGTGCATGCTTAAAACGCGTTTTCGCACAAATGCGTGCGCGGGTGCTAAAAAGAGCAGCATCGGCATGCTTTGCACGTCGTTTGGTAGAAATCCACGAGCGCGTTCTGCAAAAAGCACCATTTGCATGCACATCTTGTGGTTTTGCAGAAAACTTCATCCGCGTCTACCAAAAGATGCATGTGCATGCTTAAAACGCGTTTTCGCACAAATGCGTGCGCGGGTGCTAAAAAGAGCAGCATCGGCATGCTTAGCACGTCGTTTGGTAGAAATCCACGTGCGCGTTCTGCCAAAAGCACCATTTGCATGCACATCTTGTGGTTTTGCAGAAAACTTCATCCGCGTCTACCAAAAGATGCATGTGCATGCTTAAAACGCGTTTTCGCACAAATGCGTGCGCGGGTGCTAAAAAGAGCAGCATCGGCATGCTTAGCACGTCGTTTGGTAGAAATCCACGTGCGCGTTCTGCCAAAAGCACCATTTGCATGCACATCTTGTGGTTTTGCAGAAAACTTCATCCGCGTCTACCAAAAGATGCATGTGCATGCTTAAAACGCGTTTTCGCACAAATCCGTGCGCGGGTGCTAAAAAGAGCAGCATCGGCATGCTTAGCACGTCGTTTGGTAGAAATCCACGTGCGCCTTCTGCCAAAAGCACCATTTGCATGCACGTCTTGTGGTTTTGCAGAAAACTTCATCCGCGTCTACCAAAAGATGCATGGGCATGCTTAAAACGCGTTTTCGCACAAATGCGTGCGCGGGTGCTAAAAAGAGCAGCATCGGCATGCTTAGCACGTCGTTTGGTAGAAATCCACGTGCGCGTTCTGCCAAAAGCACCATTTGCATGCACATCTTGTGGTTTTGCAGAAAACTTCATCCGCGTCTACCAAAAGATGCATGTGCATGCTTAAAACGCGTTTTCGCACAAATGCGTGCGCGGGTGCTAAAAAGAGCAGCATCGGCATGCTTAGCACGTCGTTTGGTAGAAATCCACGTGCGCGTTCTGCCAAAAGCACCATTTGCATGCACATCTTTTGGTTTTGCAGAAAACTTCATCCGCGTCTACCAAAAGATGCATGTGCATGCTTAAAACGCGTTTTCGCACAAATCCGTGCGCGGGTGCTAAAAAGAGCAGCATCGGCATGCTTAGCACGTCGTTTGGTAGAAATCCACGTGCGCGTTCTGCCAAAAGCACCATTTGCATGCACATCTTTTGGTTTTGCAGAAAACTTCATCCGCGTCTACCAAAAGATGCATGTGCATGCTTAAAACGCGTTTTCGCACAAATCCGTGCGCGGGTGCTAAAAAGAGCAGCATCGGCATGCTTAGCACGTCGTTTGGTAGAAATCCACCTGCGCGTTCTGCAAAAAGCACCATTTGCATGCACATCTTATGGTTTTGCAGAAAACTTCATCCGCGTCTACCAAAAGATGCATGTGCATGCTTAAAACGCGTTTTCGCACAAATGCGTGCGCGGGTGCTAAAAAGAGCAACATCGGCATGCTTAGCACGTCGTTTGGTAGAAATCCACGTGCGCGTTCTGCCAAAAGCACCATTTGCATGCACATCTTGTGGTTTTGCAGAAAACTTCATCCGCGTCTACCAAAAGATGCATGTGCATGCTTAAAACGCGTTTTCGCACAAATGCGTGCGCGGGTGCTAAAAAGAGCAGCATCGGCATGCTTAGCACGTCGTTTGGTAGAAATCCACGTGCGCGTTCTGCAAAAAGCACCATTTGCATGCACATCTTGTGGTCTTGCAGAAAACTTCATCCGCGTCTACCAAAAGATGCATGTGCATGCTTAAAACGCGTTTTCGCACAAATGCGTGCGCGGGTGCTAAAAAGAGCAGCATCGGCATGCTTTGCACGTCGTTTGGTAGAAATCCACGAGCGCGTTCTGCAAAAAGCACCATTTGCATGCACATCTTGTGGTTTTGCAGAAAACTTCATCCGCGTCTACCAAAAGATGCATGTGCATGCTTAAAACGCGTTTTCGCACAAATGCGTGCGCGGGTGCTAAAAAGAGCAGCATCGGCATGCTTAGCACGTCGTTTGGTAGAAATCCACGTGCGCGTTCTGCCAAAAGCACCATTTGCATGCACATCTTGTGGTTTTGCAGAAAACTTCATCCGCGTCTACCAAAAGATGCATGTGCATGCTTAAAACGCGTTTTCGCACAAATGCGTGCGCGGGTGCTAAAAAGAGCAGCATCGGCATGCTTAGCACGTCGTTTGGTAGAAATCCACGTGCGCGTTCTGCCAAAAGCACCATTTGCATGCACATCTTGTGGTTTTGCAGAAAACTTCATCCGCGTCTACCAAAAGATGCATGTGCATGCTTAAAACGCGTTTTCGCACAAATCCGTGCGCGGGTGCTAAAAAGAGCAGCATCGGCATGCTTAGCACGTCGTTTGGTAGAAATCCACGTGCGCCTTCTGCCAAAAGCACCATTTGCATGCACGTCTTGTGGTTTTGCAGAAAACTTCATCCGCGTCTACCAAAAGATGCATGGGCATGCTTAAAACGCGTTTTCGCACAAATGCGTGCGCGGGTGCTAAAAAGAGCAGCATCGGCATGCTTAGCACGTCGTTTGGTAGAAATCCACGTGCGCGTTCTGCCAAAAGCACCATTTGCATGCACATCTTGTGGTTTTGCAGAAAACTTCATCCGCGTCTACCAAAAGATGCATGTGCATGCTTAAAACGCGTTTTCGCACAAATGCGTGCGCGGGTGCTAAAAAGAGCAGCATCGGCATGCTTAGCACGTCGTTTGGTAGAAATCCACGTGCGCGTTCTGCCAAAAGCACCATTTGCATGCACATCTTTTGGTTTTGCAGAAAACTTCATCCGCGTCTACCAAAAGATGCATGTGCATGCTTAAAACGCGTTTTCGCACAAATCCGTGCGCGGGTGCTAAAAAGAGCAGCATCGGCATGCTTAGCACGTCGTTTGGTAGAAATCCACGTGCGCGTTCTGCCAAAAGCACCATTTGCATGCACATCTTTTGGTTTTGCAGAAAACTTCATCCGCGTCTACCAAAAGATGCATGTGCATGCTTAAAACGCGTTTTCGCACAAATCCGTGCGCGGGTGCTAAAAAGAGCAGCATCGGCATGCTTAGCACGTCGTTTGGTAGAAATCCACCTGCGCGTTCTGCAAAAAGCACCATTTGCATGCACATCTTATGGTTTTGCAGAAAACTTCATCCGCGTCTACCAAAAGATGCATGTGCATGCTTAAAACGCGTTTTCGCACAAATGCGTGCGCGGGTGCTAAAAAGAGCAGCATCGGCATGCTTAGCACGTCGTTTGGTAGAAATCCACGTGCGCGTTCTGCCAAAAGCACCATTTGCATGCACATCTTGTGGTTTTGCAGAAAACTTCATCCGCGTCTACCAAAAGATGCATGTGCATGCTTAAAACGCGTTTTCGCACAAATCCGTGCGCGGGTGCTAAAAAGAGCAGCATCGGCAAGCTTAGCACGTCGTTTGGTAGAAATCCACGTGCGCGTTCTGCAAAAAGCACCATTTGCATGCACATCTTGTGGTTTTGCAGAAAACTTCATCCGCGTCTACCAAAAGATGCATGTGCATGCTTAAAACGCGTTTTCGCACAAATGCGTGCGCGGGTGCTAAAAAGAGCAGCATCGGCATGCTTAGCACGTCGTTTGGTAGAAATCCACGTGCGCGTTCTGCAAAAAGCACCATTTGCATGCACATCTTATGGTTTTGCAGAAAACTTCATCCGCGTCTACCAAAAGATGCATGTGCATGCTTAAAACGCGTTTTCGCACAAATGCGTGCGCGGGTGCTAAAAAGAGCAGCATCGGCATGCTTAGCACGTCGTTTGGTAGAAATCCACGTGCGCGTTCTGCCAAAAGCACCATTTGCATGCACATCTTGTGGTTTTGCAGAAAACTTCATCCGCGTCTACCAAAAGATGCATGTGCATGCTTAAAACGCGTTTTCGCACAAATCCGTGCGCGGGTGCTAAAAAGAGCAGCATCGGCATGCTTAGCACGTCGTTTGGTAGAAATCCACGTGCGCCTTCTGCCAAAAGCACCATTTGCATGCACATCTTGTGGTTTTGCAGAAAACTTCATCCGCGTCTACCAAAAGATGCATGTGCATGCTTAAAACGCGTTTTCGCACAAATCCGTGCGCGGGTGCTAAAAAGAGCAGCATCGGCATGCTTAGCACGTCGTTTGGTAGAAATCCACGTGCGCCTTCTGCCAAAAGCACCATTTGCATGCACATCTTGTGGTTTTGCAGAAAACTTCATCCGCGTCTACCAAAAGATGCATGTGCATGCTTAAAACGCGTTTTCGCACAAATCCGTGCGCGGGTGCTAAAAAGAGCAGCATCGGCATGCTTAGCACGTCGTTTGGTAGAAATCCACGTGCGCGTTCTGCAAAAAGCACCATTTGCATGCACATCTTGTGGTTTTGCAGAAAACTTCATCCGCGTCTACCAAAAGATGCATGTGCATGCTTAAAACGCGTTTTCGCACAAATCCGTGCGCGGGTGCTAAAAAGAGCAGCATCGGCATGCTTAGCACGTCGTTTGGTAGAAATCCACGTGCGCGTTCTGCAAAAAGCACCATTTGCATGTACATCTTGTGGTTTTGCAGAAAACTTCATCCGCGTCTACCAAAAGATGCATGTGCATGCTTAAAACGCGTTTTCGCACAAATGCGTGCGCGGGTGCTAAAAAGAGCAGCATCGGCATGCTTAGCACGTCGTTTGGTAGAAATCCACGAGCGCGTTCTGCAAAAAGCACCATTTGCATGCACATCTTGTGGTTTTGCAGAAAACTTCATCCGCGTCTACCAAAAGATGCATGTGCATGCTTAAAACGCGTTTTCGCACAAATGCGTGCGCGGGTGCTAAAAAGAGCAGCATCGGCATGCTTAGCACGTCGTTTGGTAGAAATCCACGTGCGCGTTCTGCCAAAAGCACCATTTGCATGCACATCTTGTGGTTTTGCAGAAAACTTCATCCGCGTCTACCAAAAGATGCATGTGCATGCTTAAAACGCGTTTTCGCACAAATGCGTGCGCGGGTGCTAAAAAGAGCAGCATCGGCATGCTTAGCACGTCGTTTGGTAGAAATCCACGTGCGCGTTCTGCCAAAAGCACCATTTGCATGCACATCTTGTGGTTTTGCAGAAAACTTCATCCGCGTCTACCAAAAGATGCATGTGCATGCTTAAAACGCGTTTTCGCACAAATCCGTGCGCGGGTGCTAAAAAGAGCAGCATCGGCATGCTTAGCACGTCGTTTGGTAGAAATCCACGTGCGCGTTCTGCAAAAAGCACCATTTGCATGCACATCTTGTGGTTTTGCAGAAAACTTCATCCGCGTCTACCAAAAGATGCATGTGCATGCTTAAAACGCGTTTTCTCACAAATGCGTGCGCGGGTGCTAAAAAGAGCAGCATCGGCATGCTTAGCACGTCGTTTGGTAGAAATCCACGTGCGCGTTCTGCCAAAAGCACCATTTGCATGCACATCTTGTGGTTTTGCAGAAAACTTCATCCGCGTCTACCAAAAGATGCATGTGCATGCTTAAAACGCGTTTTCGCACAAATGCGTGCGCGGGTGCTAAAAAGAGCAGCATCGGCATGCTTAGCACGTCGTTTGGTAGAAATCCACGTGCGCGTTCTGCCAAAAGCACCATTTGCATGCACATCTTGTGGTTTTGCAGAAAACTTCATCCGCGTCTACCAAAAGATGCATGTGCATGCTTAAAACGCGTTTTCGCACAAATCCGTGCGCGGGTGCTAAAAAGAGCAGCATCGGCATGCTTAGCACGTCGTTTGGTAGAAATCCACGTGCGCGTTCTGCAAAAAGCACCATTTGCATGCACATCTTGTGGTTTTGCAGAAAACTTCATCCGCGTCTACCAAAAGATGCATGTGCATGCTTAAAACGCGTTTTCGCACAAATGCGTGCGCGGGTGCTAAAAAGAGCAGCATCGGCATGCTTAGCACGTCGTTTGGTAGAAATCCACGTGCGCGTTCTGCCAAAAGCACCATTTGCATGCACATCTTGTGGTTTTGCAGAAAACTTCATCCGCGTCTACCAAAAGATGCATGTGCATGCTTAAAACGCGTTTTCGCACAAATCCGTGCGCGGGTGCTAAAAAGAGCAGCATCGGCAAGCTTAGCACGTCGTTTGGTAGAAATCCACGTGCGCGTTCTGCAAAAAGCACCATTTGCATGCACATCTTGTGGTTTTGCAGAAAACTTCATCCGCGTCTACCAAAAGATGCATGTGCATGCTTAAAACGCGTTTTCGCACAAATGCATGCGCGGGTGCTAAAAAGAGCAGCATCGGCATGCTTAGCACGTCGTTTGGTAGAAATCCACGTGCGCGTTCTGCAAAAAGCACCATTTGCATGCACATCTTGTGGTTTTGCAGAAAACTTCATCCGCGTCTACCAAAAGATGCATGTGCATGCTTAAAACGCGTTTTCGCACAAATGCGTGCGTGGGTGCTAAAAATAGCAGCATCGGCATGCTTAGCACGTCGTTTGGTAGAAATCCACGTGCGCGTTCTGCCAAAAGCACCATTTGCATGCACATCTTGTGGTTTTGCAGAAAACTTCATCCGCGTCTACCAAAAGATGCATGTGCATGCTTAAAACGCGTTTTCGCACAAATCCGTGCGCGGGTGCTAAAAAGAGCAGCATCGGCATGCTTAGCACGTCGTTTGGTAGAAATCCACGTGCGCGTTCTGCAAAAAGCACCATTTGCATGCCCGTCTTGTGGTTTTGCAGAAAACTTCATCCGCGTCTACCAAAAGATGCATGGGCATGCTTAAAACGCGTTTTCGCACAAATGCGTGCGCGGGTGCTAAAAAGAGCAGCATCGGCATGCTTAGCACGTCGTTTGGTAGAAATCCACGTGCGCGTTCTGCCAAAAGCACCATTTGCATGCACATCTTGTGGTTTTGCAGAAAACTTCATCCGCGTCTACCAAAAGATGCATGTGCATGCTTAAAACGCGTTTTCGCACAAATCCGTGCGCGGGTGCTAAAAAGAGCAGCATCGGCAAGCTTAGCACGTCGTTTGGTAGAAATCCACGTGCGCGTTCTGCAAAAAGCACCATTTGCATGCACATCTTGTGGTTTTGCAGAAAACTTCATCCGCGTCTACCAAAAGATGCATGTGCATGCTTAAAACGCGTTTTCGCACAAATGCGTGCGCGGGTGCTAAAAAGAGCAGCATCGGCATGCTTAGCACGTCGTTTGGTAGAAATCCACGTGCGCGTTCTGCCAAAAGCACCATTTGCATGCACATCTTGTGGTTTTGCAGAAAACTTCATCCGCGTCTACCAAAAGATGCATGTGCATGCTTAAAACGCGTTTTCGCACAAATCCGTGCGCGGGTGCTAAAAAGAGCAGCATCGGCAAGCTTAGCACGTCGTTTGGTAGAAATCCACGTGCGCGTTCTGCAAAAAGCACCATTTGCATGCACATCTTGTGGTTTTGCAAACTTCATCCGCGTCTACCAAATGATGCATGTGCATGCTTAAAACGCGTTTTCGCACAAATGCGTGCGCGGGTGCTAAAAAGAGCAGCATCGGCATGCTTAGCACGTCGTTTGGTAGAAATCCACGTGCGCGTTCTGCCAAAAGCACCATTTGCATGCACATCTTTTGGTTTTGCAGAAAACTTCATCCGCGTCTACCAAAAGATGCATGTGCATGCTTAAAACGCGTTTTCGCACAAATCCGTGCGCGGGTCCTAAAAAGAGCAGCATCGGCATGCTTAGCACGTCGTTTGGTAGAAATCCACGTGCGCGTTCTGCAAAAAGCACCATTTGCATGCACATCTTGTGGTTTTGCAGAAAACTTCATCCGCGTCTACCAAAAGATGCATGTGCATGCTTAAAACGCGTTTTCGCACAAATGCGTGCGCGGGTGCTAAAAAGAGCAGCATCGGCATGCTTAGCACGTCGTTTGGTAGAAATCCACGTGCGCGTTCTGCAAAAAGCACCATTTGCATGCACATCTTGTGGTCTTGCAGAAAACTTCATCCGCGTCTACCAAAAGATGCATGTGCATGCTTAAAACGCGTTTTCGCACAAATGCGTGCGCGGGTGCTAAAAAGAGCAGCATCGGCATGCTTTGCACGTCGTTTGGTAGAAATCCACGAGCGCGTTCTGCAAAAAGCACCATTTGCATGCACATCTTGTGGTTTTGCAGAAAACTTCATCCGCGTCTACCAAAAGATGCATGTGCATGCTTAAAACGCGTTTTCGCACAAATGCGTGCGCGGGTGCTAAAAAGAGCAGCATCGGCATGCTTAGCACGTCGTTTGGTAGAAATCCACGTGCGCGTTCTGCCAAAAGCACCATTTGCATGCACATCTTGTGGTTTTGCAGAAAACTTCATCCGCGTCTACCAAAAGATGCATGTGCATGCTTAAAACGCGTTTTCGCACAAATGCGTGCGCGGGTGCTAAAAAGAGCAGCATCGGCATGCTTAGCACGTCGTTTGGTAGAAATCCACGTGCGCGTTCTGCCAAAAGCACCATTTGCATGCACATCTTGTGGTTTTGCAGAAAACTTCATCCGCGTCTACCAAAAGATGCATGTGCATGCTTAAAACGCGTTTTCGCACAAATCCGTGCGCGGGTGCTAAAAAGAGCAGCATCGGCATGCTTAGCACGTCGTTTGGTAGAAATCCACGTGCGCCTTCTGCCAAAAGCACCATTTGCATGCACGTCTTGTGGTTTTGCAGAAAACTTCATCCGCGTCTACCAAAAGATGCATGGGCATGCTTAAAACGCGTTTTCGCACAAATGCGTGCGCGGGTGCTAAAAAGAGCAGCATCGGCATGCTTAGCACGTCGTTTGGTAGAAATCCACGTGCGCGTTCTGCCAAAAGCACCATTTGCATGCACATCTTGTGGTTTTGCAGAAAACTTCATCCGCGTCTACCAAAAGATGCATGTGCATGCTTAAAACGCGTTTTCGCACAAATGCGTGCGCGGGTGCTAAAAAGAGCAGCATCGGCATGCTTAGCACGTCGTTTGGTAGAAATCCACGTGCGCGTTCTGCCAAAAGCACCATTTGCATGCACATCTTTTGGTTTTGCAGAAAACTTCATCCGCGTCTACCAAAAGATGCATGTGCATGCTTAAAACGCGTTTTCGCACAAATCCGTGCGCGGGTGCTAAAAAGAGCAGCATCGGCATGCTTAGCACGTCGTTTGGTAGAAATCCACGTGCGCGTTCTGCCAAAAGCACCATTTGCATGCACATCTTTTGGTTTTGCAGAAAACTTCATCCGCGTCTACCAAAAGATGCATGTGCATGCTTAAAACGCGTTTTCGCACAAATCCGTGCGCGGGTGCTAAAAAGAGCAGCATCGGCATGCTTAGCACGTCGTTTGGTAGAAATCCACCTGCGCGTTCTGCAAAAAGCACCATTTGCATGCACATCTTATGGTTTTGCAGAAAACTTCATCCGCGTCTACCAAAAGATGCATGTGCATGCTTAAAACGCGTTTTCGCACAAATGCGTGCGCGGGTGCTAAAAAGAGCAACATCGGCATGCTTAGCACGTCGTTTGGTAGAAATCCACGTGCGCGTTCTGCCAAAAGCACCATTTGCATGCACATCTTGTGGTTTTGCAGAAAACTTCATCCGCGTCTACCAAAAGATGCATGTGCATGCTTAAAACGCGTTTTCGCACAAATGCGTGCGCGGGTGCTAAAAAGAGCAGCATCGGCATGCTTTGCACGTCGTTTGGTAGAAATCCACGAGCGCGTTCTGCAAAAAGCACCATTTGCATGCACATCTTGTGGTTTTGCAGAAAACTTCATCCGCGTCTACCAAAAGATGCATGTGCATGCTTAAAACGCGTTTTCGCACAAATGCGTGCGCGGGTGCTAAAAAGAGCAGCATCGGCATGCTTAGCACGTCGTTTGGTAGAAATCCACGTGCGCGTTCTGCCAAAAGCACCATTTGCATGCACATCTTGTGGTTTTGCAGAAAACTTCATCCGCGTCTACCAAAAGATGCATGTGCATGCTTAAAACGCGTTTTCGCACAAATGCGTGCGCGGGTGCTAAAAAGAGCAGCATCGGCATGCTTAGCACGTCGTTTGGTAGAAATCCACGTGCGCGTTCTGCCAAAAGCACCATTTGCATGCACATCTTGTGGTTTTGCAGAAAACTTCATCCGCGTCTACCAAAAGATGCATGTGCATGCTTAAAACGCGTTTTCGCACAAATCCGTGCGCGGGTGCTAAAAAGAGCAGCATCGGCATGCTTAGCACGTCGTTTGGTAGAAATCCACGTGCGCCTTCTGCCAAAAGCACCATTTGCATGCACGTCTTGTGGTTTTGCAGAAAACTTCATCCGCGTCTACCAAAAGATGCATGGGCATGCTTAAAACGCGTTTTCGCACAAATGCGTGCGCGGGTGCTAAAAAGAGCAGCATCGGCATGCTTAGCACGTCGTTTGGTAGAAATCCACGTGCGCGTTCTGCCAAAAGCACCATTTGCATGCACATCTTGTGGTTTTGCAGAAAACTTCATCCGCGTCTACCAAAAGATGCATGTGCATGCTTAAAACGCGTTTTCGCACAAATGCGTGCGCGGGTGCTAAAAAGAGCAGCATCGGCAGGCTTAGCACGTCGTTTGGTAGAAATCCACGTGCGCGTTCTGCCAAAAGCACCATTTGCATGCACATCTTTTGGTTTTGCAGAAAACTTCATCCGCGTCTACCAAAAGATGCATGTGCATGCTTAAAACGCGTTTTCGCACAAATCCGTGCGCGGGTGCTAAAAAGAGCAGCATCGGCATGCTTAGCACGTCGTTTGGTAGAAATCCACGTGCGCGTTCTGCCAAAAGCACCATTTGCATGCACATCTTTTGGTTTTGCAGAAAACTTCATCCGCGTCTACCAAAAGATGCATGTGCATGCTTAAAACGCGTTTTCGCACAAATCCGTGCGCGGGTGCTAAAAAGAGCAGCATCGGCATGCTTAGCACGTCGTTTGGTAGAAATCCACCTGCGCGTTCTGCAAAAAGCACCATTTGCATGCACATCTTATGGTTTTGCAGAAAACTTCATCCGCGTCTACCAAAAGATGCATGTGCATGCTTAAAACGCGTTTTCGCACAAATGCGTGCGCGGGTGCTAAAAAGAGCAGCATCGGCATGCTTAGCACGTCGTTTGGTAGAAATCCACGTGCGCGTTCTGCCAAAAGCACCATTTGCATGCACATCTTGTGGTTTTGCAGAAAACTTCATCCGCGTCTACCAAAAGATGCATGTGCATGCTTAAAACGCGTTTTCGCACAAATCCGTGCGCGGGTGCTAAAAAGAGCAGCATCGGCAAGCTTAGCACGTCGTTTGGTAGAAATCCACGTGCGCGTTCTGCAAAAAGCACCATTTGCATGCACATCTTGTGGTTTTGCAGAAAACTTCATCCGCGTCTACCAAAAGATGCATGTGCATGCTTAAAACGCGTTTTCGCACAAATGCGTGCGCGGGTGCTAAAAAGAGCAGCATCGGCATGCTTAGCACGTCGTTTGGTAGAAATCCACGTGCGCGTTCTGCAAAAAGCACCATTTGCATGCACATCTTATGGTTTTGCAGAAAACTTCATCCGCGTCTACCAAAAGATGCATGTGCATGCTTAAAACGCGTTTTCGCACAAATGCGTGCGCGGGTGCTAAAAAGAGCAGCATCGGCATGCTTAGCACGTCGTTTGGTAGAAATCCACGTGCGCGTTCTGCCAAAAGCACCATTTGCATGCACATCTTGTGGTTTTGCAGAAAACTTCATCCGCGTCTACCAAAAGATGCATGTGCATGCTTAAAACGCGTTTTCGCACAAATCCGTGCGCGGGTGCTAAAAAGAGCAGCATCGGCATGCTTAGCACGTCGTTTGGTAGAAATCCACGTGCGCCTTCTGCCAAAAGCACCATTTGCATGCACATCTTGTGGTTTTGCAGAAAACTTCATCCGCGTCTACCAAAAGATGCATGTGCATGCTTAAAACGCGTTTTCGCACAAATCCGTGCGCGGGTGCTAAAAAGAGCAGCATCGGCATGCTTAGCACGTCGTTTGGTAGAAATCCACGTGCGCCTTCTGCCAAAAGCACCATTTGCATGCACATCTTGTGGTTTTGCAGAAAACTTCATCCGCGTCTACCAAAAGATGCATGTGCATGCTTAAAACGCGTTTTCGCACAAATCCGTGCGCGGGTGCTAAAAAGAGCAGCATCGGCATGCTTAGCACGTCGTTTGGTAGAAATCCACGTGCGCGTTCTGCAAAAAGCACCATTTGCATGCACATCTTGTGGTTTTGCAGAAAACTTCATCCGCGTCTACCAAAAGATGCATGTGCATGCTTAAAACGCGTTTTCGCACAAATCCGTGCGCGGGTGCTAAAAAGAGCAGCATCGGCATGCTTAGCACGTCGTTTGGTAGAAATCCACGTGCGCGTTCTGCAAAAAGCACCATTTGCATGCACATCTTGTGGTTTTGCAGAAAACTTCATCCGCGTCTACCAAAAGATGCATGTGCATGCTTAAAACGCGTTTTCGCACAAATGCGTGCGCGGGTGCTAAAAAGAGCAGCATCGGCATGCTTAGCACGTCGTTTGGTAGAAATCCACGAGCGCGTTCTGCAAAAAGCACCATTTGCATGCACATCTTGTGGTTTTGCAGAAAACTTCATCCGCGTCTACCAAAAGATGCATGTGCATCCTTAAAACGCGTTTTCGCACAAATGCGTGCGCGGGTGCTAAAAAGAGCAGCATCGGCATGCTTAGCACGTCGTTTGGTAGAAATCCACGTGCGCGTTCTGCCAAAAGCACCATTTGCATGCACATCTTGTGGTTTTGCAGAAAACTTCATCCGCGTCTACCAAAAGATGCATGTGCATGCTTAAAACGCGTTTTCGCACAAATGCGTGCGCGGGTGCTAAAAAGAGCAGCATCGGCATGCTTAGCACGTCGTTTGGTAGAAATCCACGTGCGCGTTCTGCCAAAAGCACCATTTGCATGCACATCTTGTGGTTTTGCAGAAAACTTCATCCGCGTCTACCAAAAGATGCATGTGCATGCTTAAAACGCGTTTTCGCACAAATCCGTGCGCGGGTGCTAAAAAGAGCAGCATCGGCATGCTTAGCACGTCGTTTGGTAGAAATCCACGTGCGCGTTCTGCAAAAAGCACCATTTGCATGCACATCTTGTGGTTTTGCAGAAAACTTCATCCGCGTCTACCAAAAGATGCATGTGCATGCTTAAAACGCGTTTTCTCACAAATGCGTGCGCGGGTGCTAAAAAGAGCAGCATCGGCATGCTTAGCACGTCGTTTGGTAGAAATCCACGTGCGCGTTCTGCCAAAAGCACCATTTGCATGCACATCTTGTGGTTTTGCAGAAAACTTCATCCGCGTCTACCAAAAGATGCATGTGCATGCTTAAAACGCGTTTTCGCACAAATGCGTGCGCGGGTGCTAAAAAGAGCAGCATCGGCATGCTTAGCACGTCGTTTGGTAGAAATCCACGTGCGCGTTCTGCCAAAAGCACCATTTGCATGCACATCTTGTGGTTTTGCAGAAAACTTCATCCGCGTCTACCAAAAGATGCATGTGCATGCTTAAAACGCGTTTTCGCACAAATCCGTGCGCGGGTGCTAAAAAGAGCAGCATCGGCATGCTTAGCACGTCGTTTGGTAGAAATCCACGTGCGCGTTCTGCAAAAAGCACCATTTGCATGCACATCTTGTGGTTTTGCAGAAAACTTCATCCGCGTCTACCAAAAGATGCATGTGCATGCTTAAAACGCGTTTTCGCACAAATGCGTGCGCGGGTGCTAAAAAGAGCAGCATCGGCATGCTTAGCACGTCGTTTGGTAGAAATCCACGTGCGCGTTCTGCCAAAAGCACCATTTGCATGCACATCTTGTGGTTTTGCAGAAAACTTCATCCGCGTCTACCAAAAGATGCATGTGCATGCTTAAAACGCGTTTTCGCACAAATCCGTGCGCGGGTGCTAAAAAGAGCAGCATCGGCAAGCTTAGCACGTCGTTTGGTAGAAATCCACGTGCGCGTTCTGCAAAAAGCACCATTTGCATGCACATCTTGTGGTTTTGCAGAAAACTTCATCCGCGTCTACCAAAAGATGCATGTGCATGCTTAAAACGCGTTTTCGCACAAATGCATGCGCGGGTGCTAAAAAGAGCAGCATCGGCATGCTTAGCACGTCGTTTGGTAGAAATCCACGTGCGCGTTCTGCAAAAAGCACCATTTGCATGCACATCTTGTGGTTTTGCAGAAAACTTCATCCGCGTCTACCAAAAGATGCATGTGCATGCTTAAAACGCGTTTTCGCACAAATGCGTGCGTGGGTGCTAAAAATAGCAGCATCGGCATGCTTAGCACGTCGTTTGGTAGAAATCCACGTGCGCGTTCTGCCAAAAGCACCATTTGCATGCACATCTTGTGGTTTTGCAGAAAACTTCATCCGCGTCTACCAAAAGATGCATGTGCATGCTTAAAACGCGTTTTCGCACAAATCCGTGCGCGGGTGCTAAAAAGAGCAGCATCGGCATGCTTAGCACGTCGTTTGGTAGAAATCCACGTGCGCGTTCTGCAAAAAGCACCATTTGCATGCACGTCTTGTGGTTTTGCAGAAAACTTCATCCGCGTCTACCAAAAGATGCATGGGCATGCTTAAAACGCGTTTTCGCACAAATGCGTGCGCGGGTGCTAAAAAGAGCAGCATCGGCATGCTTAGCACGTCGTTTGGTAGAAATCCACGTGCGCGTTCTGCCAAAAGCACCATTTGCATGCACATCTTGTGGTTTTGCAGAAAACTTCATCCGCGTCTACCAAAAGATGCATGTGCATGCTTAAAACGCGTTTTCGCACAAATCCGTGCGCGGGTGCTAAAAAGAGCAGCATCGGCAAGCTTAGCACGTCGTTTGGTAGAAATCCACGTGCGCGTTCTGCAAAAAGCACCATTTGCATGCACATCTTGTGGTTTTGCAGAAAACTTCATCCGCGTCTACCAAAAGATGCATGTGCATGCTTAAAACGCGTTTTCGCACAAATGCGTGCGCGGGTGCTAAAAAGAGCAGCATCGGCATGCTTAGCACGTCGTTTGGTAGAAATCCACGTGCGCGTTCTGCCAAAAGCACCATTTGCATGCACATCTTGTGGTTTTGCAGAAAACTTCATCCGCGTCTACCAAAAGATGCATGTGCATGCTTAAAACGCGTTTTCGCACAAATCCGTGCGCGGGTGCTAAAAAGAGCAGCATCGGCAAGCTTAGCACGTCGTTTGGTAGAAATCCACGTGCGCGTTCTGCAAAAAGCACCATTTGCATGCACATCTTGTGGTTTTGCAAACTTCATCCGCGTCTACCAAATGATGCATGTGCATGCTTAAAACGCGTTTTCGCACAAATGCGTGCGCGGGTGCTAAAAAGAGCAGCATCGGCATGCTTAGCACGTCGTTTGGTAGAAATCCACGTGCGCGTTCTGCCAAAAGCACCATTTGCATGCACATCTTTTGGTTTTGCAGAAAACTTCATCCGCGTCTACCAAAAGATGCATGTGCATGCTTAAAACGCGTTTTCGCACAAATCCGTGCGCGGGTCCTAAAAAGAGCAGCATCGGCATGCTTAGCACGTCGTTTGGTAGAAATCCACGTGCGCGTTCTGCAAAAAGCACCATTTGCATGCACATCTTGTGGTTTTGCAGAAAACTTCATCCGCGTCTACCAAAAGATGCATGTGCATGCTTAAAACGCGTTTTCGCACAAATGCGTGCGCGGGTGCTAAAAAGAGCAGCATCGGCATGCTTAGCACGTCGTTTGGTAGAAATCCACGTGCGCGTTCTGCCAAAAGCACCATTTGCATGCACATCTTGTGGTTTTGCAGAAAACTTCATCCGCGTCTACCAAAAGATGCATGTGCATGCTTAAAACGCGTTTTCGCACAAATCCGTGCGCGGGTGCTAAAAAGAGCAGCATCGGCAAGCTTAGCACGTCGTTTGGTAGAAATCCACGTGCGCGTTCTGCAAAAAGCACCATTTGCATGCACATCTTGTGGTTTTGCAGAAAACTTCATCCGCGTCTACCAAAAGATGCATGTGCATGCTTAAAACGCGTTTTCGCACAAATGCGTGCGCGGGTGCTAAAAAGAGCAGCATCGGCATGCTTAGCACGTCGTTTGGTAGAAATCCACGTGCGCGTTCTGCAAAAAGCACCATTTGCATGCACATCTTGTGGTTTTGCAGAAAACTTCATCCGCGTCTACGAAAAGATGCATGTGCATGCTTAAAACGCGTTTTCGCACAAATGCGTGCGCGGCTGCTAAAAATAGCAGCATCGGCATGCTTAGCACGTCGTTTGGTAGAAATCCACGTGCGCGTTCTGCCAAAAGCACCATTTGCATGCACATCTTGTGGTTTTGCAGAAAACTTCATCCGCGTCTACCAAAAGATGCATGTGCATGCTTAAAACGCGTTTTCGCACAAATCCGTGCGCGGGTGCTATAAAGAGCAGCATCGGCATGCTTAGCACGTCGTTTGGTAGAAATCCACGTGCGCGTTCTGCAAAAAGCACCATTTGCATGCACGTCTTGTGGTTTTGCAGAAAACTTTATCCGCGTCTACCAAAAGATGCATGGGCATGCTTAAAACGCGTTTTCGCACAAATGCGTGCGCGGGTGCTAAAAAGAGCAGCATCGGCATGCTTAGCACGTCGTTTGGTAGAAATCCACGTGCGCGTTCTGCCAAAAGCACCATTTGCATGCACATCTTGTGGTTTTGCAGAAAACTTCATCCGCGTCTAACAAAAGATGCATGTGCATGCTTAAAACGCGTTTTCGCACAAATCCGTGCGCGGGTGCTAAAAAGAGCAGCATCGGCAAGCTTAGCACGTCGTTTGGTAGAAATCCACGTGCGCGTTCTGCAAAAAGCACCATTTGCATGCACATCTTGTGGTTTTGCAGAAAACTTCATCCGCGTCTACCAAAAGATGCATGTGCATGCTTAAAACGCGTTTTCGCACAAATGCGTGCGCGGGTGCTAAAAAGAGCAGCATCGGCATGCTTAGCACGTCGTTTGGTAGAAATCCACGTGCGCGTTCTGCAAAAAGCACCATTTGCATGCACATCTTGTGGTTTTGCAGAAAACTTCATCCGCGTCTACCAAAAGATGCATGTGCATGCTTAAAACGCGTTTTCGCACAAATCCGAGCGCGGGTGCCAAAAAGCGCAGCATCGGCAAGCTTAGCACGTCGTTTGGTAGAAATCCACGTGCGCGTTCTGCAAAAAGCACCATTTGCATGCACATCTTGTGGTTTTGCAGAAAACTTCATCCGCGTCTACCAAAAGATGCATGTGCATGCTTAAAACGCGTTTTCGCACAAATGCGTGCGCGGGTGCTAAAAAGAGCAGCATCGGCATGCTTAGCACGTCGTTTGGTAGAAATCCACGTGCGCGTTCTGCAAAAAGCACCATTTGCATGCACATCTTGTGGTTTTGCAGAAAACTTCATCCGCGTCTACCAAAAGATGCATGTGCATGCTTAAAACGCGTTTTCGCACAAATGCGTGCGCGGGTGCTAAAAAGAGCAGCATCGGCATGCTTAGCACGTCGTTTGGTAGAAATCCACGTGCGCGTTCTGCCAAAAGCACCATTTGCATGCACATCTTGTGGTTTTGCAGAAAACTTCATCCGCGTCTACCAAAAGATGCATGTGCCTGCTTAAAACGCGTTTTCGCACAAATCCGTGCGCGGGTGCTAAAAAGAGCAGCATCGGCATGCTTAGCACGTCGTTTGGTAGAAATCCACGTGCGCGTTCTGCAAAAAGCACCATTTGCATGCACGTCTTTTGGTTTTGCAGAAAACTTCATCCGCGTCTACCAAAAGATGCATGTGCATGCTTAAAACGCGTTTTCGCACAAATCCGTGCGCGGGTGCTAAAAAGAGCAGCATCGGCATGCTTAGCACGTCGTTTGGTAGAAATCCACGTGCGCGTTCTGCAAAAAGCACCATTTGCATGCACGTCTTTTGGTTTTGCAGAAAACTTCATCCGCGTCTACCAAAAGATGCATGGGCATGCTTAAAACGCGTTTTCGCACAAATGCGTGCGCGGGTGCTAAAAAGAGCAGCATCGGCATGCTTAGCACGTCGTTTGGTAGAAATCCACGTGCGCGTTCTGCCAAAAGCACCATTTGCATGCACATCTTGTGGTTTTGCAGAAAACTTCATCCGCGTCTACCAAAAGATGCATGTGCATGCTTAAAACGCGTTTTCGCACAAATCCGTGCGCGGGTGCTAAAAAGAGCAGCATCGGCAAGCTTAGCACGTCGTTTGGTAGAAATCCACGTGCGCGTTCTGCAAAAAGCACCATTTGCATGCACATCTTGTGGTTTTGCAAACTTCATCCGCGTCTACCAAAAGATGCATGTGCATGCTTAAAACGCGTTTTCGCACAAATGCGTGCGTGGGTGCTAAAAAGAGCAGCATCGGCATGCTTAGCACGTCGTTTGGTAGAAATCCACGTGCGCGTTCTGCCAAAAGCACCATTTGCATGCACATCTTGTGGTTTTGCAGAAAACTTCATCCGCGTCTACCAAAAGATGCATGTGCATGCTTAAAACGCGTTTTCGCACAAATCCGTGCGCGGGTGCTAAAAAGAGCAGCATCGGCATGCTTAGCACGTCGTTTGGTAGAAGTCCACGTGCGCGTTCTGCAAAAAGCACCATTTGCATGCACATCTTGTGGTTTTGCAGAAAACTTCATCCGCGTCTACCAAAAGATGCATGTGCATGCTTAAAACGCGTTTTCGCACAAATGCGTGCGCGGGTGCTAAAATGAGCAGCATCGGCATGCTTAGCACGTCGTTTGGTAGAAATCCACGAGCGCGTTCTGCAAAAAGCACCATTTGCATGCACATCTTGTGGTTTTGCAGAAAACTTCATCCGCGTCTACCAAAAGATGCATGTGCATGCTTAAAACGCGTTTTCGCACAAATGCGTGCGCGGGTGCTAAAAAGAGCAGCATCGGCAAGCTTAGCACGTCGTTTGGTAGAAATCCACGTGCGCGTTCTGCAAAAAGCACCATTTGCATGCACATCTTGTGGTTTTGCAGAAAACTTCATCCGCGTCTACCAAAAGATGCATGTGCATGCTTAAAACGCGTTTTCGCACAAATGCGTGCGCGGGTGCTAAAAAGAGCAGCATCGGCATGCTTAGCACGTCGTTTGGTAGAAATCCACGTGCGCGTTCTGCAAAAAGCACCATTTGCATGCACATCTTGTGGTTTTGCAGAAAACTTCATCCGCGTCTACCAAAAGATGCATGTGCATGCTTAAAACGCGTTTTCGCACAAATCCGAGCGCGGGTGCCAAAAAGCGCAGCATCGGCAAGCTTAGCACGTCGTTTGGTAGAAATCCACGTGCGCGTTCTGCAAAAAGCACCATTTGCATGCACATCTTGTGGTTTTGCAGAAAACTTCATCCGCGTCTACCAAAAGATGCATGTGCATGCTTAAAACGCGTTTTCGCACAAATGCGTGCGCGGGTGCTAAAAAGAGCAGCATCGGCATGCTTAGCACGTCGTTTGGTAGAAATCCACGTGCGCGTTCTGCAAAAAGCACCATTTGCATGCACATCTTGTGGTTTTGCAGAAAACTTCATCCGCGTCTACCAAAAGATGCATGTGCATGCTTAAAACGCGTTTTCGCACAAATGCGTGCGCGGGTGCTAAAAAGAGCAGCATCGGCATGCTTAGCACGTCGTTTGGTAGAAATCCACGTGCGCGTTCTGCCAAAAGCACCATTTGCATGCACATCTTGTGGTTTTGCAGAAAACTTCATCCGCGTCTACCAAAAGATGCATGTGCCTGCTTAAAACGCGTTTTCGCACAAATCCGTGCGCGGGTGCTAAAAAGAGCAGCATCGGCATGCTTAGCACGTCGTTTGGTAGAAATCCACGTGCGCGTTCTGCAAAAAGCACCATTTGCATGCACGTCTTTTGGTTTTGCAGAAAACTTCATCCGCGTCTACCAAAAGATGCATGTGGATGCTTAAAACGCGTTTTCGCACAAATCCGTGCGCGGGTGCTAAAAAGAGCAGCATCGGCATGCTTAGCACGTCGTTTGGTAGAAATCCACGTGCGCGTTCTGCAAAAAGCACCATTTGCATGCACGTCTTTTGGTTTTGCAGAAAACTTCATCCGCGTCTACCAAAAGATGCATGGGCATGCTTAAAACGCGTTTTCGCACAAATGCGTGCGCGGGTGCTAAAAAGAGCAGCATCGGCATGCTTAGCACGTCGTTTGGTAGAAATCCACGTGCGCGTTCTGCCAAAAGCACCATTTGCATGCACATCTTGTGGTTTTGCAGAAAACTTCATCCGCGTCTACCAAAAGATGCATGTGCATGCTTAAAACGCGTTTTCGCACAAATCCGTGCGCGGGTGCTAAAAAGAGCAGCATCGGCAAGCTTAGCACGTCGTTTGGTAGAAATCCACGTGCGCGTTCTGCCAAAAGCACCATTTGCATGCACATCTTGTGGTTTTGCAGAAAACTTCATCCGCGTCTACCAAAAGATGCATGTGCATGCTTAAAACGCGTTTTCGCACAAATCCGTGCGCGGGTGCTAAAAAGAGCAGCATCGGCAAGCTTAGCACGTCGTTTGGTAGAAATCCACGTGCGCGTTCTGCAAAAAGCACCATTTGCATGCACATCTTGTGGTTTTGCAAACTTCATCCGCGTCTACCAAAAGATGCATGTGCATGCTTAAAACGCGTTTTCGCACAAATGCGTGCGTGGGTGCTAAAAAGAGCAGCATCGGCATGCTTAGCACGTCGTTTGGTAGAAATCCACGTGCGCGTTCTGCCAAAAGCACCATTTGCATGCACATCTTGTGGTTTTGCAGAAAACTTCATCCGCGTCTACCAAAAGATGCATGTGCATGCTTAAAACGCGTTTTCGCACAAATCCGTGCGCGGGTGCTAAAAAGAGCAGCATCGGCATGCTTAGCACGTCGTTTGGTAGAAGTCCACGTGCGCGTTCTGCAAAAAGCACCATTTGCATGCACATCTTGTGGTTTTGCAGAAAACTTCATCCGCGTCTACCAAAAGATGCATGTGCATGCTTAAAACGCGTTTTCGCACAAATGCGTGCGCGGGTGCTAAAATGAGCAGCATCGGCATGCTTAGCACGTCGTTTGGTAGAAATCCACGAGCGCGTTCTGCAAAAAGCACCATTTGCATGCACATCTTGTGGTTTTGCAGAAAACTTCATCCGCGTCTACCAAAAGATGCATGTGCATGCTTAAAACGCGTTTTCGCACAAATGCGTGCGCGGGTGCTAAAAAGAGCAGCATCGGCAAGCTTAGCACGTCGTTTGGTAGAAATCCACGTGCGCGTTCTGCAAAAAGCACCATTTGCATGCACATCTTGTGGTTTTGCAGAAAACTTCATCCGCGTCTACCAAAAGATGCATGTGCATGCTTAAAACGCGTTTTCGCACAAATGCGTGCGCGGGTGCTAAAAAGAGCAGCATCGGCATGCTTAGCACGTCGTTTGGTAGAAATCCACGTGCGCGTTCTGCAAAAAGCACCATTTGCATGCACATCTTGTGGTTTTGCAGAAAACTTCATCCGCGTCTACCAAAAGATGCATGTGCATGCTTAAAACGCGTTTTCGCACAAATCCGAGCGCGGGTGCCAAAAAGCGCAGCATCGGCAAGCTTAGCACGTCGTTTGGTAGAAATCCACGTGCGCGTTCTGCAAAAAGCACCATTTGCATGCACATCTTGTGGTTTTGCAGAAAACTTCATCCGCGTCTACCAAAAGATGCATGTGCATGCTTAAAACGCGTTTTCGCACAAATGCGTGCGCGGGTGCTAAAAAGAGCAGCATCGGCATGCTTAGCACGTCGTTTGGTAGAAATCCACGTGCGCGTTCTGCAAAAAGCACCATTTGCATGCACATCTTGTGGTTTTGCAGAAAACTTCATCCGCGTCTACCAAAAGATGCATGTGCATGCTTAAAACGCGTTTTCGCACAAATGCGTGCGCGGGTGCTAAAAAGAGCAGCATCGGCATGCTTAGCACGTCGTTTGGTAGAAATCCACGTGCGCGTTCTGCCAAAAGCACCATTTGCATGCACATCTTGTGGTTTTGCAGAAAACTTCATCCGCGTCTACCAAAAGATGCATGTGCCTGCTTAAAACGCGTTTTCGCACAAATCCGTGCGCGGGTGCTAAAAAGAGCAGCATCGGCATGCTTAGCACGTCGTTTGGTAGAAATCCACGTGCGCGTTCTGCAAAAAGCACCATTTGCATGCACGTCTTTTGGTTTTGCAGAAAACTTCATCCGCGTCTACCAAAAGATGCATGTGGATGCTTAAAACGCGTTTTCGCACAAATCCGTGCGCGGGTGCTAAAAAGAGCAGCATCGGCATGCTTAGCACGTCGTTTGGTAGAAATCCACGTGCGCGTTCTGCAAAAAGCACCATTTGCATGCACGTCTTTTGGTTTTGCAGAAAACTTCATCCGCGTCTACCAAAAGATGCATGGGCATGCTTAAAACGCGTTTTCGCACAAATGCGTGCGCGGGTGCTAAAAAGAGCAGCATCGGCATGCTTAGCACGTCGTTTGGTAGAAATCCACGTGCGCGTTCTGCCAAAAGCACCATTTGCATGCACATCTTGTGGTTTTGCAGAAAACTTCATCCGCGTCTACCAAAAGATGCATGTGCATGCTTAAAACGCGTTTTCGCACAAATCCGTGCGCGGGTGCTAAAAAGAGCAGCATCGGCAAGCTTAGCACGTCGTTTGGTAGAAATCCACGTGCGCGTTCTGCAAAAAGCACCATTTGCATGCACATCTTGTGGTTTTGCAAACTTCATCCGCGTCTACCAAAAGATGCATGTGCATGCTTAAAACGCGTTTTCGCACAAATGCGTGCGCGGGTGCTAAAAAGAGCAGCATCGGCATGCTTAGCACGTCGTTTGGTAGAAATCCACGTGCGCGTTCTGCCAAAAGCACCATTTGCATGCACATCTTGTGGTTTTGCAGAAAACTTCATCCGCGTCTACCAAAAGATGCATGTGCATGCTTAAAACGCGTTTTCGCACAAATCCGTGCGCGGGTGCTAAAAAGAGCAGCATCGGCATGCTTAGCACGTCGTTTGGTAGAAATCCACGTGCGCGTTCTGCAAAAAGCACCATTTGCATGCACATCTTGTGGTTTTGCAGAAAACTTCATCCGCGTCTACCAAAAGATGCATGTGCATGCTTAAAACGCGTTTTCGCACAAATGCGTGCGCGGGTGCTAAAAAGAGCAGCATCGGCAAGCTTAGCACGTCGTTTGGTAGAAATCCACGTGCGCGTTCTGCAAAAAGCACCATTTGCATGCACATCTTGTGGTTTTGCAGAAAACTTCATCCGCGTCTACCAAAAGATGCATGTGCATGCTTAAAACGCGTTTTCGCACAAATGCGTGCGCGGGTGCTCAAAAGAGCAGCATCGGCATGCTTAGCACGTCGTTTTGTAGAAATCCACGTGCGCGTTCTGCAAAAAGCACCATTTGCATGCACATCTTGTGGTTTTGCAGAAAACTTCATCCGCGTCTACCAAAAGATGCATGTGCATGCTTAAAACGCGTTTTCGCACAAATCCGAGCGCGGGTGCCAAAAAGCGCAGCATCGGCAAGCTTAGCACGTCGTTTGGTAGAAATCCACGTGCGCGTTCTGCAAAAAGCACCATTTGCATGCACATCTTGTGGTTTTGCAGAAAACTTCATCCGCGTCTACCAAAAGATGCATGTGCATGCTTAAAACGCGTTTTCGCACAAATGCGTGCGCGGGTGCTAAAAAGAGCAGCATCGGCATGCTTAGCACGTCGTTTGGTAGAAATCCACGTGCGCGTTCTGCAAAAAGCACCATTTGCATGCACATCTTGTGGTTTTGCAGAAAACTTCATCCGCGTCTACCAAAAGATGCATGTGCATGCTTAAAACGCGTTTTCGCACAAATGCGTGCGCGGGTGCTAAAAAGAGCAGCATCGGCATGCTTAGCACGTCGTTTGGTAGAAATCCACGTGCGCGTTCTGCCAAAAGCACCATTTGCATGCACATCTTGTGGTTTTGCAGAAAACTTCATCCGCGTCTACCAAAAGATGCATGTGCCTGCTTAAAACGCGTTTTCGCACAAATCCGTGCGCGGGTGCTAAAAAGAGCAGCATCGGCATGCTTAGCACGTCGTTTGGTAGAAATCCACGTGCGCGTTCTGCAAAAAGCACCATTTGCATGCACGTCTTTTGGTTTTGCAGAAAACTTCATCCGCGTCTACCAAAAGATGCATGTGCATGCTTAAAACACGTTTTCGCACAAATCCGTGCGCGGGTGCTAAAAAGAGCAGCATCGGCATGCTTAGCACGTCGTTTGGTAGAAATCCACGTGCGCGTTCTGCAAAAAGCACCATTTGCATGCACGTCTTTTGGTTTTGCAGAAAACTTCATCCGCGTCTACCAAAAGATGCATGGGCATGCTTAAAACGCGTTTTCGCACAAATGCGTGCGCGGGTGCTAAAAAGAGCAGCATCGGCATGCTTAGCACGTCGTTTGGTAGAAATCCACGTGCGCGTTCTGCCAAAAGCACCATTTGCATGCACATCTTGTGGTTTTGCAGAAAACTTCATCCGCGTCTACCAAAAGATGCATGTGCATGCTTAAAACGCGTTTTCGCACAAATCCGTGCGCGGGTGCTAAAAAGAGCAGCATCGGCAAGCTTAGCACGTCGTTTGGTAGAAATCCACGTGCGCGTTCTGCAAAAAGCACCATTTGCATGCACATCTTGTGGTTTTGCAAACTTCATCCGCGTCTACCAAAAGATGCATGTGCATGCTTAAAACGCGTTTTCGCACAAATGCGTGCGCGGGTGCTAAAAAGAGCAGCATCGGCATGCTTAGCACGTCGTTTGGTAGAAATCCACGTGCGCGTTCTGCCAAAAGCACCATTTGCATGCACATCTTGTGGTTTTGCAGAAAACTTCATCCGCGTCTACCAAAAGATGCATGTGCATGCTTAAAACGCGTTTTCGCACAAATCCGTGCGCGGGTGCTAAAAAGAGCAGCATCGGCATGCTTAGCACGTCGTTTGGTAGAAATCCACGTGCGCGTTCTGCAAAAAGCACCATTTGCATGCACATCTTGTGGTTTTGCAGAAAACTTCATCCGCGTCTACCAAAAGATGCATGTGCATGCTTAAAACGCGTTTTCGCACAAATGCGTGCGCGGGTGCTAAAATGAGCAGCATCGGCATGCTTAGCACGTCGTTTGGTAGAAATCCACGAGCGCGTTCTGCAAAAAGCACCATTTGCATGCTCATCTTGTGGTTTTGCAGAAAACTTCATCCGCGTCTACCAAAAGATGCATGTGCATGCTTAAAACGCGTTTTCGCACAAATGCGTGCGCGGGTGCTAAAAAGAGCAGCATCGGCATGCTTAGCACGTCGTTTGGTAGAAATCCACGTGCGCGTTCTGCCAAAAGCACCATTTGCATGCACATCTTGTGGTTTTGCAGAAAACTTCATCCGCGTCTACCAAAAGATGCATGTGCATGCTTAAAACGCGTTTTCGCACAAATGCGTGCGCGGGTGCTAAAAAGAGCAGCATCGGCATGCTTAGCACGTCGTTTGGTAGAAATCCACGTGCGCGTTCTGCCAAAAGCACCATTTGCATGCACATCTTGTGGTTTTGCAGAAAACTTCATCCGCGTCTACCAAAAGATGCATGTGCATGCTTAAAACGCGTTTTCGCACAAATCCGTGCGCGGGTGCTAAAAAGAGCAGCATCGGCATGCTTAGCACGTCGTTTGGTAGAAATCCACGTGCGCGTTCTGCAAAAAGCACCATTTGCATGCACATCTTGTGGTTTTGCAGAAAACTTCATCCGCGTCTACCAAAAGATGCATGTGCATGCTTAAAACGCGTTTTCGCACAAATGCGTGCGCGGGTGCTAAAAAGAGCAGCATCGGCATGCTTAGCACGTCGTTTGGTAGAAATCCACGTGCGCGTTCTGCCAAAAGCACCATTTGCATGCACATCTTGTGGTTTTGCAGAAAACTTCATCCGCGTCTACCAAAAGATGCATGTGCATGCTTAAAACGCGTTTTCGCACAAATCCGTGCGCGGGTGCTAAAAAGAGCAGCATCGGCAAGCTTAGCACGTCGTTTGGTAGAAATCCACGTGCGCGTTCTGCAAAAAGCACCATTTGCATGCACATCTTGTGGTTTTGCAGAAAACTTCATCCGCGTCTACCAAAAGATGCATGTGCATGCTTAAAACGCGTTTTCGCACAAATCCGTGCGCGGGTGCTAAATAGAGCAGCATCGGCATGCTTAGCACGTCGTTTGGTAGAAATCCACGTGCGCGTTCTGCCAAAAGCACCATTTGCATGCACATCTTGTGGTTTTGCAGAAAACTTCATCCGCGTCTACCAAAAGATGCATGTGCATGCTTAAAACGCGTTTTCGCACAAATGCGTGCGCGGGTGCTAAAAAGAGCAGCATCGGCATGCTTAGCACGTCGTTTGGTAGAAATCCACGTGCGCGTTCTGCCAAAAGCACCATTTGCATGCACATCTTGTGGTTTTGCAGAAAACTTCATCCGCGTCTACCAAAAGATGCATGTGCATGCTTAAAACGCGTTTTCGCACAAATCCGTGCGCGGGTGCTAAAAAGAGCAGCATCGGCATGCTTAGCACGTCGTTTGGTAGAAATCCACGTGCGCGTTCTGCAAAAAGCACCATTTGCATGCACATCTTGTGGTTTTGCAGAAAACTTCATCCGCGTCTACCAAAAGATGCATGTGCATGCTTAAAACGCGTTTTCGCACAAATGCGTGCGCGGGTGCTAAAAAGAGCAGCATCGGCATGCTTAGCACGTCGTTTGGTAGAAATCCACGTGCGCGTTCTGCCAAAAGCACCATTTGCATGCACATCTTGTGGTTTTGCAGAAAACTTCATCCGCGTCTACCAAAAGATGCATGTGCATGCTTAAAACGCGTTTTCGCACAAATCCGTGCGCGGGTGCTAAAAAGAGCAGCATCGGCAAGCTTAGCACGTCGTTTGGTAGAAATCCACGTGCGCGTTCTGCAAAAAGCACCATTTGCATGCACATCTTGTGGTTTTGCAGAAAACTTCATCCGCGTCTACCAAAAGATGCATGTGCATGCTTAAAACGCGTTTTCGCACAAATGCATGCGCGGGTGCTAAAAAGAGCAGCATCGGCATGCTTAGCACGTCGTTTGGTAGAAATCCACGTGCGCGTTCTGCAAAAAGCACCATTTGCATGCACATCTTGTGGTTTTGCAGAAAACTTCATCCGCGTCTACCAAAACATGCATGTGCATGCTTAAAACGCGTTTTCGCACAAATGCGTGCGTGGGTGCTAAAAATAGCAGCATCGGCATGCTTAGCACGTCATTTGGTAGAAATCCACGTGCGCGTTCTGCCAAAAGCACCATTTGCATGCACATCTTGTGGTTTTGCAGAAAACTTCATCCGCGTCTACCAAAAGATGCATGTGCATGCTTAAAACGCGTTTTCGCACAAATCCGTGCGCGGGTGCTAAAAAGAGCAGCATCGGCATGCTTAGCACGTCGTTTGGTAGAAATCCACGTGCGCGTTCTGCAAAAAGCACCATTTGCATGCACGTCTTGTGGTTTTGCAGAAAACTTCATCCGCGTCTACCAAAAGATGCATGGGCATGCTTAAAACGCGTTTTCGCACAAATGCGTGCGCGGGTGCTAAAAAGAGCAGCATCGGCATGCTTAGCACGTCGTTTGGTAGAAATCCACGTGCGCGTTCTGCCAAAAGCACCATTTGCATGCACATCTTGTGGTTTTGCAGAAAACTTCATCCGCGTCTACCAAAAGATGCATGTGCATGCTTAAAACGCGTTTTCGCACAAATCCGTGCGCGGGTGCTAAAAAGAGCAGCATCGGCAAGCTTAGCACGTCGTTTGGTAGAAATCAACGTGCGCGTTCTGCAAAAAGCACCATTTGCATGCACATCTTGTGGTTTTGCAGAAAACTTCATCCGCGTCTACCAAAAGATGCATGTGCATGCTTAAAACGCGTTTTCGCACAAATGCGTGCGCGGGTGCTAAAAAGAGCAGCATCGGCATGCTTAGCACGTCGTTTGGTAGAAATCCACGTGCGCGTTCTGCCAAAAGCACCATTTGCATGCACATCTTGTGGTTTTGCAGAAAACTTCATCCGCGTCTACCAAAAGATGCATGTGCATGCTTAAAACGCGTTTTCGCACAAATCCGTGCGCGGGTGCTAAAAAGAGCAGCATCGGCAAGCTTAGCACGTCGTTTGGTAGAAATCCACGTGCGCGTTCTGCAAAAAGCACCATTTGCATGCACATCTTGTGGTTTTGCAGAAAACTTCATCCGCGTCTACCAAAAGATGCATGTGCATGCTTAAAACGCGTTTTCGCACAAATGCGTGCGCGGGTGCTAAAAAGAGCAGCATCGGCATGCTTAGCACGTCGTTTGGTAGAAATCCACGTGCGCGTTCTGCAAAAAGCACCATTTGCATGCACATCTTGTGGTTTTGCAGAAAACTTCATCCGCGTCTACCAAAAGATGCATGTGCATGCTTAAAACGCGTTTTCGCACAAATGCGTGCGCGGGTGCTAAAAAGAGCTGCATCGGCATGCTTAGCACGTCGTTTGGTAGAAATCCACGTGCGCGTTCTGCCAAAAGCACCATTTGCATGCATATCTTGTGGTTTTGCAGAAAACTTCATCCGCGTCTACCAAAAGATGCATGTGCATGCTTAAAACGCGTTTTCGCACAAATCCGTGCGCGGGTGCCAAAAAGCGCAGCATCGGCAAGCTTAGCACGTCGTTTGGTAGAAATCCACGTGCGCGTTCTGCAAAAAGCACCATTTGCATGCACATCTTGTGGTTTTGCAGAAAACTTCATCCGCGTCTACCAAAAGATGCATGTGCATGCTTAAAACGCGTTTTCGCACAAATGCGTGCGCGGGTGCTAAAAAGAGCAGCATCGGCATGCTTAGCACGTCGTTTGGTAGAAATCCACGTGCGCGTTCTGCAAAAAGCACCATTTGCATGCACATCTTGTGGTTTTGCAGAAAACTTCATCCGCGTCTACCAAAAGATGCATGTGCATGCTTAAAACGCGTTTTCGCACAAATGCGTGCGCGGGTGCTAAAAAGAGCAGCATCGGCATGCTTAGCACGTCGTTTGGTAGAAATCCACGTGCGCGTTCTGCCAAAAGCACCATTTGCATGCACATCTTGTGGTTTTGCAGAAAACTTCATCCGCGTCTACCAAAAGATGCATGTGCCTGCTTAAAACGCGTTTTCGCACAAATCCGTGCGCGGGTGCTAAAAAGAGCAGCATCGGCATGCTTAGCACGTCGTTTGGTAGAAATCCACGTGCGCGTTCTGCAAAAAGCACCATTTGCATGCACGTCTTTTGGTTTTGCAGAAAACTTCATCCGCGTCTACCAAAAGATGCATGTGCATGCTTAAAACGCGTTTTCGCACAAATCCGTGCGCGGGTGCTAAAAAGAGCAGCATCGGCATGCTTAGCACGTCGTTTGGTAGAAATCCACGTGGGCGTTCTGCAAAAAGCACCATTTGCATGCACGTCTTTTGGTTTTGCAGAAAACTTCATCCGCGTCTACCAAAGATGCATGGGCATGCTTAAAACGCGTTTTCGCACAAATCCGTGCGCGGGTGCTAAAAAGAGCAGCATCGGCAAGCTTAGCACGTCGTTTGGTAGAAATCCACGTGCGCGTTCTGCAAAAAGCACCATTTGCATGCACATCTTGTGGTTTTGCAGAAAACTTCATCCGCGTCTACCAAAGATGCATGTGCATGCTTAAAACGCGTTTTCGCACAAATGCGTGCGCGGGTGCTAAAAAGAGCAGCATCGGCATGCTTAGCACGTCGTTTGGTAGAAATCCACGTGCGCGTTCTGCAAAAAGCACCATTTGCATGCACATCTTGTGGTTTTGCAGAAAACTTCATCCGCGTCTACCAAAAGATGCATGTGCATGCTTAAAACGCGTTTTCGCACAAATGCGTGCGCGGGTGCTAAAAAGAGCTGCATCGGCATGCTTAGCACGTCGTTTGGTAGAAATCCACGTGCGCGTTCTGCCAAAAGCACCATTTGCATGCATATCTTGTGGTTTTGCAGAAAACTTCATCCGCGTCTACCAAAAGATGCATGTGCATGCTTAAAAACGCGTTTTCGCACAAATCCGTGCGCGGGTGCCAAAAAGCGCAGCATCGGCAAGCTTAGCACGTCGTTTGGTAGAAATCCACGTGCGCGTTCTGCAAAAGCACCATTTGCATGCACATCTTGTGGTTTTGCAGAAAACTTCATCCGAGTCTACCAAAAGATGCATGTGCATGCTTAAAACGCGTTTTCGCACAAATGCGTGCGCGGGTGCTAAAAAGAGCAGCATCGGCATGCTTAGCACGTCGTTTGGTAGAAATCCACGTGCGCGTTCTGCAAAAAGCACCATTTGCATGCACATCTTGTGGTTTTGCAGAAAACTTCATCCGCGTCTACCAAAAGATGCATGTGCATGCTTAAAACGCGTTTTCGCACAAATGCGTGCGCGGGTGCTAAAAAGAGCAGCATCGGCATGCTTAGCACGTCGTTTGGTAGAAATCCACGTGCGCGTTCTGCCAAAAGCACCATTTGCATGCACATCTTGTGGTTTTTGCAGAAAACTTCATCCGCGTCTACCAAAAGATGCATGTGCCTGCTTAAAACGCGTTTTCCGCACAAATCCGTGCGCGGGTGCTAAAAAGAGCAGCATCGGCATGCTTAGCACGTCGTTTGGTAGAAATCCACGTGCGCGTTCTGCAAAAAGCACCATTTGCATGCACGTCTTTTGGGTTTTGCAGAAAACTTCATCCGCGTCTACCAAAAGATGCATGTGCATGCTTAAAACGCGTTTTCGCACAAATCCGTGCGCGGGGTGCTAAAAAGAGCAGCATCGGCATGCTTAGCACGTCGTTTGGTAGAAATCCACGTGGGCGTTCTGCAAAAAAGCACCATTTGCATGCACGTCTTTTGGTTTTGCAGAAAACTTCATCCGCGTCTACCAAAAGATGCATGGGCATGCTTAAAACGCGTTTTCGCACAAATCCGTGCGCGGGTGCTAAAAAGAGCAGCATCGGCATGCTTAGCACGTCGTTTGGTAGAAATCCACGTGCGCGTGCTGCAAAAAGCACCATTTGCATGCACATCTTGTGGTTTTGCAGAAAACTTCATCCGCGTCTACCAAAAGATGCATGTGCATGCTTAAAACGCGTTTTCGCACAAATGCGTGCGCGGGTGCTAAAAAGAGCAGCATCGGCATGCTTTGCACGTCGTTTGGTAGAAATCCACGAGCGCGTTCTGCAAACAGCACCATTTGCATGCACATCTTGTGGTTTTGCAGAAAACTTCATCCGCGTCTACCAAAAGATGCATGTGCATGCTTAAAACGCGTTTTCGCACAAATGCGTGCGCGGGTGCTAAAAAGAGCAGCATCGGCATGCTTAGCACGTCGTTTGATAGACATCCACGTGCGCGTTCTGCCAAAAGCACCATTTGCATGCACATCTTGTGGTCTTGCAGAAAACTTCATCCGCGTCTACCAAAAGATGCATGTGCATGCTTAAAACGCGTTTTCGCACAAATGCGTGCGCGGGTGCTAAAAAGAGCAGCATCGGCATGCTTAGCACGTCGTTTGGTAGAAATCCACGTGCGCGTTCTGCCAAAAGCACCATTTGCATGCACATCTTGTGGTTTTGCAGAAAACTTCATCCGCGTCTACCAAAAGATGCATGTGCATGCTTAAAACGCGTTTTCGCACAAATCCGTGCGCGGGTGCTAAAAAGAGCAGCATCGGCATGCTTAGCACGTCGTTTGGTAGAAATCCACGTGCGCCTTCTGCCAAAAGCACCATTTGCATGCACGTCTTGTGGTTTTGCAGAAAACTTCATCCGCGTCTACCAAAAGATGCATGGGCATGCTTAAAACGCGTTTTCGCACAAATGCGTGCGCGGGTGCTAAAAAGAGCAGCATCGGCATGCTTAGCACGTCGTTTGGTAGAAATCCACGTGCGCGTTCTGCCAAAAGCACCATTTGCATGCACATCTTGTGGTTTTGCAGAAAACTTCATCCGCGTCTACCAAAAGATGCATGTGCATGCTTAAAACGCGTTTTCGCACAAATCCGTGCGCGGGTGCTAAAAAGAGCAGCATCGGCAAGCTTAGCACGTCGTCTGGTAGAAATCAACGTGCGCGTTCTGCAAAAAGCACCATTTGCATGCACATCTTGTGGTTTTGCAGAAATCTTCATCCGCGTCTACCAAAAGATGCATGTGCATGCTTAAAACGCGTTTTCGCACAAATGCGTGCGCGGGTGCTAAAAAGAGCAGCATCGGCATGCTTAGCACGTCGTTTGGTAGAAATCCACGTGCGCGTTCTGCCAAAAGCACCATTTGCATGCACATCTTTTGGTTTTGCAGAAAACTTCATCCGCGTCTACCAAAAGATGCATGTGCATGCTTAAAACGCGTTTTCGCACAAATCCGTGCGCGGGTGCTAAAAAGAGCAGCATTCGCATGCTTAGCACGTCGTTTGGTAGAAATCCACGTGCGCGTTCTGCCAAAAGCACCATTTGCATGCACATCTTGTGGTTTTGCAGAAAACTTCATCCGCGTCTACCAAAAGATGCATGTGCATGCTTAAAACGCGTTTTCGCACAAATCCGTGCGCGGGTGCTAAAAAGAGCAGCCTCGGCAAGCTTAGCACGTCGTTTGGTAGAAATCCACGTGCGCGTTCTGCAAAAAGCACCATTTGCATGCACATCTTGTGGTTTTGCAGAAAACTTCATCCGCGTCTACCAAAAGATGCATGTGCATGCTTAAAACGCGTTTTCGCACAAATCCGTGCGCGGGTGCTAAAAAGAGCAGCATCGGCAAGCTTAGCACGTCGTTTGGTAGAAATCCACGTGCGCGTTCTGCAAAAAGCACCATTTGCATGCACATCTTGTGGTTTTGCAGAAAACTTCATCCGCGTCTACCAAAAGATGCATGTGCATGCTTAAAACGCGTTTTCGCACAAATGCGTGCGCGGGTGCTAAAAAGAGCAGCATCGGCATGCTTAGCACGTCGTTTGGTAGAAATCCACGTGCGCGTTCTGCAAAAAGCACCATTTGCATGCACATCTTGTGGTTTTGCAGAAAACTTCATCCGCGTCTACCAAAAGATGCATGTGCATGCTTAAAACGCGTTTTCGCACAAATGCGTGCGCGGGTGCTAAAAAGAGCAGCATCGGCATGCTTAGCACGTCGTTTGGTAGAAATCCACGTGCGCGTTCTGCCAAAAGCACCATTTGCATGCATATCTTGTGGTTTTGCAGAAAACTTCATCCGCGTCTACCAAAAGATGCATGTGCATGCTTAAAACGCGTTTTCGCACAAATCCGTGCGCGGGTGCCAAAAAGCGCAGCCTCGGCAAGCTTAGCACGTCGTTTGGTAGAAATCCACGTGCGCGTTCTGCAAAAAGCACCATTTGCATGCACATCTTGTGGTTTTGCAGAAAACTTCATCCGCGTCTACCAAAAGATGCATGTGCATGCTTAAAACGCGTTTTCGCACAAATGCGTGCGCGGGTGCTAAAAAGAGCAGCATCGGCATGCTTAGCACGTCGTTTGGTAGAAATCCACGTGCGCGTTCTGCAAAAAGCACCATTTGCATGAACATCTTGTGGTTTTGCAGAAAACTTCATCCGCGTCTACCAAAAGATGCATGTGCATGCTTAAAACGCGTTTTCGCACAAATGCGTGCGCGGGTGCTAAAAAGAGCAGCATCGGCATGCTTAGCACGTCGTTTGGTAGAAATCCACGTGCGCGTTCTGCAAAAAGCACCATTTGCATGCACATCTTGTGGTTTTGCAGAAAACTTCATCCGCGTCTACCAAAAGATGCATGTGCATGCTTAAAACGCGTTTTCGCACAAATCCGAGCGCGGGTGCCAAAAAGCGCAGCATCGGCAAGCTTAGCACGTCGTTTGGTAGAAATCCACGTGCGCGTTCTGCAAAAAGCACCATTTGCATGCACATCTTGTGGTTTTGCAGAAAACTTCATCCGCGTCTACCAAAAGATGCATGTGCATGCTTAAAACGCGTTTTCGCACAAATGCGTGCGCGGGTGCTAAAAAGAGCAGCATCGGCATGCTTAGCACGTCGTTTGGTAGAAATCCACGTGCGCGTTCTGCAAAAAGCACCATTTGCATGCACATCTTGTGGTTTTGCAGAAAACTTCATCCGCGTCTACCAAAAGATGCATGTGCATGCTTAAAACGCGTTTTCGCACAAATGCGTGCGCGGGTGCTAAAAAGAGCAGCATCGGCATGCTTAGCACGTCGTTTGGTAGAAATCCACGTGCGCGTTCTGCCAAAAGCACCATTTGCATGCACATCTTGTGGTTTTGCAGAAAACTTCATCCGCGTCTACCAAAAGATGCATGTGCCTGCTTAAAACGCGTTTTCGTACAAATCCGTGCGCGGGTGCTAAAAAGAGCAGCATCGGCATGCTTAGCACGTCGTTTGGTAGAAATCCACGTGCGCGTTCTGCAAAAAGCACCATTTGCATGCACGTCTTTTGGTTTTGCAGAAAACTTCATCCGCGTCTACCAAAAGATGCATGTGGATGCTTAAAACGCGTTTTCGCACAAATCCGTGCGCGGGTGCTAAAAAGAGCAGCATCGGCATGCTTAGCACGTCGTTTGGTAGAAATCCACGTGCGCGTTCTGCAAAAAGCACCATTTGCATGCACGTCTTTTGGTTTTGCAGAAAACTTCATCCGCGTCTACCAAAAGATGCATGGGCATGCTTAAAACGCGTTTTCGCACAAATGCGTGCGCGGGTGCTAAAAAGAGCAGCATCGGCATGCTTAGCACGTCGTTTGGTAGAAATCCACGTGCGCGTTCTGCCAAAAGCACCATTTGCATGCACATCTTGTGGTTTTGCAGAAAACTTCATCCGCGTCTACCAAAAGATGCATGTGCATGCTTAAAACGCGTTTTCGCACAAATCCGTGCGCGGGTGCTAAAAAGAGCAGCATCGGCAAGCTTAGCACGTCGTTTGGTAGAAATCCACGTGCGCGTTCTGCAAAAAGCACCATTTGCATGCACGTCTTTTGGTTTTGCAGAAAACTTCATCCGCGTCTACCAAAAGATGCATGTGCATGCTTAAAACGCGTTTTCGCACAAATCCGTGCGCGGGTGCTAAAAAGAGCAGCATCGGCAAGCTTAGCACGTCGTTTGGTAGAAATCCACGTGCGCGTTCTGCAAAAAGCACCATTTGCATGCACATCTTGTGGTTTTGCAAACTTCATCCGCGTCTACCAAAAGATGCATGTGCATGCTTAAAACGCGTTTTCGCACAAATGCGTGCGTGGGTGCTAAAAAGAGCAGCATCGGCATGCTTAGCACGTCGTTTGGTAGAAATCCACGTGCGCGTTCTGCCAAAAGCACCATTTGCATGCACATCTTGTGGTTTTGCAGAAAACTTCATCCGCGTCTACCAAAAGATGCATGTGCATGCTTAAAACGCGTTTTCGCACAAATCCGTGCGCGGGTGCTAAAAAGAGCAGCATCGGCATGCTTAGCACGTCGTTTGGTAGAAGTCCACGTGCGCGTTCTGCAAAAAGCACCATTTGCATGCACATCTTGTGGTTTTGCAGAAAACTTCATCCGCGTCTACCAAAAGATGCATGTGCATGCTTAAAACGCGTTTTCGCACAAATGCGTGCGCGGGTGCTAAAATGAGCAGCATCGGCATGCTTAGCACGTCGTTTGGTAGAAATCCACGAGCGCGTTCTGCAAAAAGCACCATTTGCATGCACATCTTGTGGTTTTGCAGAAAACTTCATCCGCGTCTACCAAAAGATGCATGTGCATGCTTAAAACGCGTTTTCGCACAAATGCGTGCGCGGGTGCTAAAAAGAGCAGCATCGGCAAGCTTAGCACGTCGTTTGGTAGAAATCCACGTGCGCGTTCTGCAAAAAGCACCATTTGCATGCACATCTTGTGGTTTTGCAGAAAACTTCATCCGCGTCTACCAAAAGATGCATGTGCATGCTTAAAACGCGTTTTCGCACAAATGCGTGCGCGGGTGCTAAAAAGAGCAGCATCGGCATGCTTAGCACGTCGTTTGGTAGAAATCCACGTGCGCGTTCTGCAAAAAGCACCATTTGCATGCACATCTTGTGGTTTTGCAGAAAACTTCATCCGCGTCTACCAAAAGATGCATGTGCATGCTTAAAACGCGTTTTCGCACAAATCCGAGCGCGGGTGCCAAAAAGCGCAGCATCGGCAAGCTTAGCACGTCGTTTGGTAGAAATCCACGTGCGCGTTCTGCAAAAAGCACCATTTGCATGCACATCTTGTGGTTTTGCAGAAAACTTCATCCGCGTCTACCAAAAGATGCATGTGCATGCTTAAAACGCGTTTTCGCACAAATGCGTGCGCGGGTGCTAAAAAGAGCAGCATCGGCATGCTTAGCACGTCGTTTGGTAGAAATCCACGTGCGCGTTCTGCAAAAAGCACCATTTGCATGCACATCTTGTGGTTTTGCAGAAAACTTCATCCGCGTCTACCAAAAGATGCATGTGCATGCTTAAAACGCGTTTTCGCACAAATGCGTGCGCGGGTGCTAAAAAGAGCAGCATCGGCATGCTTAGCACGTCGTTTGGTAGAAATCCACGTGCGCGTTCTGCCAAAAGCACCATTTGCATGCACATCTTGTGGTTTTGCAGAAAACTTCATCCGCGTCTACCAAAAGATGCATGTGCCTGCTTAAAACGCGTTTTCGCACAAATCCGTGCGCGGGTGCTAAAAAGAGCAGCATCGGCATGCTTAGCACGTCGTTTGGTAGAAATCCACGTGCGCGTTCTGCAAAAAGCACCATTTGCATGCACGTCTTTTGGTTTTGCAGAAAACTTCATCCGCGTCTACCAAAAGATGCATGTGGATGCTTAAAACGCGTTTTCGCACAAATCCGTGCGCGGGTGCTAAAAAGAGCAGCATCGGCATGCTTAGCACGTCGTTTGGTAGAAATCCACGTGCGCGTTCTGCAAAAAGCACCATTTGCATGCACGTCTTTTGGTTTTGCAGAAAACTTCATCCGCGTCTACCAAAAGATGCATGGGCATGCTTAAAACGCGTTTTCGCACAAATGCGTGCGCGGGTGCTAAAAAGAGCAGCATCGGCATGCTTAGCACGTCGTTTGGTAGAAATCCACGTGCGCGTTCTGCCAAAAGCACCATTTGCATGCACATCTTGTGGTTTTGCAGAAAACTTCATCCGCGTCTACCAAAAGATGCATGTGCATGCTTAAAACGCGTTTTCGCACAAATCCGTGCGCGGGTGCTAAAAAGAGCAGCATCGGCAAGCTTAGCACGTCGTTTGGTAGAAATCCACGTGCGCGTTCTGCAAAAAGCACCATTTGCATGCACATCTTGTGGTTTTGCAAACTTCATCCGCGTCTACCAAAAGATGCATGTGCATGCTTAAAACGCGTTTTCGCACAAATGCGTGCGCGGGTGCTAAAAAGAGCAGCATCGGCATGCTTAGCACGTCGTTTGGTAGAAATCCACGTGCGCGTTCTGCCAAAAGCACCATTTGCATGCACATCTTGTGGTTTTGCAGAAAACTTCATCCGCGTCTACCAAAAGATGCATGTGCATGCTTAAAACGCGTTTTCGCACAAATCCGTGCGCGGGTGCTAAAAAGAGCAGCATCGGCATGCTTAGCACGTCGTTTGGTAGAAATCCACGTGCGCGTTCTGCAAAAAGCACCATTTGCATGCACATCTTGTGGTTTTGCAGAAAACTTCATCCGCGTCTACCAAAAGATGCATGTGCATGCTTAAAACGCGTTTTCGCACAAATGCGTGCGCGGGTGCTAAAAAGAGCAGCATCGGCAAGCTTAGCACGTCGTTTGGTAGAAATCCACGTGCGCGTTCTGCAAAAAGCACCATTTGCATGCACATCTTGTGGTTTTGCAGAAAACTTCATCCGCGTCTACCAAAAGATGCATGTGCATGCTTAAAACGCGTTTTCGCACAAATGCGTGCGCGGGTGCTAAAAAGAGCAGCATCGGCATGCTTAGCACGTCGTTTTGTAGAAATCCACGTGCGCGTTCTGCAAAAAGCACCATTTGCATGCACATCTTGTGGTTTTGCAGAAAACTTCATCCGCGTCTACCAAAAGATGCATGTGCATGCTTAAAACGCGTTTTCGCACAAATCCGAGCGCGGGTGCCAAAAAGCGCAGCATCGGCAAGCTTAGCACGTCGTTTGGTAGAAATCCACGTGCGCGTTCTGCAAAAAGCACCATTTGCATGCACATCTTGTGGTTTTGCAGAAAACTTCATCCGCGTCTACCAAAAGATGCATGTGCATGCTTAAAACGCGTTTTCGCACAAATGCGTGCGCGGGTGCTAAAAAGAGCAGCATCGGCATGCTTAGCACGTCGTTTGGTAGAAATCCACGTGCGCGTTCTGCAAAAAGCACCATTTGCATGCACATCTTGTGGTTTTGCAGAAAACTTCATCCGCGTCTACCAAAAGATGCATGTGCATGCTTAAAACGCGTTTTCGCACAAATGCGTGCGCGGGTGCTAAAAAGAGCAGCATCGGCATGCTTAGCACGTCGTTTGGTAGAAATCCACGTGCGCGTTCTGCCAAAAGCACCATTTGCATGCACATCTTGTGGTTTTGCAGAAAACTTCATCCGCGTCTACCAAAAGATGCATGTGCCTGCTTAAAACGCGTTTTCGCACAAATCCGTGCGCGGGTGCTAAAAAGAGCAGCATCGGCATGCTTAGCACGTCGTTTGGTAGAAATCCACGTGCGCGTTCTGCAAAAAGCACCATTTGCATGCACGTCTTTTGGTTTTGCAGAAAACTTCATCCGCGTCTACCAAAAGATGCATGTGCATGCTTAAAACGCGTTTTCGCACAAATCCGTGCGCGGGTGCTAAAAAGAGCAGCATCGGCATGCTTAGCACGTCGTTTGGTAGAAATCCACGTGCGCGTTCTGCAAAAAGCACCATTTGCATGCACGTCTTTTGGTTTTGCAGAAAACTTCATCCGCGTCTACAAAAAGATGCATGGGCATGCTTAAAACGCGTTTTCGCACAAATGCGTGCGCGGGTGCTAAAAAGAGCAGCATCGGCATGCTTAGCACGTCGTTTGGTAGAAATCCACGTGCGCGTTCTGCCAAAAGCACCATTTGCATGCACATCTTGTGGTTTTGCAGAAAACTTCATCCGCGTCTACCAAAAGATGCATGTGCATGCTTAAAACGCGTTTTCGCACAAATCCGTGCGCGGGTGCTAAAAAGAGCAGCATCGGCAAGCTTAGCACGTCGTTTGGTAGAAATCCACGTGCGCGTTCTGCAAAAAGCACCATTTGCATGCACATCTTGTGGTTTTGCAAACTTCATCCGCGTCTACCAAAAGATGCATGTGCATGCTTAAAACGCGTTTTCGCACAAATGCGTGCGCGGGTGCTAAAAAGAGCAGCATCGGCATGCTTAGCACGTCGTTTGGTAGAAATCCACGTGCGCGTTCTGCCAAAAGCACCATTTGCATGCACATCTTGTGGTTTTGCAGAAAACTTCATCCGCGTCTACCAAAAGATGCATGTGCATGCTTAAAACGCGTTTTCGCACAAATCCGTGCGCGGGTGCTAAAAAGAGCAGCATCGGCATGCTTAGCACGTCGTTTGGTAGAAATCCACGTGCGCGTTCTGCAAAAAGCACCATTTGCATGCACATCTTGTGGTTTTGCAGAAAACTTCATCCGCGTCTACCAAAAGATGCATGTGCATGCTTAAAACGCGTTTTCGCACAAATGCGTGCGCGGGTGCTAAAATGAGCAGCATCGGCATGCTTAGCACGTCGTTTGGTAGAAATCCACGAGCGCGTTCTGCAAAAAGCACCATTTGCATGCACATCTTGTGGTTTTGCAGAAAACTTCATCCGCGTCTACCAAAAGATGCATGTGCATGCTTAAAACGCGTTTTCGCACAAATGCGTGCGCGGGTGCTAAAAAGAGCAGCATCGGCATGCTTAGCACGTCGTTTGGTAGAAATCCACGTGCGCGTTCTGCCAAAAGCACCATTTGCATGCACATCTTGTGGTTTTGCAGAAAACTTCATCCGCGTCTACCAAAAGATGCATGTGCATGCTTAAAACGCGTTTTCGCACAAATGCGTGCGCGGGTGCTAAAAAGAGCAGCATCGGCATGCTTAGCACGTCGTTTGGTAGAAATCCACGTGCGCGTTCTGCCAAAAGCACCATTTGCATGCACATCTTGTGGTTTTGCAGAAAACTTCATCCGCGTCTACCAAAAGATGCATGTGCATGCTTAAAACGCGTTTTCGCACAAATCCGTGCGCGGGTGCTAAAAAGAGCAGCATCGGCATGCTTAGCACGTCGTTTGGTAGAAATCCACGTGCGCGTTCTGCAAAAAGCACCATTTGCATGCACATCTTGTGGTTTTGCAGAAAACTTCATCCGCGTCTACCAAAAGATGCATGTGCATGCTTAAAACGCGTTTTCGCACAAATGCGTGCGCGGGTGCTAAAAAGAGCAGCATCGGCATGCTTAGCACGTCGTTTGGTAGAAATCCACGTGCGCGTTCTGCCAAAAGCACCATTTGCATGCACATCTTGTGGTTTTGCAGAAAACTTCATCCGCGTCTACCAAAAGATGCATGTGCATGCTTAAAACGCGTTTTCGCACAAATCCGTGCGCGGGTGCTAAAAAGAGCAGCATCGGCAAGCTTAGCACGTCGTTTGGTAGAAATCCACGTGCGCGTTCTGCAAAAAGCACCATTTGCATGCACATCTTGTGGTTTTGCAGAAAACTTCATCCGCGTCTACCAAAAGATGCATGTGCATGCTTAAAACGCGTTTTCGCACAAATCCGTGCGCGGGTGCTAAAAAGAGCAGCATCGGCAAGCTTAGCACGTCGTTTGGTAGAAATCCACGTGCGCGTTCTGCAAAAAGCACCATTTGCATGCACATCTTGTGGTCTTGCAGAAAACTTCATCCGCGTCTACCAAAAGATGCATGTGCATGCTTAAAACGCGTTTTCGCACAAATGCGTGCGCGGGTGCTAAAAAGAGCAGCATCGGCATGCTTTGCACGTCGTTTGGTAGAAATCCACGAGCGCGTTCTGCAAAAAGCACCATTTGCATGCACATCTTGTGGTTTTGCAGAAAACTTCATCCGCGTCTACCAAAAGATGCATGTGCATGCTTAAAACGCGTTTTCGCACAAATGCGTGCGCGGGTGCTAAAAAGAGCAGCATCGGCATGCTTAGCACGTCGTTTGGTAGAAATCCACGTGCGCGTTCTGCCAAAAGCACCATTTGCATGCACATCTTGTGGTTTTGCAGAAAACTTCATCCGCGTCTACCAAAAGATGCATGTGCATGCTTAAAACGCGTTTTCGCACAAATGCGTGCGCGGGTGCTAAAAAGAGCAGCATCGGCATGCTTAGCACGTCGTTTGGTAGAAATCCACGTGCGCGTTCTGCCAAAAGCACCATTTGCATGCACATCTTGTGGTTTTGCAGAAAACTTCATCCGCGTCTACCAAAAGATGCATGTGCATGCTTAAAACGCGTTTTCGCACAAATCCGTGCGCGGGTGCTAAAAAGAGCAGCATCGGCATGCTTAGCACGTCGTTTGGTAGAAATCCACGTGCGCCTTCTGCCAAAAGCACCATTTGCATGCACGTCTTGTGGTTTTGCAGAAAACTTCATCCGCGTCTACCAAAAGATGCATGGGCATGCTTAAAACGCGTTTTCGCACAAATGCGTGCGCGGGTGCTAAAAAGAGCAGCATCGGCATGCTTAGCACGTCGTTTGGTAGAAATCCACGTGCGCGTTCTGCCAAAAGCACCATTTGCATGCACATCTTGTGGTTTTGCAGAAAACTTCATCCGCGTCTACCAAAAGATGCATGTGCATGCTTAAAACGCGTTTTCGCACAAATGCGTGCGCGGGTGCTAAAAAGAGCAGCATCGGCATGCTTAGCACGTCGTTTGGTAGAAATCCACGTGCGCGTTCTGCCAAAAGCACCATTTGCATGCACATCTTTTGGTTTTGCAGAAAACTTCATCCGCGTCTACCAAAAGATGCATGTGCATGCTTAAAACGCGTTTTCGCACAAATCCGTGCGCGGGTGCTAAAAAGAGCAGCATCGGCATGCTTAGCACGTCGTTTGGTAGAAATCCACGTGCGCGTTCTGCCAAAAGCACCATTTGCATGCACATCTTTTGGTTTTGCAGAAAACTTCATCCGCGTCTACCAAAAGATGCATGTGCATGCTTAAAACGCGTTTTCGCACAAATCCGTGCGCGGGTGCTAAAAAGAGCAGCATCGGCATGCTTAGCACGTCGTTTGGTAGAAATCCACCTGCGCGTTCTGCAAAAAGCACCATTTGCATGCACATCTTATGGTTTTGCAGAAAACTTCATCCGCGTCTACCAAAAGATGCATGTGCATGCTTAAAACGCGTTTTCGCACAAATGCGTGCGCGGGTGCTAAAAAGAGCAACATCGGCATGCTTAGCACGTCGTTTGGTAGAAATCCACGTGCGCGTTCTGCCAAAAGCACCATTTGCATGCACATCTTGTGGTTTTGCAGAAAACTTCATCCGCGTCTACCAAAAGATGCATGTGCATGCTTAAAACGCGTTTTCGCACAAATGCGTGCGCGGGTGCTAAAAAGAGCAGCATCGGCATGCTTTGCACGTCGTTTGGTAGAAATCCACGAGCGCGTTCTGCAAAAAGCACCATTTGCATGCACATCTTGTGGTTTTGCAGAAAACTTCATCCGCGTCTACCAAAAGATGCATGTGCATGCTTAAAACGCGTTTTCGCACAAATGCGTGCGCGGGTGCTAAAAAGAGCAGCATCGGCATGCTTAGCACGTCGTTTGGTAGAAATCCACGTGCGCGTTCTGCCAAAAGCACCATTTGCATGCACATCTTGTGGTTTTGCAGAAAACTTCATCCGCGTCTACCAAAAGATGCATGTGCATGCTTAAAACGCGTTTTCGCACAAATGCGTGCGCGGGTGCTAAAAAGAGCAGCATCGGCATGCTTAGCACGTCGTTTGGTAGAAATCCACGTGCGCGTTCTGCCAAAAGCACCATTTGCATGCACATCTTGTGGTTTTGCAGAAAACTTCATCCGCGTCTACCAAAAGATGCATGTGCATGCTTAAAACGCGTTTTCGCACAAATCCGTGCGCGGGTGCTAAAAAGAGCAGCATCGGCATGCTTAGCACGTCGTTTGGTAGAAATCCACGTGCGCCTTCTGCCAAAAGCACCATTTGCATGCACGTCTTGTGGTTTTGCAGAAAACTTCATCCGCGTCTACCAAAAGATGCATGGGCATGCTTAAAACGCGTTTTCGCACAAATGCGTGCGCGGGTGCTAAAAAGAGCAGCATCGGCATGCTTAGCACGTCGTTTGGTAGAAATCCACGTGCGCGTTCTGCCAAAAGCACCATTTGCATGCACATCTTGTGGTTTTGCAGAAAACTTCATCCGCGTCTACCAAAAGATGCATGTGCATGCTTAAAACGCGTTTTCGCACAAATGCGTGCGCGGGTGCTAAAAAGAGCAGCATCGGCATGCTTAGCACGTCGTTTGGTAGAAATCCACGTGCGCGTTCTGCCAAAAGCACCATTTGCATGCACATCTTTTGGTTTTGCAGAAAACTTCATCCGCGTCTACCAAAAGATGCATGTGCATGCTTAAAACGCGTTTTCGCACAAATCCGTGCGCGGGTGCTAAAAAGAGCAGCATCGGCATGCTTAGCACGTCGTTTGGTAGAAATCCACGTGCGCGTTCTGCCAAAAGCACCATTTGCATGCACATCTTTTGGTTTTGCAGAAAACTTCATCCGCGTCTACCAAAAGATGCATGTGCATGCTTAAAACGCGTTTTCGCACAAATCCGTGCGCGGGTGCTAAAAAGAGCAGCATCGGCATGCTTAGCACGTCGTTTGGTAGAAATCCACCTGCGCGTTCTGCAAAAAGCACCATTTGCATGCACATCTTATGGTTTTGCAGAAAACTTCATCCGCGTCTACCAAAAGATGCATGTGCATGCTTAAAACGCGTTTTCGCACAAATGCGTGCGCGGGTGCTAAAAAGAGCAGCATCGGCATGCTTAGCACGTCGTTTGGTAGAAATCCACGTGCGCGTTCTGCCAAAAGCACCATTTGCATGCACATCTTGTGGTTTTGCAGAAAACTTCATCCGCGTCTACCAAAAGATGCATGTGCATGCTTAAAACGCGTTTTCGCACAAATCCGTGCGCGGGTGCTAAAAAGAGCAGCATCGGCAAGCTTAGCACGTCGTTTGGTAGAAATCCACGTGCGCGTTCTGCAAAAAGCACCATTTGCATGCACATCTTGTGGTTTTGCAGAAAACTTCATCCGCGTCTACCAAAAGATGCATGTGCATGCTTAAAACGCGTTTTCGCACAAATGCGTGCGCGGGTGCTAAAAAGAGCAGCATCGGCATGCTTAGCACGTCGTTTGGTAGAAATCCACGTGCGCGTTCTGCAAAAAGCACCATTTGCATGCACATCTTATGGTTTTGCAGAAAACTTCATCCGCGTCTACCAAAAGATGCATGTGCATGCTTAAAACGCGTTTTCGCACAAATGCGTGCGCGGGTGCTAAAAAGAGCAGCATCGGCATGCTTAGCACGTCGTTTGGTAGAAATCCACGTGCGCGTTCTGCCAAAAGCACCATTTGCATGCACATCTTGTGGTTTTGCAGAAAACTTCATCCGCGTCTACCAAAAGATGCATGTGCATGCTTAAAACGCGTTTTCGCACAAATCCGTGCGCGGGTGCTAAAAAGAGCAGCATCGGCATGCTTAGCACGTCGTTTGGTAGAAATCCACGTGCGCCTTCTGCCAAAAGCACCATTTGCATGCACATCTTGTGGTTTTGCAGAAAACTTCATCCGCGTCTACCAAAAGATGCATGTGCATGCTTAAAACGCGTTTTCGCACAAATCCGTGCGCGGGTGCTAAAAAGAGCAGCATCGGCATGCTTAGCACGTCGTTTGGTAGAAATCCACGTGCGCCTTCTGCCAAAAGCACCATTTGCATGCACATCTTGTGGTTTTGCAGAAAACTTCATCCGCGTCTACCAAAAGATGCATGTGCATGCTTAAAACGCGTTTTCGCACAAATCCGTGCGCGGGTGCTAAAAAGAGCAGCATCGGCATGCTTAGCACGTCGTTTGGTAGAAATCCACGTGCGCGTTCTGCAAAAAGCACCATTTGCATGCACATCTTGTGGTTTTGCAGAAAACTTCATCCGCGTCTACCAAAAGATGCATGTGCATGCTTAAAACGCGTTTTCGCACAAATCCGTGCGCGGGTGCTAAAAAGAGCAGCATCGGCATGCTTAGCACGTCGTTTGGTAGAAATCCACGTGCGCGTTCTGCAAAAAGCACCATTTGCATGCACATCTTGTGGTTTTGCAGAAAACTTCATCCGCGTCTACCAAAAGATGCATGTGCATGCTTAAAACGCGTTTTCGCACAAATGCGTGCGCGGGTGCTAAAAAGAGCAGCATCGGCATGCTTAGCACGTCGTTTGGTAGAAATCCACGAGCGCGTTCTGCAAAAAGCACCATTTGCATGCACATCTTGTGGTTTTGCAGAAAACTTCATCCGCGTCTACCAAAAGATGCATGTGCATGCTTAAAACGCGTTTTCGCACAAATGCGTGCGCGGGTGCTAAAAAGAGCAGCATCGGCATGCTTAGCACGTCGTTTGGTAGAAATCCACGTGCGCGTTCTGCCAAAAGCACCATTTGCATGCACATCTTGTGGTTTTGCAGAAAACTTCATCCGCGTCTACCAAAAGATGCATGTGCATGCTTAAAACGCGTTTTCGCACAAATGCGTGCGCGGGTGCTAAAAAGAGCAGCATCGGCATGCTTAGCACGTCGTTTGGTAGAAATCCACGTGCGCGTTCTGCCAAAAGCACCATTTGCATGCACATCTTGTGGTTTTGCAGAAAACTTCATCCGCGTCTACCAAAAGATGCATGTGCATGCTTAAAACGCGTTTTCGCACAAATCCGTGCGCGGGTGCTAAAAAGAGCAGCATCGGCATGCTTAGCACGTCGTTTGGTAGAAATCCACGTGCGCGTTCTGCAAAAAGCACCATTTGCATGCACATCTTGTGGTTTTGCAGAAAACTTCATCCGCGTCTACCAAAAGATGCATGTGCATGCTTAAAACGCGTTTTCTCACAAATGCGTGCGCGGGTGCTAAAAAGAGCAGCATCGGCATGCTTAGCACGTCGTTTGGTAGAAATCCACGTGCGCGTTCTGCCAAAAGCACCATTTGCATGCACATCTTGTGGTTTTGCAGAAAACTTCATCCGCGTCTACCAAAAGATGCATGTGCATGCTTAAAACGCGTTTTCGCACAAATGCGTGCGCGGGTGCTAAAAAGAGCAGCATCGGCATGCTTAGCACGTCGTTTGGTAGAAATCCACGTGCGCGTTCTGCAAAAAGCACCATTTGCATGCACGTCTTGTGGTTTTGCAGAAAACTTTATCCGCGTCTACCAAAAGATGCATGGGCATGCTTAAAACGCGTTTTCGCACAAATGCGTGCGCGGGTGCTAAAAAGAGCAGCATCGGCATGCTTAGCACGTCGTTTGGTAGAAATCCACGTGCGCGTTCTGCCAAAAGCACCATTTGCATGCACATCTTGTGGTTTTGCAGAAAACTTCATCCGCGTCTAACAAAAGATGCATGTGCATGCTTAAAACGCGTTTTCGCACAAATCCGTGCGCGGGTGCTAAAAAGAGCAGCATCGGCAAGCTTAGCACGTCGTTTGGTAGAAATCCACGTGCGCGTTCTGCAAAAAGCACCATTTGCATGCACATCTTGTGGTTTTGCAGAAAACTTCATCCGCGTCTACCAAAAGATGCATGTGCATGCTTAAAACGCGTTTTCGCACAAATGCGTGCGCGGGTGCTAAAAAGAGCAGCATCGGCATGCTTAGCACGTCGTTTGGTAGAAATCCACGTGCGCGTTCTGCAAAAAGCACCATTTGCATGCACATCTTGTGGTTTTGCAGAAAACTTCATCCGCGTCTACCAAAAGATGCATGTGCATGCTTAAAACGCGTTTTCGCACAAATCCGAGCGCGGGTGCCAAAAAGCGCAGCATCGGCAAGCTTAGCACGTCGTTTGGTAGAAATCCACGTGCGCGTTCTGCAAAAAGCACCATTTGCATGCACATCTTGTGGTTTTGCAGAAAACTTCATCCGCGTCTACCAAAAGATGCATGTGCATGCTTAAAACGCGTTTTCGCACAAATGCGTGCGCGGGTGCTAAAAAGAGCAGCATCGGCATGCTTAGCACGTCGTTTGGTAGAAATCCACGTGCGCGTTCTGCAAAAAGCACCATTTGCATGCACATCTTGTGGTTTTGCAGAAAACTTCATCCGCGTCTACCAAAAGATGCATGTGCATGCTTAAAACGCGTTTTCGCACAAATGCGTGCGCGGGTGCTAAAAAGAGCAGCATCGGCATGCTTAGCACGTCGTTTGGTAGAAATCCACGTGCGCGTTCTGCCAAAAGCACCATTTGCATGCACATCTTGTGGTTTTGCAGAAAACTTCATCCGCGTCTACCAAAAGATGCATGTGCATGCTTAAAACGCGTTTTCGCACAAATCCGTGCGCGGGTGCTAAAAAGAGCAGCATCGGCATGCTTAGCACGTCGTTTGGTAGAAGTCCACGTGCGCGTTCTGCAAAAAGCACCATTTGCATGCACATCTTGTGGTTTTGCAGAAAACTTCATCCGCGTCTACCAAAAGATGCATGTGCATGCTTAAAACGCGTTTTCGCACAAATGCGTGCGCGGGTGCTAAAATGAGCAGCATCGGCATGCTTAGCACGTCGTTTGGTAGAAATCCACGAGCGCGTTCTGCAAAAAGCACCATTTGCATGCACATCTTGTGGTTTTGCAGAAAACTTCATCCGCGTCTACCAAAAGATGCATGTGCATGCTTAAAACGCGTTTTCGCACAAATGCGTGCGCGGGTGCTAAAAAGAGCAGCATCGGCAAGCTTAGCACGTCGTTTGGTAGAAATCCACGTGCGCGTTCTGCAAAAAGCACCATTTGCATGCACATCTTGTGGTTTTGCAGAAAACTTCATCCGCGTCTACCAAAAGATGCATGTGCATGCTTAAAACGCGTTTTCGCACAAATGCGTGCGCGGGTGCTAAAAAGAGCAGCATCGGCATGCTTAGCACGTCGTTTGGTAGAAATCCACGTGCGCGTTCTGCAAAAAGCACCATTTGCATGCACATCTTGTGGTTTTGCAGAAAACTTCATCCGCGTCTACCAAAAGATGCATGTGCATGCTTAAAACGCGTTTTCGCACAAATCCGAGCGCGGGTGCCAAAAAGCGCAGCATCGGCAAGCTTAGCACGTCGTTTGGTAGAAATCCACGTGCGCGTTCTGCAAAAAGCACCATTTGCATGCACATCTTGTGGTTTTGCAGAAAACTTCATCCGCGTCTACCAAAAGATGCATGTGCATGCTTAAAACGCGTTTTCGCACAAATGCGTGCGCGGGTGCTAAAAAGAGCAGCATCGGCATGCTTAGCACGTCGTTTGGTAGAAATCCACGTGCGCGTTCTGCAAAAAGCACCATTTGCATGCACATCTTGTGGTTTTGCAGAAAACTTCATCCGCGTCTACCAAAAGATGCATGTGCATGCTTAAAACGCGTTTTCGCACAAATGCGTGCGCGGGTGCTAAAAAGAGCAGCATCGGCATGCTTAGCACGTCGTTTGGTAGAAATCCACGTGCGCGTTCTGCCAAAAGCACCATTTGCATGCACATCTTGTGGTTTTGCAGAAAACTTCATCCGCGTCTACCAAAAGATGCATGTGCATGCTTAAAACGCGTTTTCGCACAAATCCGTGCGCGGGTGCTAAAAAGAGCAGCATCGGCAAGCTTAGCACGTCGTTTGGTAGAAATCCACGTGCGCGTTCTGCAAAAAGCACCATTTGCATGCACATCTTGTGGTTTTGCAGAAAACTTCATCCGCGTCTACCAAAAGATGCATGTGCATGCTTAAAACGCGTTTTCGCACAAATGCGTGCGCGGGTGCTAAAAAGAGCAGCATCGGCATGCTTAGCACGTCGTTTGGTAGAAATCCACGTGCGCGTTCTGCAAAAAGCACCATTTGCATGCACATCTTGTGGTTTTGCAGAAAACTTCATCCGCGTCTACGAAAAGATGCATGTGCATGCTTAAAACGCGTTTTCGCACAAATGCGTGCGCGGCTGCTAAAAATAGCAGCATCGGCATGCTTAGCACGTCGTTTGGTAGAAATCCACGTGCGCGTTCTGCCAAAAGCACCATTTGCATGCACATCTTGTGGTTTTGCAGAAAACTTCATCCGCGTCTACCAAAAGATGCATGTGCATGCTTAAAACGCGTTTTCGCACAAATCCGTGCGCGGGTGCTATAAAGAGCAGCATCGGCATGCTTAGCACGTCGTTTGGTAGAAATCCACGTGCGCGTTCTGCAAAAAGCACCATTTGCATGCACGTCTTGTGGTTTTGCAGAAAACTTTATCCGCGTCTACCAAAAGATGCATGGGCATGCTTAAAACGCGTTTTCGCACAAATGCGTGCGCGGGTGCTAAAAAGAGCAGCATCGGCATGCTTAGCACGTCGTTTGGTAGAAATCCACGTGCGCGTTCTGCCAAAAGCACCATTTGCATGCACATCTTGTGGTTTTGCAGAAAACTTCATCCGCGTCTAACAAAAGATGCATGTGCATGCTTAAAACGCGTTTTCGCACAAATCCGTGCGCGGGTGCTAAAAAGAGCAGCATCGGCAAGCTTAGCACGTCGTTTGGTAGAAATCCACGTGCGCGTTCTGCAAAAAGCACCATTTGCATGCACATCTTGTGGTTTTGCAGAAAACTTCATCCGCGTCTACCAAAAGATGCATGTGCATGCTTAAAACGCGTTTTCGCACAAATGCGTGCGCGGGTGCTAAAAAGAGCAGCATCGGCATGCTTAGCACGTCGTTTGGTAGAAATCCACGTGCGCGTTCTGCAAAAAGCACCATTTGCATGCACATCTTGTGGTTTTGCAGAAAACTTCATCCGCGTCTACCAAAAGATGCATGTGCATGCTTAAAACGCGTTTTCGCACAAATCCGAGCGCGGGTGCCAAAAAGCGCAGCATCGGCAAGCTTAGCACGTCGTTTGGTAGAAATCCACGTGCGCGTTCTGCAAAAAGCACCATTTGCATGCACATCTTGTGGTTTTGCAGAAAACTTCATCCGCGTCTACCAAAAGATGCATGTGCATGCTTAAAACGCGTTTTCGCACAAATGCGTGCGCGGGTGCTAAAAAGAGCAGCATCGGCATGCTTAGCACGTCGTTTGGTAGAAATCCACGTGCGCGTTCTGCAAAAAGCACCATTTGCATGCACATCTTGTGGTTTTGCAGAAAACTTCATCCGCGTCTACCAAAAGATGCATGTGCATGCTTAAAACGCGTTTTCGCACAAATGCGTGCGCGGGTGCTAAAAAGAGCAGCATCGGCATGCTTAGCACGTCGTTTGGTAGAAATCCACGTGCGCGTTCTGCCAAAAGCACCATTTGCATGCACATCTTGTGGTTTTGCAGAAAACTTCATCCGCGTCTACCAAAAGATGCATGTGCCTGCTTAAAACGCGTTTTCGCACAAATCCGTGCGCGGGTGCTAAAAAGAGCAGCATCGGCATGCTTAGCACGTCGTTTGGTAGAAATCCACGTGCGCGTTCTGCAAAAAGCACCATTTGCATGCACGTCTTTTGGTTTTGCAGAAAACTTCATCCGCGTCTACCAAAAGATGCATGTGCATGCTTAAAACGCGTTTTCGCACAAATCCGTGCGCGGGTGCTAAAAAGAGCAGCATCGGCATGCTTAGCACGTCGTTTGGTAGAAATCCACGTGCGCGTTCTGCAAAAAGCACCATTTGCATGCACGTCTTTTGGTTTTGCAGAAAACTTCATCCGCGTCTACCAAAAGATGCATGGGCATGCTTAAAACGCGTTTTCGCACAAATGCGTGCGCGGGTGCTAAAAAGAGCAGCATCGGCATGCTTAGCACGTCGTTTGGTAGAAATCCACGTGCGCGTTCTGCCAAAAGCACCATTTGCATGCACATCTTGTGGTTTTGCAGAAAACTTCATCCGCGTCTACCAAAAGATGCATGTGCATGCTTAAAACGCGTTTTCGCACAAATCCGTGCGCGGGTGCTAAAAAGAGCAGCATCGGCAAGCTTAGCACGTCGTTTGGTAGAAATCCACGTGCGCGTTCTGCAAAAAGCACCATTTGCATGCACATCTTGTGGTTTTGCAAACTTCATCCGCGTCTACCAAAAGATGCATGTGCATGCTTAAAACGCGTTTTCGCACAAATGCGTGCGTGGGTGCTAAAAAGAGCAGCATCGGCATGCTTAGCACGTCGTTTGGTAGAAATCCACGTGCGCGTTCTGCCAAAAGCACCATTTGCATGCACATCTTGTGGTTTTGCAGAAAACTTCATCCGCGTCTACCAAAAGATGCATGTGCATGCTTAAAACGCGTTTTCGCACAAATCCGTGCGCGGGTGCTAAAAAGAGCAGCATCGGCATGCTTAGCACGTCGTTTGGTAGAAGTCCACGTGCGCGTTCTGCAAAAAGCACCATTTGCATGCACATCTTGTGGTTTTGCAGAAAACTTCATCCGCGTCTACCAAAAGATGCATGTGCATGCTTAAAACGCGTTTTCGCACAAATGCGTGCGCGGGTGCTAAAATGAGCAGCATCGGCATGCTTAGCACGTCGTTTGGTAGAAATCCACGAGCGCGTTCTGCAAAAAGCACCATTTGCATGCACATCTTGTGGTTTTGCAGAAAACTTCATCCGCGTCTACCAAAAGATGCATGTGCATGCTTAAAACGCGTTTTCGCACAAATGCGTGCGCGGGTGCTAAAAAGAGCAGCATCGGCAAGCTTAGCACGTCGTTTGGTAGAAATCCACGTGCGCGTTCTGCAAAAAGCACCATTTGCATGCACATCTTGTGGTTTTGCAGAAAACTTCATCCGCGTCTACCAAAAGATGCATGTGCATGCTTAAAACGCGTTTTCGCACAAATGCGTGCGCGGGTGCTAAAAAGAGCAGCATCGGCATGCTTAGCACGTCGTTTGGTAGAAATCCACGTGCGCGTTCTGCAAAAAGCACCATTTGCATGCACATCTTGTGGTTTTGCAGAAAACTTCATCCGCGTCTACCAAAAGATGCATGTGCATGCTTAAAACGCGTTTTCGCACAAATCCGAGCGCGGGTGCCAAAAAGCGCAGCATCGGCAAGCTTAGCACGTCGTTTGGTAGAAATCCACGTGCGCGTTCTGCAAAAAGCACCATTTGCATGCACATCTTGTGGTTTTGCAGAAAACTTCATCCGCGTCTACCAAAAGATGCATGTGCATGCTTAAAACGCGTTTTCGCACAAATGCGTGCGCGGGTGCTAAAAAGAGCAGCATCGGCATGCTTAGCACGTCGTTTGGTAGAAATCCACGTGCGCGTTCTGCAAAAAGCACCATTTGCATGCACATCTTGTGGTTTTGCAGAAAACTTCATCCGCGTCTACCAAAAGATGCATGTGCATGCTTAAAACGCGTTTTCGCACAAATGCGTGCGCGGGTGCTAAAAAGAGCAGCATCGGCATGCTTAGCACGTCGTTTGGTAGAAATCCACGTGCGCGTTCTGCCAAAAGCACCATTTGCATGCACATCTTGTGGTTTTGCAGAAAACTTCATCCGCGTCTACCAAAAGATGCATGTGCCTGCTTAAAACGCGTTTTCGCACAAATCCGTGCGCGGGTGCTAAAAAGAGCAGCATCGGCATGCTTAGCACGTCGTTTGGTAGAAATCCACGTGCGCGTTCTGCAAAAAGCACCATTTGCATGCACGTCTTTTGGTTTTGCAGAAAACTTCATCCGCGTCTACCAAAAGATGCATGTGGATGCTTAAAACGCGTTTTCGCACAAATCCGTGCGCGGGTGCTAAAAAGAGCAGCATCGGCATGCTTAGCACGTCGTTTGGTAGAAATCCACGTGCGCGTTCTGCAAAAAGCACCATTTGCATGCACGTCTTTTGGTTTTGCAGAAAACTTCATCCGCGTCTACCAAAAGATGCATGGGCATGCTTAAAACGCGTTTTCGCACAAATGCGTGCGCGGGTGCTAAAAAGAGCAGCATCGGCATGCTTAGCACGTCGTTTGGTAGAAATCCACGTGCGCGTTCTGCCAAAAGCACCATTTGCATGCACATCTTGTGGTTTTGCAGAAAACTTCATCCGCGTCTACCAAAAGATGCATGTGCATGCTTAAAACGCGTTTTCGCACAAATCCGTGCGCGGGTGCTAAAAAGAGCAGCATCGGCAAGCTTAGCACGTCGTTTGGTAGAAATCCACGTGCGCGTTCTGCAAAAAGCACCATTTGCATGCACATCTTGTGGTTTTGCAAACTTCAATCTGTCTCGCGTGTGTATGCATGTGCATGCTTAAAACGCGTTTTCGCACAAATGCGTGCGCGGGTGCTAAAAAGAGCAGCATCGGCATGCTTAGCACGTCGTTTGGTAGAAATCCACGTGCGCGTTCTGCCAAAAGCACCATTTGCATGCACATCTTGTGGTTTTGCAGAAAACTTCATCCGCGTCTACCAAAAGATGCATGTGCATGCTTAAAACGCGTTTTCGCACAAATCCGTGCGCGGGTGCTAAAAAGAGCAGCATCGGCATGCTTAGCACGTCGTTTGGTAGAAATCCACGTGCGCGTTCTGCAAAAAGCACCATTTGCATGCACATCTTGTGGTTTTGCAGAAAACTTCATCCGCGTCTACCAAAAGATGCATGTGCATGCTTAAAACGCGTTTTCGCACAAATGCGTGCGCGGGTGCTAAAAAGAGCAGCATCGGCAAGCTTAGCACGTCGTTTGGTAGAAATCCACGTGCGCGTTCTGCAAAAAGCACCATTTGCCATGCACATCTTGTGGTTTTGCAGAAAACTTCATCCGCGTCTACCAAAAGATGCATGTGCATGCTTAAAACGCGTTTTCGCACAAATGCGTGCGCGGGTGCTAAAAAGAGCAGCATCGGCATGCTTAGCACGTCGTTTTGTAGAAATCCACGTGCGCGTTCTGCAAAAAGCACCATTTGCATGCACATCTTGTGGTTTTGCAGAAAACTTCATCCGCGTCTACCAAAAGATGCATGTGCATGCTTAAAACGCGTTTTCGCACAAATCCGAGCGCGGGTGCCAAAAAGCGCAGCATCGGCAAGCTTAGCACGTCGTTTGGTAGAAATCCACGTGCGCGTTCTGCAAAAAGCACCATTTGCATGCACATCTTGTGGTTTTGCAGAAAACTTCATCCGCGTCTACCAAAAGATGCATGTGCATGCTTAAAACGCGTTTTCGCACAAATGCGTGCGCGGGTGCTAAAAAGAGCAGCATCGGCATGCTTAGCACGTCGTTTGGTAGAAATCCACGTGCGCGTTCTGCAAAAAGCACCATTTGCATGCACATCTTGTGGTTTTGCAGAAAACTTCATCCGCGTCTACCAAAAGATGCATGTGCATGCTTAAAACGCGTTTTCGCACAATGCGTGCGCGGGTGCTAAAAAGAGCAGCATCGGCATGCTTAGCACGTCGTTTGGTAGAAATCCACGTGCGCGTTCTGCCAAAAGCACCATTTGCATGCACATCTTGTGGTTTTGCAGAAAACTTCATCCGCGTCTACCAAAAGATGCATGTGCCTGCTTAAAACGCGTTTTCGCACAAATCCGTGCGCGGGTGCTAAAAAGAGCAGCATCGGCATGCTTAGCACGTCGTTTGGTAGAAATCCACGTGCGCGTTCTGCAAAAAGCACCATTTGCATGCACGTCTTTTGGTTTTGCAGAAAACTTCATCCGCGTCTACCAAAAGATGCATGTGCATGCTTAAAACGCGTTTTCGCACAAATCCGTGCGCGGGTGCTAAAAAGAGCAGCATCGGCATGCTTAGCACGTCGTTTGGTAGAAATCCACGTGCGCGTTCTGCAAAAAGCACCATTTGCATGCACGTCTTTTGGTTTTGCAGAAAACTTCATCCGCGTCTACCAAAAGATGCATGGGCATGCTTAAAACGCGTTTTCGCACAAATGCGTGCGCGGGTGCTAAAAAGAGCAGCATCGGCATGCTTAGCACGTCGTTTGGTAGAAATCCACGTGCGCGTTCTGCCAAAAGCACCATTTGCATGCACATCTTGTGGTTTTGCAGAAAACTTCATCCGCGTCTACCAAAAGATGCATGTGCATGCTTAAAACGCGTTTTCGCACAAATCCGTGCGCGGGTGCTAAAAAGAGCAGCATCGGCAAGCTTAGCACGTCGTTTGGTAGAAATCCACGTGCGCGTTCTGCAAAAAGCACCATTTGCATGCACATCTTGTGGTTTTGCAAACTTCATCCGCGTCTACCAAAAGATGCATGTGCATGCTTAAAACGCGTTTTCGCACAAATGCGTGCGCGGGTGCTAAAAAGAGCAGCATCGGCATGCTTAGCACGTCGTTTGGTAGAAATCCACGTGCGCGTTCTGCCAAAAGCACCATTTGCATGCACATCTTGTGGTTTTGCAGAAAACTTCAGCCGCGTCTACCAAAAGATGCATGTGCATGCTTAAAACGCGTTTTCGCACAAATCCGTGCGCGGGTGCTAAAAAGAGCAGCATCGGCATGCTTAGCACGTCGTTTGGTAGAAATCCACGTGCGCGTTCTGCAAAAAGCACCATTTGCATGCACATCTTGTGGTTTTGCAGAAAACTTCATCCGCGTCTACCAAAAGATGCATGTGCATGCTTAAAACGCGTTTTCGCACAAATGCGTGCGCGGGTGCTAAAATGAGCAGCATCGGCATGCTTAGCACGTCGTTTGGTAGAAATCCACGAGCGCGTTCTGCAAAAAGCACCATTTGCATGCACATCTTGTGGTTTTGCAGAAAACTTCATCCGCGTCTACCAAAAGATGCATGTGCATGCTTAAAACGCGTTTTCGCACAAATGCGTGCGCGGGTGCTAAAAAGAGCAGCATCGGCATGCTTAGCACGTCGTTTGGTAGAAATCCACGTGCGCGTTCTGCCAAAAGCACCATTTGCATGCACATCTTGTGGTTTTGCAGAAAACTTCATCCGCGTCTACCAAAAGATGCATGTGCATGCTTAAAACGCGTTTTCGCACAAATGCGTGCGCGGGTGCTAAAAAGAGCAGCATCGGCATGCTTAGCACGTCGTTTGGTAGAAATCCACGTGCGCGTTCTGCCAAAAGCACCATTTGCATGCACATCTTGTGGTTTTGCAGAAAACTTCATCCGCGTCTACCAAAAGATGCATGTGCATGCTTAAAACGCGTTTTCGCACAAATCCGTGCGCGGGTGCTAAAAAGAGCAGCATCGGCATGCTTAGCACGTCGTTTGGTAGAAATCCACGTGCGCGTTCTGCAAAAAGCACCATTTGCATGCACATCTTGTGGTTTTGCAGAAAACTTCATCCGCGTCTACCAAAAGATGCATGTGCATGCTTAAAACGCGTTTTCGCACAAATGCGTGCGCGGGTGCTAAAAAGAGCAGCATCGGCATGCTTAGCACGTCGTTTGGTAGAAATCCACGTGCGCGTTCTGCCAAAAGCACCATTTGCATGCACATCTTGTGGTTTTGCAGAAAACTTCATCCGCGTCTACCAAAAGATGCATGTGCATGCTTAAAACGCGTTTTCGCACAAATCCGTGCGCGGGTGCTAAAAAGAGCAGCATCGGCAAGCTTAGCACGTCGTTTGGTAGAAATCCACGTGCGCGTTCTGCAAAAAGCACCATTTGCATGCACATCTTGTGGTTTTGCAGAAAACTTCATCCGCGTCTACCAAAAGATGCATGTGCATGCTTAAAACGCGTTTTCGCACAAATCCGTGCGCGGGTGCTAAAAGAGCAGCATCGGCATGCTTAGCACGTCGTTTGGTAGAAATCCACGTGCGCGTTCTGCCAAAAGCACCATTTGCATGCACATCTTGTGGTTTTGCAGAAAACTTCATCCGCGTCTACCAAAAGATGCATGTGCATGCTTAAAACGCGTTTTCGCACAAATGCGTGCGCGGGTGCTAAAAAGAGCAGCATCGGCATGCTTAGCACGTCGTTTGGTAGAAATCCACGTGCGCGTTCTGCAAAAAGCACCATTTGCATGCACATCTTGTGGTTTTGCAGAAAACTTCATCCGCGTCTACCAAAAGATGCATGTGCATGCTTAAAACGCGTTTTCGCACAAATGCGTGCGCGGGTGCTAAAAAGAGCAGCATCGGCATGCTTAGCACGTCGTTTGGTAGAAATCCACGTGCGCGTTCTGCCAAAAGCACCATTTGCATGCACATCTTGTGGTTTTGCAGAAAACTTCATCCGCGTCTACCAAAAGATGCATGTGCATGCTTAAAACGCGTTTTCGCACAAATCCGTGCGCGGGTGCTAAAAAGAGCAGCATCGGCAAGCTTAGCACGTCGTTTGGTAGAAATCCACGTGCGCGTTCTGCAAAAAGCACCATTTGCATGCACATCTTGTGGTTTTGCAGAAAACTTCATCCGCGTCTACCAAAAGATGCATGTGCATGCTTTAAAACGCGTTTTCGCACAAATGCATGCGCGGGTGCTAAAAAGAGCAGCATCGGCATGCTTAGCACGTCGTTTGGTAGAAATCCACGTGCGCGTTCTGCAAAAAGCACCATTTGCATGCACATCTTGTGGTTTTGCAGAAAACTTCATCCGCGTCTACCAAAACATGCATGTGCATGCTTAAAACGCGTTTTCGCACAAATGCGTGCGTGGGTGCTAAAAATAGCAGCATCGGCATGCTTAGCACGTCATTTGGTAGAAATCCACGTGCGCGTTCTGCCAAAAGCACCATTTGCATGCACATCTTGTGGTTTTGCAGAAAACTTCATCCGCGTCTACCAAAAGATGCATGTGCATGCTTAAAACGCGTTTTCGCACAAATCCGTGCGCGGGTGCTAAAAAGAGCAGCATCGGCATGCTTAGCACGTCGTTTGGTAGAAATCCACGTGCGCGTTTCTGCAAAAAGCACCATTTGCATGCACGTCTTGTGGTTTTGCAGAAAACTTCATCCGCGTCTACCAAAAGATGCATGGGCATGCTTAAAACGCGTTTTCGCACAAATGCGTGCGCGGGTGCTAAAAAGAGCAGCATCGGCATGCTTAGCACGTCGTTTGGTAGAAATCCACGTGCGCGTTCTGCCAAAAGCACCATTTGCATGCACATCTTGTGGTTTTGCAGAAAACTTCATCCGCGTCTACCAAAAGATGCATGTGCATGCTTAAAACGCGTTTTCGCACAAATCCGTGCGCGGGTGCTAAAAAGAGCAGCATCGGCAAGCTTAGCACGTCGTTTGGTAGAAATCAACGTGCGCGTTCTGCAAAAAGCACCATTTGCATGCACATCTTGTGGTTTTGCAGAAAACTTCATCCGCGTCTACCAAAAGATGCATGTGCATGCTTAAAACGCGTTTTCGCACAAATGCGTGCGCGGGTGCTAAAAAGAGCAGCATCGGCATGCTTAGCACGTCGTTTGGTAGAAATCCACGTGCGCGTTCTGCCAAAAGCACCATTTGCATGCACATCTTGTGGTTTTGCAGAAAACTTCATCCGCGTCTACCAAAAGATGCATGTGCATGCTTAAAACGCGTTTTCGCACAAATCCGTGCGCGGGTGCTAAAAAGAGCAGCATCGGCAAGCTTAGCACGTCGTTTGGTAGAAATCCACGTGCGCGTTCTGCAAAAAGCACCATTTGCATGCACATCTTGTGGTTTTGCAGAAAACTTCATCCGCGTCTACCAAAAGATGCATGTGCATGCTTAAAACGCGTTTTCGCACAAATGCGTGCGCGGGTGCTAAAAAGAGCAGCATCGGCATGCTTAGCACGTCGTTTGGTAGAAATCCACGTGCGCGTTCTGCAAAAAGCACCATTTGCATGCACATCTTGTGGTTTTGCAGAAAACTTCATCCGCGTCTACCAAAAGATGCATGTGCATGCTTAAAACGCGTTTTCGCACAAATGCGTGCGCGGGTGCTAAAAAGAGCTGCATCGGCATGCTTAGCACGTCGTTTGGTAGAAATCCACGTGCGCGTTCTGCCAAAAGCACCATTTGCATGCATATCTTGTGGTTTTGCAGAAAACTTCATCCGCGTCTACCAAAAGATGCATGTGCATGCTTAAAACGCGTTTTCGCACAAATCCGTGCGCGGGTGCCAAAAAGCGCAGCATCGGCAAGCTTAGCACGTCGTTTGGTAGAAATCCACGTGCGCGTTCTGCAAAAAGCACCATTTGCATGCACATCTTGTGGTTTTGCAGAAAACTTCATCCGCGTCTACCAAAAGATGCATGTGCATGCTTAAAACGCGTTTTCGCACAAATGCGTGCGCGGGTGCTAAAAAGAGCAGCATCGGCATGCTTAGCACGTCGTTTGGTAGAAATCCACGTGCGCGTTCTGCAAAAAGCACCATTTGCATGCACATCTTGTGGTTTTGCAGAAAACTTCATCCGCGTCTACCAAAAGATGCATGTGCATGCTTAAAACGCGTTTTCGCACAAATGCGTGCGCGGGTGCTAAAAAGAGCAGCATCGGCATGCTTAGCACGTCGTTTGGTAGAAATCCACGTGCGCGTTCTGCCAAAAGCACCATTTGCATGCACATCTTGTGGTTTTGCAGAAAACTTCATCCGCGTCTACCAAAAGATGCATGTGCCTGCTTAAAACGCGTTTTCGCACAAATCCGTGCGCGGGTGCTAAAAAGAGCAGCATCGGCATGCTTAGCACGTCGTTTGGTAGAAATCCACGTGCGCGTTCTGCAAAAAGCACCATTTGCATGCACGTCTTTTGGTTTTGCAGAAAACTTCATCCGCGTCTACCAAAAGATGCATGTGCATGCTTAAAACGCGTTTTCGCACAAATCCGTGCGCGGGTGCTAAAAAGAGCAGCATCGGCATGCTTAGCACGTCGTTTGGTAGAAATCCACGTGGGCGTTCTGCAAAAAGCACCATTTGCATGCACGTCTTTTGGTTTTGCAGAAAACTTCATCCGCGTCTACCAAAAGATGCATGGGCATGCTTAAAACGCGTTTTCGCACAAATCCGTGCGCGGGTGCTAAAAAGAGCAGCATCGGCAAGCTTAGCACGTCGTTTGGTAGAAATCCACGTGCGCGTTCTGCAAAAAGCACCATTTGCATGCACATCTTGTGGTTTTGCAGAAAACTTCATCCGCGTCTACCAAAAGATGCATGTGCATGCTTAAAACGCGTTTTCGCACAAATGCGTGCGCGGGTGCTAAAAAGAGCAGCATCGGCATGCTTAGCACGTCGTTTGGTAGAAATCCACGTGCGCGTTCTGCAAAAAGCACCATTTGCATGCACATCTTGTGGTTTTGCAGAAAACTTCATCCGCGTCTACCAAAAGATGCATGTGCATGCTTAAAACGCGTTTTCGCACAAATGCGTGCGCGGGTGCTAAAAAGAGCTGCATCGGCATGCTTAGCACGTCGTTTGGTAGAAATCCACGTGCGCGTTCTGCCAAAAGCACCATTTGCATGCATATCTTGTGGTTTTGCAGAAAACTTCATCCGCGTCTACCAAAAGATGCATGTGCATGCTTAAAACGCGTTTTCGCACAAATCCGTGCGCGGGTGCCAAAAAGCGCAGCATCGGCAAGCTTAGCACGTCGTTTGGTAGAAATCCACGTGCGCGTTCTGCAAAAAGCACCATTTGCATGCACATCTTGTGGTTTTGCAGAAAACTTCATCCGAGTCTACCAAAAGATGCATGTGCATGCTTAAAACGCGTTATCGCACAAATGCGTGCGCGGGTGCTAAAAAGAGCAGCATCGGCATGCTTAGCACGTCGTTTGGTAGAAATCCACGTGCGCGTTCTGCAAAAAGCACCATTTGCATGCACATCTTGTGGTTTTGCAGAAAACTTCATCCGCGTCTACCAAAAGATGCATGTGCATGCTTAAAACGCGTTTTCGCACAAATGCGTGCGCGGGTGCTAAAAAGAGCAGCATCGGCATGCTTAGCACGTCGTTTGGTAGAAATCCACGTGCGCGTTCTGCCAAAAGCACCATTTGCATGCACATCTTGTGGTTTTGCAGAAAACTTCATCCGCGTCTACCAAAAGATGCATGTGCCTGCTTAAAACGCGTTTTCGCACAAATCCGTGCGCGGGTGCTAAAAAGAGCAGCATCGGCATGCTTAGCACGTCGTTTGGTAGAAATCCACGTGCGCGTTCTGCAAAAAGCACCATTTGCATGCACGTCTTTTGGTTTTGCAGAAAACTTCATCCGCGTCTACCAAAAGATGCATGTGCATGCTTAAAACGCGTTTTCGCACAAATCCGTGCGCGGGTGCTAAAAAGAGCAGCATCGGCATGCTTAGCACGTCGTTTGGTAGAAATCCACGTGGGCGTTCTGCAAAAAGCACCATTTGCATGCACGTCTTTTGGTTTTGCAGAAAACTTCATCCGCGTCTACCAAAAGATGCATGGGCATGCTTAAAACGCGTTTTCGCACAAATCCGTGCGCGGGTGCTAAAAAGAGCAGCATCGGCATGCTTAGCACGTCGTTTGGTAGAAATCCACGTGCGCGTGCTGCAAAAAGCACCATTTGCATGCACATCTTGTGGTTTTGCAGAAAACTTCATCCGCGTCTACCAAAAGATGCATGTGCATGCTTAAAACGCGTTTTCGCACAAATGCGTGCGCGGGTGCTAAAAAGAGCAGCATCGGCATGCTTTGCACGTCGTTTGGTAGAAATCCACGAGCGCGTTCTGCAAACAGCACCATTTGCATGCACATCTTGTGGTTTTGCAGAAAACTTCATCCGCGTCTACCAAAAGATGCATGTGCATGCTTAAAACGCGTTTTCGCACAAATGCGTGCGCGGGTGCTAAAAAGAGCAGCATCGGCATGCTTAGCACGTCGTTTGATAGACATCCACGTGCGCGTTCTGCCAAAAGCACCATTTGCATGCACATCTTGTGGTCTTGCAGAAAACTTCATCCGCGTCTACCAAAAGATGCATGTGCATGCTTAAAACGCGTTTTCGCACAAATGCGTGCGCGGGTGCTAAAAAGAGCAGCATCGGCATGCTTTGCACGTCGTTTGGTAGAAATCCACGAGCGCGTTCTGCAAAAAGCACCATTTGCATGCACATCTTGTGGTTTTGCAGAAAACTTCATCCGCGTCTACCAAAAGATGCATGTGCATGCTTAAAACGCGTTTTCGCACAAATGCGTGCGCGGGTGCTAAAAAGAGCAGCATCGGCATGCTTAGCACGTCGTTTGGTAGAAATCCACGTGCGCGTTCTGCCAAAAGCACCATTTGCATGCACATCTTGTGGTTTTGCAGAAAACTTCATCCGCGTCTACCAAAAGATGCATGTGCATGCTTAAAACGCGTTTTCGCACAAATGCGTGCGCGGGTGCTAAAAAGAGCAGCATCGGCATGCTTAGCACGTCGTTTGGTAGAAATCCACGTGCGCGTTCTGCCAAAAGCACCATTTGCATGCACATCTTGTGGTTTTGCAGAAAACTTCATCCGCGTCTACCAAAAGATGCATGTGCATGCTTAAAACGCGTTTTCGCACAAATCCGTGCGCGGGTGCTAAAAAGAGCAGCATCGGCATGCTTAGCACGTCGTTTGGTAGAAATCCACGTGCGCCTTCTGCCAAAAGCACCATTTGCATGCACGTCTTGTGGTTTTGCAGAAAACTTCATCCGCGTCTACCAAAAGATGCATGGGCATGCTTAAAACGCGTTTTCGCACAAATGCGTGCGCGGGTGCTAAAAAGAGCAGCATCGGCATGCTTAGCACGTCGTTTGGTAGAAATCCACGTGCGCGTTCTGCCAAAAGCACCATTTGCATGCACATCTTGTGGTTTTGCAGAAAACTTCATCCGCGTCTACCAAAAGATGCATGTGCATGCTTAAAACGCGTTTTCGCACAAATCCGTGCGCGGGTGCTAAAAAGAGCAGCATCGGCAAGCTTAGCACGTCGTCTGGTAGAAATCAACGTGCGCGTTCTGCAAAAAGCACCATTTGCATGCACATCTTGTGGTTTTGCAGAAATCTTCATCCGCGTCTACCAAAAGATGCATGTGCATGCTTAAAACGCGTTTTCGCACAAATGCGTGCGCGGGTGCTAAAAAGAGCAGCATCGGCATGCTTAGCACGTCGTTTGGTAGAAATCCACGTGCGCGTTCTGCCAAAAGCACCATTTGCATGCACATCTTTTGGTTTTGCAGAAAACTTCATCCGCGTCTACCAAAAGATGCATGTGCATGCTTAAAACGCGTTTTCGCACAAATCCGTGCGCGGGTGCTAAAAAGAGCAGCATTCGCATGCTTAGCACGTCGTTTGGTAGAAATCCACGTGCGCGTTCTGCCAAAAGCACCATTTGCATGCACATCTTGTGGTTTTGCAGAAAACTTCATCCGCGTCTACCAAAAGATGCATGTGCATGCTTAAAACGCGTTTTCGCACAAATCCGTGCGCGGGTGCTAAAAAGAGCAGCCTCGGCAAGCTTAGCACGTCGTTTGGTAGAAATCCACGTGCGCGTTCTGCAAAAAGCACCATTTGCATGCACATCTTGTGGTTTTGCAGAAAACTTCATCCGCGTCTACCAAAAGATGCATGTGCATGCTTAAAACGCGTTTTCGCACAAATCCGTGCGCGGGTGCTAAAAAGAGCAGCATCGGCAAGCTTAGCACGTCGTTTGGTAGAAATCCACGTGCGCGTTCTGCAAAAAGCACCATTTGCATGCACATCTTGTGGTTTTGCAGAAAACTTCATCCGCGTCTACCAAAAGATGCATGTGCATGCTTAAAACGCGTTTTCGCACAAATGCGTGCGCGGGTGCTAAAAAGAGCAGCATCGGCATGCTTAGCACGTCGTTTGGTAGAAATCCACGTGCGCGTTCTGCAAAAAGCACCATTTGCATGCACATCTTGTGGTTTTGCAGAAAACTTCATCCGCGTCTACCAAAAGATGCATGTGCATGCTTAAAACGCGTTTTCGCACAAATGCGTGCGCGGGTGCTAAAAAGAGCAGCATCGGCATGCTTAGCACGTCGTTTGATAGACATCCACGTGCGCGTTCTGCCAAAAGCACCATTTGCATGCACACCTTGTGGTCTTGCAGAAAACTTCATCCGCGTCTACCAAAAGATGCATGTGCATGCTTAAAACGCGTTTTCGCACAAATGCGTGCGCGGGTGCTAAAAAGAGCAGCATCGGCATGCTTTGCACGTCGTTTGGTAGAAATCCACGAGCGCGTTCTGCAAAAAGCACCATTTGCATGCACATCTTGTGGTTTTGCAGAAAACTTCATCCGCGTCTACCAAAAGATGCATGTGCATGCTTAAAACGCGTTTTCGCACAAATGCGTGCGCGGGTGCTAAAAAGAGCAGCATCGGCATGCTTAGCACGTCGTTTGGTAGAAATCCACGTGCGCGTTCTGCCAAAAGCACCATTTGCATGCACATCTTGTGGTTTTGCAGAAAACTTCATCCGCGTCTACCAAAAGATGCATGTGCATGCTTAAAACGCGTTTTCGCACAAATGCGTGCGCGGGTGCTAAAAAGAGCAGCATCGGCATGCTTAGCACGTCGTTTGGTAGAAATCCACGTGCGCGTTCTGCCAAAAGCACCATTTGCATGCACATCTTGTGGTTTTGCAGAAAACTTCATCCGCGTCTACCAAAAGATGCATGTGCATGCTTAAAACGCGTTTTCGCACAAATCCGTGCGCGGGTGCTAAAAAGAGCAGCATCGGCATGCTTAGCACGTCGTTTGGTAGAAATCCACGTGCGCCTTCTGCCAAAAGCACCATTTGCATGCACGTCTTGTGGTTTTTCAGAAAACTTCATCCGCGTCTACCAAAAGATGCATGGGCATGCTTAAAACGCGTTTTCGCACAAATGCGTGCGCGGGTGCTAAAAAGAGCAGCATCGGCATGCTTAGCACGTCGTTTGGTAGAAATCCACGTGCGCGTTCTGCCAAAAGCACCATTTGCACGCACATCTTGTGGTTTTGCAGAAAACTTCATCCGCGTCTACCAAAAGATGCATGTGCATGCTTAAAACGCGTTTTCGCACAAATCCGTGCGCGGGTGCTAAAAAGAGCAGCATCGGCAAGCTTAGCACGTCGTTTGGTAGAAATCAACGTGCGCGTTCTGCAAAAAGCACCATTTGCATGCACATCTTGTGGTTTTGCAGAAAACTTCATCCGCGTCTACCAAAAGATGCATGTGCATGCTTAAAACGCGTTTTCGCACAAATGCGTGCGCGGGTGCTAAAAAGAGCAGCATCGGCATGCTTAGCACGTCGTTTGGTAGAAATCCACGTGCGCGTTCTGCCAAAAGCACCATTTGCATGCACATCTTGTGGTTTTGCAGAAAACTTCATCCGCGTGTACCAAAAGATGCATGTGCATGCTTAAAACGCGTTTTCGCACAAATGCGTGCGCGGGTGCTAAAAAGAGCAGCATCGGCATGCTTAGCACGTCGTTTGGTAGAAATCCACGTGCGCGTTCTGCCAAAAGCACCATTTGCATGCACATCTTGTGGTTTTGCAGAAAACTTCATCCGCGTCTACCAAAAGATGCATGTGCATGCTTAAAACGCGTTTTCGCACAAATCCGTGCGCGGGTGCTAAAAAGAGCAGCATCGGCATGCTTAGCACGTCGTTTGGTAGAAATCCACGTGCGCCTTCTGCCAAAAGCACCATTTGCATGCACGTCTTGTGGTTTTGCAGAAAACTTCATCCGCGTCTACCAAAAGATGCATGGGCATGCTTAAAACCCGTTTTCGCACAAATGCGTGCGCGGGTGCTAAAAAGAGCAGCATCGGCATGCTTAGCACGTCGTTTGGTAGAAATCCACGTGCGCGTTCTGCAAAAAGCACCATTTGCATGCACATCTTGTGGTTTTGCAGAAAACTTCATCCGCGTCTACCAAAAGATGCATGTGCATGCTTAAAACGCGTTTTCGCACAAATCCGTGCGCGGGTGCTAAAAAGAGCAGCATCGGCATGCTTAGCACGTCGTTTGGTAGAAATCCACGTGCGCGTTCTGCAAAAAGCACCATTTGCATGCACATCTTGTGGTTTTGCAGAAAACTTCATCCGCGTCTACCAAAAGATGCATGTGCATGCTTAAAACGCGTTTTCGCACAAATGCGTGCGCGGGTGCTAAAAAGAGCAGCATCGGCATGCTTAGCACGTCGTTTGGTAGAAATCCACGAGCGCGTTCTGCAAAAAGCACCATTTGCATGCACATCTTGTGGTTTTGCAGAAAACTTCATCCGCGTCTACCAAAAGATGCATGTGCATGCTTAAAACGCGTTTTCGCACAAATGCGTGCGCGGGTGCTAAAAAGAGCAGCATCGGCATGCTTAGCACGTCGTTTGCTAGAAATCCACGTGCGCGTTCTGCCAAAAGCACCATTTGCATGCATATCTTGTGGTTTTGCAGAAAACTTCATCCGCGTCTACCAAAAGATGCATGTGCATGCTTAAAACGCGTTTTCGCACAAATCCGTGCGCGGGTGCCAAAAAGCGCAGCCTCGGCAAGTTTAGCACGTCGTTCGGTAGAAATCCACGTGCGCGTTCTGCCAAAAGCACCATTTGCATGCACATCTTGTGGTTTTGCAGAAAACTTCATCCGCGTCTACCAAAAGATGCATGTGCATGCTTAAAACGCGTTTTCGCACAAATGCGTGCGCGGGTGCTAAAAAGAGCAGCATCGGCATGCTTAGCACGTCGTTTGGTAGAAATCCACGTGCGCGTTCTGCCAAAAGCACCATTTGCATGCACATCTTGTGGTTTTGCAGAAAACTTCATCCGCGTCTACCAAAAGATGCATGTGCATGCTTAAAACGCGTTTTCGCACAAATCCGTGCGCGGGTGCTAAAAAGAGCAGCATCGGCATGCTTAGCACGTCGTTTGGTAGAAATCCACGTGCGCCTTCTGCCAAAAGCACCATTTGCATGCACGTCTTGTGGTTTTGCAGAAAACTTCATCCGCGTCTACCAAAAGATGCATGGGCATGCTTAAAACGCGTTTTCGCACAAATGCGTGCGCGGGTGCTAAAAAGAGCAGCATCGGCATGCTTAGCACGTCGTTTGGTAGAAATCCACGTGCGCGTTCTGCCAAAAGCACCATTTGCACGCACATCTTGTGGTTTTGCAGAAAACTTCATCCGCGTCTACCAAAAGATGCATGTGCATGCTTAAAACGCGTTTTCGCACAAATCCGTGCGCGGGTGCTAAAAAGAGCAGCATCGGCAAGCTTAGCACGTCGTTTGGTAGAAATCAACGTGCGCGTTCTGCAAAAAGCACCATTTGCATGCACATCTTGTGGTTTTGCAGAAAACTTCATCCGCGTCTACCAAAAGATGCATGTTGCATGCTTAAAACGCGTTTTCGCACAAATGCGTGCGCGGGTGCTAAAAAGAGCAGCATCGGCATGCTTAGCACGTCGTTTGGTAGAAATCCACGTGCGCGTTCTGCCAAAAGCACCATTTGCATGCACATCTTGTGGTTTTGCAGAAAACTTCATCCGCGTGTACCAAAAGATGCATGTGCATGCTTAAAACGCGTTTTCGCACAAATGCGTGCGCGGGTGCTAAAAAGAGCAGCATCGGCATGCTTAGCACGTCGTTTGGTAGAAATCCACGTGCGCGTTCTGCCAAAAGCACCATTTGCATGCACATCTTGTGGTTTTGCAGAAAACTTCATCCGCGTCTACCAAAAGATGCATGTGCATGCTTAAAACGCGTTTTCGCACAAATCCGTGCGCGGGTGCTAAAAAGAGCAGCATCGGCATGCTTAGCACGTCGTTTGGTAGAAATCCACGTGCGCCTTCTGCCAAAAGCACCATTTGCATGCACGTCTTGTGGTTTTGCAGAAAACTTCATCCGCGTCTACCAAAAGATGCATGTGCATGCTTAAAACGCGTTTTCGCACAAATGCGTGCGCGGGTGCTAAAAAGAGCAGCATCGGCATGCTTAGCACGTCGTTTGCTAGAAATCCACGTGCGCGTTCTGCCAAAAGCACCATTTGCATGCATATCTTGTGGTTTTGCAGAAAACTTCATCCGCGTCTACCAAAAGATGCATGTGCATGCTTAAAACGCGTTTTCGCACAAATCCGTGCGCGGGTGCCAAAAAGCGCAGCCTCGGCAAGCTTAGCACGTCGTTCGGTAGAAATCCACGTGCGCGTTCTGCAAAAAGCACCATTTGCATGCACGTCTTTTGGTTTTGCAGAAAACTTCATCCGCGTCTACCAAAAGATGCATGGGCATGCTTAAAACGCGTTTTCGCACAAATCCGTGCGCGGGTGCTAAAAAGAGCAGCATCGGCATGCTTAGCACGTCGTTTGGTAGAAATCCACGTGCGCGTTCTGCAAAAAGCACCATTTGCATGCACATCTTGTGGTTTTGCAGAAAACTTCATCCGCGTCTACCAAAAGATGCATGTGCATGCTTAAAACGCGTTTTCGCACAAATGCGTGCGCGGGTGCTAAAAAGAGCAGCATCGGCATGCTTTGCACGTCGTTTGGTAGAAATCCACGAGCGCGTTCTGCAAAAAGCACCATTTGCATGCACATCTTGTGGTTTTGCAGAAAACTTCATCCGCGTCTACCAAAAGATGCATGTGCATGCTAAAAACGCGTTTTCGCACAAATGCGTGCGCGGGTGCTAAAAAGAGCAGCATCGGCATGCTTAGCACGTCGTTTGATAGACATCCACGTGCGCGTTCTGCCAAAAGCACCATTTGCATGCACATCTTGTGGTCTTGCAGAAAACTTCATCCGCGTCTACCAAAAGATGCATGTGCATGCTTAAAACACGTTTTCGCACAAATGCGTGCGCGGGTGCTAAAAAGAGCAGCATCGGCATGCTTTGCACGTCGTTTGGTAGAAATCCACGAGCGCGTTCTGCAAAAAGCACCATTTGCATGCACATCTTGTGGTTTTGCAGAAAACTTCATCCGCGTCTACCAAAAGATGCATGTGCATGCTTAAAACGCGTTTTCGCACAAATCCGTGCGCGGGTGCTAAAAAGAGCAGCATCGGCATGCTTAGCACGTCGTTTGGTAGAAATCCACGTGCGCGTTCTGCCAAAAGCACCATTTGCATGCACGTCTTGTGGTTTTGCAGAAAACTTCATCCGCGTCTACCAAAAGATGCATGGGCATGCTTAAAACGCGTTTTCGCACAAATGCGTGCGCGGGTGCTAAAAAGAGCAGCATCGGCATGCTTAGCACGTCGTTTGGTAGAAATCCACGTGCGCGTTCTGCCAAAAGCACCATTTGCACGCACATCTTGTGGTTTTGCAGAAAACTTCATCCGCGTCTACCAAAAGATGCATGTGCATGCTTAAAACGCGTTTTCGCACAAATCCGTGCGCGGGTGCTAAAAAGAGCAGCATCGGCAAGCTTAGCACGTCGTTTGGTAGAAATCAACGTGCGCGTTCTGCAAAAAGCACCATTTGCATGCACATCTTGTGGTTTTGCAGAAAACTTCATCCGCGTCTACCAAAAGATGCATGTGCATGCTTAAAACGCGTTTTCGCACAAATGCGTGCGCGGGTGCTAAAAAGAGCAGCATCGGCATGCTTAGCACGTCGTTTGGTAGAAATCCACGTGCGCGTTCTGCCAAAAGCACCATTTGCATGCACATCTTGTGGTTTTGCAGAAAACTTCATCCGCGTGTACCAAAAGATGCATGTGCATGCTTAAAACGCGTTTTCGCACAAATGCGTGCGCGGGTGCTAAAAAGAGCAGCATCGGCAAGCTTAGCACGTCGTTTGGTAGAAATCCACGTGCGCGTTCTGCAAAAAGCACCATTTGCATGCACATCTTGTGGTTTTGCAGAAAACTTCATCCGCGTCTACCAAAAGATGCATGTGCATGCTTAAAACGCGTTTTCGCACAAATGCGTGCGCGGGTGCTAAAAAGAGCAGCATCGGCATGCTTAGCACGTCGTTTGGTAGAAATCCACGTGCGCGTTCTGCAAAAAGCACCATTTGCATGCACATCTTGTGGTCTTGCAGAAAACTTCATCCGCGTCTACCAAAAGATGCATGTGCATGCTTAAAACGCGTTTTCGCACAAATGCGTGCGCGGGTGCTAAAAAGAGCAGCATCGGCATGCTTTGCACGTCGTTTGGTAGAAATCCACGAGCGCGTTCTGCAAAAAGCACCATTTGCATGCACATCTTGTGGTTTTGCAGAAAACTTCATCCGCGTCTACCAAAAGATGCATGTGCATGCTTAAAACGCGTTTTCGCACAAATGCGTGCGCGGGTGCTAAAAAGAGCAGCATCGGCATGCTTAGCACGTCGTTTGGTAGAAATCCACGTGCGCGTTCTGCCAAAAGCACCATTTGCATGCACATCTTGTGGTTTTGCAGAAAACTTCATCCGCGTCTACCAAAAGATGCATGTGCATGCTTAAAACGCGTTTTCGCACAAATGCGTGCGCGGGTGCTAAAAAGAGCAGCATCGGCATGCTTAGCACGTCGTTTGGTAGAAATCCACGTGCGCGTTCTGCCAAAAGCACCATTTGCATGCACATCTTGTGGTTTTGCAGAAAACTTCATCCGCGTCTACCAAAAGATGCATGTGCATGCTTAAAACGCGTTTTCGCACAAATCCGTGCGCGGGTGCTAAAAAGAGCAGCATCGGCATGCTTAGCACGTCGTTTGGTAGAAATCCACGTGCGCCTTCTGCCAAAAGCACCATTTGCATGCACGTCTTGTGGTTTTGCAGAAAACTTCATCCGCGTCTACCAAAAGATGCATGGGCATGCTTAAAACGCGTTTTCGCACAAATGCGTGCGCGGGTGCTAAAAAGAGCAGCATCGGCATGCTTAGCACGTCGTTTGGTAGAAATCCACGAGCGCGTTCTGCAAAAAGCACCATTTGCATGCACATCTTGTGGTTTTGCAGAAAACTTCATCCGCGTCTACCAAAAGATGCATGTGCATGCTTAAAACGCGTTTTCGCACAAATGCGTGCGCGGGTGCTAAAAAGAGCAGCATCGGCATGCTTAGCACGTCGTTTGCTAGAAATCCACGTGCGCGTTCTGCCAAAAGCACCATTTGCATGCATATCTTGTGGTTTTGCAGAAAACTTCATCCGCGTCTACCAAAAGATGCATGTGCATGCTTAAAACGCGTTTTCGCACAAATCCGTGCGCGGGTGCCAAAAAGCGCAGCCTCGGCAAGTTTAGCACGTCGTTCGGTAGAAATCCACGTGCGCGTTCTGCCAAAAGCACCATTTGCATGCACATCTTGTGGTTTTGCAGAAAACTTCATCCGCGTCTACCAAAAGATGCATGTGCATGCTTAAAACGCGTTTTCGCACAAATGCGTGCGCGGGTGCTAAAAAGAGCAGCATCGGCATGCTTAGCACGTCGTTTGGTAGAAATCCACGTGCGCGTTCTGCCAAAAGCACCATTTGCATGCACATCTTGTGGTTTTGCAGAAAACTTCATCCGCGTCTACCAAAAGATGCATGTGCATGCTTAAAACGCGTTTTCGCACAAATCCGTGCGCGGGTGCTAAAAAGAGCAGCATCGGCATGCTTAGCACGTCGTTTGGTAGAAATCCACGTGCGCCTTCTGCCAAAAGCACCATTTGCATGCACGTCTTGTGGTTTTGCAGAAAACTTCATCCGCGTCTACCAAAAGATGCATGGGCATGCTTAAAACGCGTTTTCGCACAAATGCGTGCGCGGGTGCTAAAAAGAGCAGCATCGGCATGCTTAGCACGTCGTTTGGTAGAAATCCACGTGCGCGTTCTGCCAAAAGCACCATTTGCACGCACATCTTGTGGTTTTGCAGAAAACTTCATCCGCGTCTACCAAAAGATGCATGTGCATGCTTAAAACGCGTTTTCGCACAAATCCGTGCGCGGGTGCTAAAAAGAGCAGCATCGGCAAGCTTAGCACGTCGTTTGGTAGAAATCAACGTGCGCGTTCTGCAAAAAGCACCATTTGCATGCACATCTTGTGGTTTTGCAGAAAACTTCATCCGCGTCTACCAAAAGATGCATGTTGCATGCTTAAAACGCGTTTTCGCACAAATGCGTGCGCGGGTGCTAAAAAGAGCAGCATCGGCATGCTTAGCACGTCGTTTGGTAGAAATCCACGTGCGCGTTCTGCCAAAAGCACCATTTGCATGCACATCTTGTGGTTTGCAGAAAACTTCATCCGCGTGTACCAAAAGATGCATGTGCATGCTTAAAACGCGTTTTCGCACAAATGCGTGCGCGGGTGCTAAAAAGAGCAGCGTCGGCATGCTTAGCACGTCGTTTGGTAGAAATCCACGTGCGCGTTCTGCCAAAAGCACCATTTGCATGCACATCTTGTGGTTTTGCAGAAAACTTCATCCGCGTCTACCAAAAGATGCATGTGCATGCTTAAAACGCGTTTTCGCACAAATCCGTGCGCGGGTGCTAAAAAGAGCAGCATCGGCATGCTTAGCACGTCGTTTGGTAGAAATCCACGTGCGCCTTCTGCCAAAAGCACCATTTGCATGCACGTCTTGTGGTTTTGCAGAAAACTTCATCCGCGTCTACCAAAAGATGCATGTGCATGCTTAAAACGCGTTTTCGCACAAATGCGTGCGCGGGTGCTAAAAAGAGCAGCATCGGCATGCTTAGCACGTCGTTTGCTAGAAATCCACGTGCGCGTTCTGCCAAAAGCACCATTTGCATGCATATCTTGTGGTTTTGCAGAAAACTTCATCCGCGTCTACCAAAAGATGCATGTGCATGCTTAAAACGCGTTTTCGCACAAATCCGTGCGCGGGTGCCAAAAAGCGCAGCCTCGGCAAGCTTAGCACGTCGTTCGGTAGAAATCCACGTGCGCGTTCTGCAAAAAGCACCATTTGCATGCACGTCTTTTGGTTTTGCAGAAAACTTCATCCGCGTCTACCAAAAGATGCATGGGCATGCTTAAAACGCGTTTTCGCACAAATCCGTGCGCGGGTGCTAAAAAGAGCAGCATCGGCATGCTTAGCACGTCGTTTGGTAGAAATCCACGTGCGCGTTCTGCAAAAAGCACCATTTGCATGCACATCTTGTGGTTTTGCAGAAAACTTCATCCGCGTCTACCAAAAGATGCATGTGCATGCTTAAAACGCGTTTTCGCACAAATGCGTGCGCGGGTGCTAAAAAGAGCAGCATCGGCATGCTTTGCACGTCGTTTGGTAGAAATCCACGAGCGCGTTCTGCAAAAAGCACCATTTGCATGCACATCTTGTGGTTTTGCAGAAAACTTCATCCGCGTCTACCAAAAGATGCATGTGCATGCTAAAAACGCGTTTTCGCACAAATGCGTGCGCGGGTGCTAAAAAGAGCAGCATCGGCATGCTTAGCACGTCGTTTGATAGACATCCACGTGCGCGTTCTGCCAAAAGCACCATTTGCATGCACATCTTGTGGTCTTGCAGAAAACTTCATCCGCGTCTACCAAAAGATGCATGTGCATGCTTAAAACGCGTTTTCGCACAAATGCGTGCGCGGGTGCTAAAAAGAGCAGCATCGGCATGCTTTGCACGTCGTTTGGTAGAAATCCACGAGCGCGTTCTGCAAAAAGCACCATTTGCATGCAATCTGTCTCGCGTGTGTAACTTCATCCGCGTCTACCAAAAGATGCATGTGCATGCTTAAAACGCGTTTTCGCACAAATCCGTGCGCGGGTGCTAAAAAGAGCAGCATCGGCATGCTTAGCACGTCGTTTGGTAGAAATCCACGTGCGCGTTCTGCCAAAAGCACCATTTGCATGCACATCTTGTGGTTTTGCAGAAAACTTCATCCGCGTGTACCAAAAGATGCATGTGCATGCTTAAAACGCGTTTTCGCACAAATGCGTGCGCGGGTGCTAAAAAGAGCAGCATCGGCATGCTTAGCACGTCGTTTGGTAGAAATCCACGTGCGCGTTCTGCCAAAAGCACCATTTGCATGCACATCTTGTGGTTTTCCAGAAAACTTCATCCGCGTCTACCAAAAGATGCATGTGCATGCTTAAAACGCGTTTTCGCACAAATCCGTGCGCGGGTGCTAAAAAGAGCAGCATCGGCATGCTTAGCACGTCGTTTGGTAGAAATCCACGTGCGCCTTCTGCCAAAAGCACCATTTGCATGCACGTCTTGTGGTTTTGCAGAAAACTTCATCCGCGTCTACCAAAAGATGCATGGGCATGCTTAAAACGCGTTTTCGCACAAATGCGTGCGCGGGTGCTAAAAAGAGCAGCATCGGCATGCTTAGCACGTCGTTTGGTAGAAATCCACGTGCGCGTTCTGCCAAAAGCACCATTTGCACGCACATCTTGTGGTTTTGCAGAAAACTTCATCCGCGTCTACAAAAGATGCATGTGCATGCTTAAAACGCGTTTTCGCACAAATCCGTGCGCGGGTGCTAAAAAGAGCAGCATCGGCAAGCTTAGCACGTCGTTTGGTAGAAATCAACGTGCGCGTTCTGCAAAAAGCACCATTTGCATGCACATCTTGTGGTTTTGCAGAAAACTTCATCCGCGTCTACCAAAAGATGCATGTGCATGCTTAAAACGCGTTTTCGCACAAATGCGTGCGCGGGGTGCTAAAAAGAGCAGCATCGGCATGCTTAGCACGTCGTTTGGTAGAAATCCACGTGCGCGTTCTGCCAAAAGCACCATTTGCATGCACATCTTGTGGTTTTGCAGAAAACTTCATCCGCGTGTACAAAAGATGCATGTGCATGCTTAAACGCGTTTTCGCACAAATGCGTGCGCGGGTGCTAAAAAGAGCAGCATCGGCAAGCTTAGCACGTCGTTTGGTAGAAATCCACGTGCGCGTTCTGCAAAAAGCACCATTTGCATGCACATCTTGTGGTTTTGCAGAAAACTTCATCCGCGTCTACCAAAAGATGCATGTGCATGCTTAAAACGCGTTTTCGCACAAATGCGTGCGCGGGTGCTAAAAAGAGCAGCATCGGCATGCTTAGCACGTCGTTTGGTAGAAATCCACGTGCGCGTTCTGCAAAAAGCACCATTTGCATGCACATCTTGTGGTCTTGCAGAAAACTTCATCCGCGTCTACCAAAGATGCATGTGCATGCTTAAAACGCGTTTTCGCACAAATGCGTGCGCGGGTGCTAAAAAGAGCAGCATCGGCATGCTTTGCACGTCGTTTGGTAGAAATCCACGAGCGCGTTCTGCAAAAAGCACCATTTGCATGCACATCTTGTGGTTTTGCAGAAAACTTCATCCGCGTCTACCAAAAGATGCATGTGCATGCTTAAAACGCGTTTTCGCACAAATGCGTGCGCGGGTGCTAAAAAGAGCAGCATCGGCATGCTTAGCACGTCGTTTGGTAGAAATCCACGTGCGCGTTCTGCCAAAGCACCATTTGCATGCACATCTTGTGGTTTTGCAGAAAACTTCATCCGCGTCTACCTAAAGATGCATGTGCATGCTTAAACGCGTTTTCGCACAAATGCGTGCGCGGGTGCTAAAAAGAGCAGCATCGGCATGCTTAGCACGTCGTTTGGTAGAAATCCACGTGCGCGTTCTGCCAAAAGCACCATTTGCATGCACATCTTGTGGTTTTGCAGAAAACTCATCCGCGTCTACCAAAAGATGCATGTGCATGCTTAAAACGCGTTTTCGCACAAATCCGTGCGCGGGTGCTAAAAAGAGCAGCATCGGCATGCTTAGCACGTCGTTTGGTAGAAATCCACGTGCGCCTTCTGCCAAAAGCACCATTTGCATGCACGTCTTGTGGTTTTGCCAGAAAACTTCATCCGCGTCTACCAAAAGATTGCATGGGCATGCTTAAAACGCGTTTTCGCACAATGCGTGCGCGGGTGCTAAAAAGAGCAGCATCGGCATGCTTAGCACGTCGTTTGGTAGAAATCCACGTGCGCGTTCTGCCAAAAGCACCATTTGCATGCACATCTTGTGGTTTTGCAGAAAACTTCATCCGCGTCTACCAAAAGATGCATGTGCATGCTTAAAACGCGTTTTCGCACAAATGCGTGCGCGGGTGCTAAAAAGAGCAGCATCGGCATGCTTAGCACGTCGTTTGGTAGAAATCCACGTGCGCGTTCTGCCAAAAGCACCATTTGCATGCACATCTTTTGGTTTTGCAGAAAACTCATCCGCGTCTACCAAAAGATGCATGTGCATGCTTAAAACGCGTTTTCGCACAAATCCGTGCGCGGGTGCTAAAAGAGCAGCATCGCATGCTTAGCACGTCGTTTGGTAGAAATCCACGTGCGCGTTCTGCAAAAGCACCATTTGCATGCACATCTTTTGGTTTTGCAGAAAACTTCATCCGCGTCTACAAAAGATGCATGTGCATGCTTAAAACGCGTTTTCGCACAAATCCGTGCGCGGGTGCTAAAAAGAGGCAGCATCGGCATGCTTAGCACGTCGTTTGGTAGAAATCCACCTGCGCGTCTCTGCAAAAAGCACCATTTGCATGCACATCTTATGGTTTTGCAGAAACTTCATCGCGTCTACCAAAAGATGCATGTGCATGCTTAAAACGCGTTTTCGCACAAATGCGTGCGCGGGTGCTAAAAGAGCAACATCGGCATGCTTAGCACGTCGTTTGGTAGAAATCCACGTGCGCGTTCTGCCAAAAGCACCATTTGCATGCACATCTTGTGGTTTTGCAGAAAACTTCATCCGCGTCTACCAAAGATGCATGTGCATGCTTAAAACGCGTTTTCGCACAAATGCGTGCGCGGGTGCTAAAAAGAGCAGCATCGGCATGCTTTGCACGTCGTTGGTAGAAATCCACGAGCGCGTTCTGCAAAAAAGCACCATTTGCATGCACATCTTGTGGTTTTGCAGAAAACTTCATCCGCGTCTACCAAAAAGATGCATGTGCATGCTTAAAACGCGTTTTCGGCACAAATGCGTGCGCGGGTGCTAAAAAGAGCAGCATCGGCATGCTTAGCACGTCGTTTGGTAGAAATCCACGTGCGCGTTCTGCCAAAAGCACCATTTGCATGCACATCTTGTGGTTTTGCAGAAAACTTCATCCGCGTCTACCAAAAGATGCATGTGCATGCTTAAAACGCGTTTTCGCACAAATGCGTGCGCGGGTGCTAAAAGAGCAGCATCGCATGCTTAGCACGTCGTTTGGTAGAAATCCACGTGCGCGTTCTGCCAAAAGCACCATTTGCATGCACATCTTGTGGTTTTGCAGAAAACTTCATCCGCGTCTACCAAAAGACTGCATGTGCATGCTTAAAACGCGTTTTCGCACAAATCCGTGCGCGGGTGCTAAAAAGAGCAGCATCGGCATGCTTAGCACGTCGTTTGGTAGAAATCCACGTGCGCCTTCTGCCAAAAGCACCATTTGCATGCACGTCTTGTGGTTTTGCAGAAAACTTCATCCGCGTCTACCAAAAGATGCATGGGCATGCTTAAAACGCGTTTTCGTCACAAATGCGTGCGCGGGTGCTAAAAAGAGCAGCATCGGCATGCTTAGGCACGTCGTTTGGTAGAAATCCACGTGCGCGTTCTGCCAAAAGCACCATTTGCATGCACATCTTGTGGTTTGCAGAAAACTTCATCCGCGTCTACCAAAAGATGCATGTGCATGCTTAAAACGCGTTTTCGCACAAATGCGTGCGCGGGTGCTATAAAAGAGCAGCATCGGCATGCTTAGCACGTCGTTTGGTAGAAATCCACGTGCGCGTTCTGCCAAAAGCACCATTTGCATGCACATCTTTTGGTTTTGCAGAAAACTTCATCCGCGTCTACCAAAAGATGCATGTGCATGCTTAAAAACGCGTTTTCGCACAAATCCGTGCGCGGGTGCTAAAAAGAGCAGCATCGGCATGCTTAGCACGTCGTTTGTAGAAATCCACGTGCGCGTTCTGCCAAAAGCACCATTTGCATGCACATCTTTTGGTTTTGCAGAAAACTTCATCCGCGTCTACCAAAAGATGCATGTGCATGCTTAAAACGCGTTTTCGCACAAATCCGTGCGCGGGTGCTAAAAAGAGCAGCATCGGCATGCTTAGCACGTCGTTTGGTAGAAATCCACCTGCGCGTTCTGCAAAAAGCACCATTTGCATGCACTCTTATGGTTTTGCAGAAAACTTCATCCGCGTCTACCAAAGATGCATGTGCATGCTTAAAACGCGTTTTCGCACAAATGCGTGCGCGGGTGCTAAAAAGAGCAGCATCGGCATGCTTAGCACGTCGTTTGGTAGAAATCCACGTGCGCGTTCTGCCAAAAGACCATTTGCATGCACATCTTGTGGTTTTGCAGAAAACTTCATCCGCGTCTACCAAAAGATGCATGTGCATGCTTAAAACGCGTTTTCGCACAAATCCGTGCGCGGGTGCTAAAAAGAGCAGCATCGGCAAGCTTAGCACGTCGTTTGGTAGAAATCCACGTGCGCGTTCTGCAAAAAGCACCATTTGCATGCACATCTTGTGGTTTTGCAGAAAACTTCATCCGCGTCTACCAAAAGATGCATGTGCATGCTTAAAACGCGTTTTCGCACAAATGCGTGCGCGGGTGCTAAAAAAGAGCAGCATCGGCATGCTTAGCACGTCGTTTGGTAGAAATCCACGTGCGCGTTCTGCAAAAAGCACCATTTGCATGCACATCTTATGGTTTTGCAGAAAACTTCATCCGCGTCTACCAAAGATGCATGTGCACTGCTTAAACGCGTTTTCGCACAAATGCGTGCGCGGGTGCTAAAAGAGCAGCATCGGCATGCTTAGCACGTCGTTTGGTAGAAATCCACGTGCGCGTTCTGCCAAAAGCACCTTTGCATGCTCATCTTGTGGTTTTGCAGAAAACTTCATCCGCGTCTACCAAAAGATGCATGTGCATGCTTAAAACGCGTTTTCGCACAAATCCGTGCGCGGGTGCTAAAAAGAGCAGCATCGGCAAGCTTAGCACGATCGTTTGGTAGAAATCCACGTGCGCGTTCTGCAAAAAGCACCATTTGCATGCACATCTTGTGGGTTTTGCAGAAAACTTCATCCGCGTCTACCAAAAGATGCATGTGCATGCTAAAACGCGTTTTCGCACAAATGCGTGCGCGGGTGCTAAAAAGAGCAGCATCGGCATGCTTAGCACGTCGTTTGGTAGAAATCCACGTGCGCGTTCTGCAAAAAAGCACCATTTTGCATGCACATCTTGTGGTCTTGCAGAAAACTTCATCCGCGTCTACAAAAGATGCATGTGCATGCTTAAACGCGTTTTCGCCACAAATGCGTGCGCGGGTGCTAAAAAGAGCAGCATCGGCATGCTTTGCACGTCGTTTGGTAGAAATCACGAGCGCGTTCTGCAAAAAGCACCATTTGCATGCACATCTTGTGGTTTTGCAGAAAACTTCATCCGCGTCTACCAAAAGATGCATGTGCATGCTTAAAACGCGTATTCGCACAAATCCGTGCGCGGGTTCTAAAAAGAGCAGCATCGGCATGCTTAGCACGTCGTTTGGTAGAAATCCACGTGCGCCTTCTGCCAAAAGCACCATTTGCATGCACATCTTGTGGTTTTGCAGAAAACTTCATCCGCGTCCTACCAAAAGATGCATGTGCATGCTTAAAACGCGTTTTCGCACAAATCCGTGCGCGGGTGCTAAAAAGAGCAGCATCGGCAAGCCTTAGCACGTCGTTTGGTAGAAATCAACGTGCGCGTTCTGCAAAAGCACCATTTGCATGCACATCTTGTGGTTTTGCAGAAAACTTCATCCGCGTCTACCAAAAGATGCATGTGCATGCTTAAAACGCGTTTCGCACAAATCCGTGCGCGGGTGCTAAAAAGAGCAGCATCGCAAGCTTAGCACGTCGTTTGGTAGAAATCCACGTGCGCGTTCTGCAAAAAGCACCATTTGCATGCACATCTTGTGGTTTTGCAGAAACTTCATCCGCGTCTACCAAAAGATGCATGTGCATGCTTAAAACGCGTTTTCGCACAAATGCGTGCGCGGGTGCTAAAAAGAGCAGCATCGGCATGCTTAGCACGTCGTTTGGTAGAAATCCACGTGCGCGTTCTGCAAAAAGCACCATTTGCATGCACATCTTGTGGTTTTGCAGAAAAACTTCATCCGCGTCTACCAAAAGATGCATGTGCATGCTTAAAACGCGTTTTCGCACAAATCCGTGCGCGGGGTGCTAAAAAGAGCAGCATCGGCATGCTTAGCACGTCGTTTGGTAGAAATCCACGTGCGCGTTCTGCAAAAAGCACCATTTGCATGCACATCTTGTGGTTTTGCAGAAAACTTCATCCGCGTCTACCAAAAGATGCATGTGCATGCTTAAAACGCGTTTTCGCACAAATGCGTGCGCGGGTGCTAAAAAGAGCAGCATCGGCATGCTTAGCACGTCGTTTGGTAGAAATCCACGAGCGCGTTCTGCAAAAAGCACCATTTGCATGCACATCTTGTGGTTTTGCAGAAAACTTCATCGCGTCTACCAAAGATGCATGTGCATGCTTAAAACGCGTTTTCGCACAAATGCGTGCGCGGGTGCTAAAAAGAGCAGCATCGGCATGCTTAGCACGTCGTTTGGTAGAAATCCACGTGCGCGTTCTGCCAAAAGCACCATTTGCATGCACATCTTGTGGTTTTGCAGAAAACTTCATCCGCGTCTACCAAAAGATGCATGTGCATGCTTAAAACGCGTTTTCGCACAAATCCGTGCGCGGGTGCTAAAAAGAGCAGCATCGGCATGCTTAGCACGTCGTTTGGTAGAAATCCACGTGCGCGTTCTGCCAAAAGCACCATTTAGCATGCACATCTTGTGGTTTTGCAGAAAACTTCATCCGCGTCTACCAAAAGATGCATGTGCATGCTTAAAACGCGTTTTCGCACAAATCCGTGCGCGGGTGCTAAAAAGAGCAGCATCGGCATGCTTAGCACGTCGTTTGGTAGAAATCCACGTGCGCGTTCTGCAAAAAGCACCATTTGCATGCACATCTTGTGGTTTTGCAGAAAACTTCATCCGCGTCTACCAAAAGATGCATGTGCATGCTTAAAACGCGTTTTCGCACAAATGCGTGCGCGGGTGCTAAAAAGAGCAGCATCGGCATGCTTAGCACGTCGTTTGGTAGAAATCCACGTGCGCGTTCTGCCAAAAGCACCATTTGCATGCACATCTTTTGGTTTTGCAGAAAACTTCATCCGCGTCTACCAAAAGATGCATGTGCATGCTTAAAACGCGTTTTCGCACAAATCCGTGCGCGGGTGCTAAAAAGAGCAGCATCGGCATGCTTAGCACGTCGTTTGGTAGAAATCCACGTGCGCGTTCTGCCAAAAGCACCATTTGCATGCACATCTTTTGGTTTTGCAGAAAACTTCATCCGCGTCTACCAAAAGATGCATGTGCATGCTTAAAACGCGTTTTCGCACAAATCCGTGCGCGGGTGCTAAAAAGAGCAGCATCGGCATGCTTAGCACGTCGTTTGGTAGAAATCCACCTGCGCGTTCTGCAAAAAGCACCATTTGCATGCACATCTTATGGTTTTGCAGAAAACTTCATCCGCGTCTACCAAAAGATGCATGTGCATGCTTAAAACGCGTTTTCGCACAAATGCGTGCGCGGGTGCTAAAAAGAGCAGCATCGGCATGCTTAGCACGTCGTTTCGTAGAAATCCACGTGCGCGTTCTGCCAAAAGCACCATTTGCATGCACATCTTGTGGTTTTGCAGAAAACTTCATCCGCGTCTACCAAAAGATGCATGTGCATGCTTAAAACGCGTTTTCGCACAAATCCGTGCGCGGGTGCTAAAAAGAGCAGCATCGGCAAGCTTAGCACGTCGTTTGGTAGAAATCCACGTGCGCGTTCTGCAAAAAGCACCATTTGCATGCACATCTTGCGGTTTTGCAGAAAACTTCATCCGCGTCTACCAAAAGATGCATGTGCATGCTTAAAACGCGTTTTCGCACAAATGCGTGCGCGGGTGCTAAAAAGAGCAGCATCGGCATGCTTAGCACGTCGTTTGGTAGAAATCCACGTGCGCGTTCTGCAAAAAGCACCATTTGCATGCACATCTTATGGTTTTGCAGAAAACTTCATCCGCGTCTACCAAAAGATGCATGTGAATGCTTAAAACGCGTTTTCGCACAAATGCGTGCGCGGGTGCTAAAAAGAGCACCATCGGCATGCTTAGCACGTCGTTTGGTAGAAATCCACGTGCGCGTTCTGCCAAAAGCACCATTTGCATGCACATCTTGTGGTTTTGCAGAAAACTTCATCCGCGTCTACCAAAAGATGCATGTGCATGCTTAAAACGCGTTTTCGCACAAATCCGTGCGCGGGTGCTAAAAAGAGCAGCATCGGCAAGCTTAGCACGTCGTTTGGTAGAAATCCACGTGCGCGTTCTGCAAAAAGCACCATTTGCATGCACATCTTGTGGTTTTGCAGAAAACTTTATCCGCGTCTACCAAAAGATGCATGTGCATGCTTAAAACGCGTTTTCGCACAAATGCGTGCGCGGGTGCTAAAAAGAGCAGCATCGGCATGCTTAGCACGTCGTTTGGTAGAAATCCACGTGCGCGTTCTGCAAAAAGCACCATTTGCATGCACATCTTGTGGTCTTGCAGAAAACTTCATCCGCGTCTACCAAAAGATGCATGTGCATGCTTAAAACGCGTTTTCGCACAAATGCGTGCGCGGGTGCTAAAAAGAGCAGCATCGGCATGCTTTGCACGTCGTTTGGTAGAAATCCACGAGCGCGTTCTGCAAAAAGCACCATTTGCATGCACATCTTGTGGTTTTGCAGAAAACTTCATCCGCGTCTACCAAAAGATGCATGTGCATGCTTAAAACGCGTTTTCGCACAAATCCGTGCGCGGGTGCTAAAAAGAGCAGCATCGGCATGCTTAGCACGTCGTTTGGTAGAAATCCACGTGCGCCTTCTGCCAAAAGCACCATTTGCATGCACATCTTGTGGTTTTGCAGAAAACTTCATCCGCGTCTACCAAAAGATGCATGTGCATGCTTAAAACGCGTTTTCGCACAAATCCGTGCGCGGGTGCTAAAAAGAGCAGCATTGGCAAGCTTAGCACGTCGTTTGGTAGAAATCAACGTGCGCGTTCTGCAAAAAGCACCATTTGCATGCACATCTTGTGGTTTTGCAGAAAACTTCATCCGCGTCTACCAAAAGATGCATGTGCATGCTTAAAACGCGTTTTCGCACAAATGCGTGCGCGGGTGCTAAAAAGAGCAGCATCGGCATGCTTAGCACGTCGTTTGGTAGAAATCCACGTGCGCGTTCTGCCAAAAGCACCATTTGCATGCACATCTTGTGGTTTTGCAGAAAACTTCATCCGCGTCTACCAAAAGATGCATGTGCATGCTTAAAACGCGTTTTCGCACAAATGCGTGCGCGGGTGCTAAAAAGAGCAGCATCGGCATGCTTAGCACGTCGTTTGGTAGAAATCCACGTGCGCGTTCTGCCAAAAGCACCATTTGCATGCACATCTTGTGGTTTTGCAGAAAACTTCATCCGCGTCTACCAAAAGATGCATGTGCATGCTTAAAACGCGTTTTCGCACAAATCCGTGCGCGGGTGCTAAAAAGAGCAGCATCGGCATGCTTAGCACGTCGTTTGGTAGAAATCCACGTGCGCGTTCTGCAAAAAGCACCATTTGCATGCACATCTTGTGGTTTTGCAGAAAACTTCATCCGCGTCTACCAAAAGATGCATGTGCATGCTTAAAACGCGTTTTCGCACAAATGCGTGCGCGGGTGCTAAAAAGAGCAGCATCGGCATGCTTAGCACGTCGTTTGGTAGAAATCCACGTGCGCGTTCTGCCAAAAGCACCATTTGCATGCACATCTTTTGGTTTTGCAGAAAACTTCATCCGCGTCTACCAAAAGATGCATGTGCATGCTTAAAACGCGTTTTCGCACAAATCCGTGCGCGGGTGCTAAAAAAGAGCAGCATCGGCATGCTTAGCACGTCGTTTGGTAGAAATCCACGTGCGCGTTCTGCCAAAAGCACCATTTGCATGCACATCTTTTGGTTTTGCAGAAAACTTCATCCGCGTCTACCAAAAGATGCATGTGCATGCTTAAAACGCGTTTTCGCACAAATCCGTGCGCGGGTGCTAAAAAGAGCAGCATCGGCATGCTTAGCACGTCGTTTGGTAGAAATCCACCTGCGCGTTCTGCAAAAAGCACCATTTGCATGCACATCTTATGGTTTTGCAGAAAACTTCATCCGCGTCTACCAAAAGATGCATGTGCATGCTTAAAACGCGTTTTCGCACAAATCCGTGCGCGGGTGCTAAAAAGAGCAGCATCGGCAAGCTTAGCACGTCGTTTGGTAGAAATCCACGTGCGCGTTCTGCAAAAAGCACCATTTGCATGCACATCTTGCGGTTTTGCAGAAAACTTCATCCGCGTCTACCAAAAGATGCATGTGCATGCTTAAAACGCGTTTTCGCACAAATGCGTGCGCGGGTGCTAAAAAGAGCAGCATCGGCATGCTTAGCACGTCGTTTGGTAGAAATCCACGTGCGCGTTCTGCAAAAAGCACCATTTGCATGCACATCTTATGGTTTTGCAGAAAACTTCATCCGCGTCTACCAAAAGATGCATGTGCATGCTTAAAACGCGTTTTCGCACAAATGCGTGCGCGGGTGCTAAAAAGAGCAGCATCGGCATGCTTAGCACGTCGTTTGGTAGAAATCCACGTGCGCGTTCTGCCAAAAGCACCATTTGCATGCACATCTTGTGGTTTTGCAGAAAACTTCATCCGCGTCTACCAAAAGATGCATGTGCATGCTTAAAACGCGTTTTCGCACAAATCCGTGCGCGGGTGCTAAAAAGAGCAGCATCGGCAAGCTTAGCACGTCGTTTGGTAGAAATCCACGTGCGCGTTCTGCAAAAAGCACCATTTGCATGCACATCTTGTGGTTTTGCAGAAAACTTTATCCGCGTCTACCAAAAGATGCATGTGCATGCTTAAAACGCGTTTTCGCACAAATGCGTGCGCGGGTGCTAAAAAGAGCAGCATCGGCATGCTTAGCACGTCGTTTGGTAGAAATCCACGTGCGCGTTCTGCAAAAAGCACCATTTGCATGCACATCTTGTGGTCTTGCAGAAAACTTCATCCGCGTCTACCAAAAGATGCATGTGCATGCTTAAAACGCGTTTTCGCACAAATGCGTGCGCGGGTGCTAAAAAGAGCAGCATCGGCATGCTTTGCACGTCGTTTGGTAGAAATCCACGAGCGCGTTCTGCAAAAAGCACCATTTGCATGCACATCTTGTGGTTTTGCAGAAAACTTCATCCGCGTCTACCAAAAGATGCATGTGCATGCTTAAAACGCGTTTTCGCACAAATCCGTGCGCGGGTGCTAAAAAGAGCAGCATCGGCATGCTTAGCACGTCGTTTGGTAGAAATCCACGTGCGCCTTCTGCCAAAAGCACCATTTGCATGCACATCTTGTGGTTTTGCAGAAAACTTCATCCGCGTCTACCAAAAGATGCATGTGCATGCTTAAAACGCGTTTTCGCACAAATCCGTGCGCGGGTGCTAAAAAGAGCAGCATCGGCAAGCTTAGCACGTCGTTTGGTAGAAATCAACGTGCGCGTTCTGCAAAAAGCACCATTTGCATGCACATCTTGTGGTTTTGCAGAAAACTTCATCCGCGTCTACCAAAAGATGCATGTGCATGCTTAAAACGCGTTTTCGCACAAATCCGTGCGCGGGTGCTAAAAAGAGCAGCATCGGCAAGCTTAGCACGTCGTTTGGTAGAAATCCACGTGCGCGTTCTGCAAAAAGCACCATTTGCATGCACATCTTGTGGTTTTGCAGAAAACTTCATCCGCGTCTACCAAAAGATGCATGTGCATGCTTAAAACGCGTTTTCGCACAAATGCGTGCGCGGGTGCTAAAAAGAGCAGCATCGGCATGCTTAGCACGTCGTTTGGTAGAAATCCACGTGCGCGTTCTGCAAAAAGCACCATTTGCATGCACATCTTGTGGTTTTGCAGAAAACTTCATCCGCGTCTACCAAAAGATGCATGTGCATGCTTAAAACGCGTTTTCGCACAAATCCGTGCGCGGGTGCTAAAAAGAGCAGCATCGGCATGCTTAGCACGTCGTTTGGTAGAAATCCACGTGCGCGTTCTGCAAAAAGCACCATTTGCATGCACATCTTGTGGTTTTGCAGAAAACTTCATCCGCGTCTACCAAAAGATGCATGTGCATGCTTAAAACGCGTTTTCGCACAAATGCGTGCGCGGGTGCTAAAAAGAGCAGCATCGGCATGCTTAGCACGTCGTTTGGTAGAAATCCACGAGCGCGTTCTGCAAAAAGCACCATTTGCATGCACATCTTGTGGTTTTGCAGAAAACTTCATCCGCGTCTACCAAAAGATGCATGTGCATGCTTAAAACGCGTTTTCGCACAAATGCGTGCGCGGGTGCTAAAAAGAGCAGCATCGGCATGCTTAGCACGTCGTTTGGTAGAAATCCACGTGCGCGTTCTGCCAAAAGCACCATTTGCATGCACATCTTGTGGTTTTGCAGAAAACTTCATCCGCGTCTACCAAAAGATGCATGTGCATGCTTAAAACGCGTTTTCGCACAAATCCGTGCGCGGGTGCTAAAAAGAGCAGCATCGGCATGCTTAGCACGTCGTTTGGTAGAAATCCACGTGCGCGTTCTGCCAAAAGCACCATTTGCATGCACATCTTGTGGTTTTGCAGAAAACTTCATCCGCGTCTACCAAAAGATGCATGTGCATGCTTAAAACGCGTTTTCGCACAAATCCGTGCGCGGGTGCTAAAAAGAGCAGCATCGGCATGCTTAGCACGTCGTTTGGTAGAAATCCACGTGCGCGTTCTGCAAAAAGCACCATTTGCATGCACATCTTGTGGTTTTGCAGAAAACTTCATCCGCGTCTACCAAAAGATGCATGTGCATGCTTAAAACGCGTTTTCTCACAAATGCGTGCGCGGGTGCTAAAAAGAGCAGCATCGGCATGCTTAGCACGTCGTTTGGTAGAAATCCACGTGCGCGTTCTGCCAAAAGCACCATTTGCATGCACATCTTGTGGTTTTGCAGAAAACTTCATCCGCGTCTACCAAAAGATGCATGTGCATGCTTAAAACGCGTTTTCGCACAAATGCGTGCGCGGGTGCTAAAAAGAGCAGCATCGGCATGCTTAGCACGTCGTTTGGTAGAAATCCACGTGCGCGTTCTGCCAAAAGCACCATTTGCATGCACATCTTGTGGTTTTGCAGAAAACTTCATCCGCGTCTACCAAAAGATGCATGTGCATGCTTAAAACGCGTTTTCGCACAAATCCGTGCGCGGGTGCTAAAAAGAGCAGCATCGGCATGCTTAGCACGTCGTTTGGTAGAAATCCACGTGCGCGTTCTGCAAAAAGCACCATTTGCATGCACATCTTGTGGTTTTGCAGAAAACTTCATCCGCGTCTACCAAAAGATGCATGTGCATGCTTAAAACGCGTTTTCGCACAAATGCGTGCGCGGGTGCTAAAAAGAGCAGCATCGGCATGCTTAGCACGTCGTTTGGTAGAAATCCACGTGCGCGTTCTGCCAAAAGCACCATTTGCATGCACATCTTGTGGTTTTGCAGAAAACTTCATCCGCGTCTACCAAAAGATGCATGTGCATGCTTAAAACGCGTTTTCGCACAAATCCGTGCGCGGGTGCTAAAAAGAGCAGCATCGGCATGCTTAGCACGTCGTTTGGTAGAAATCCACGTGCGCGTTCTGCAAAAAGCACCATTTGCATGCACATCTTGTGGTTTTGCAGAAAACTTCATCCGCGTCTACCAAAAGATGCATGTGCATGCTTAAAACGCGTTTTCGCACAAATGCGTGCGCGGGTGCTAAAGAGAGCAGCATCGGCATGCTTAGCACGTCGTTTGGTAGAAATCCACGTGCGCGTTCTGCCAAAAAGCACCATTTGCATGCACATCTTGTGGTTTTGCAGAAAACTTCATCCGCGTCTACCAAAAGATGCATGTGCATGCTTAAAACGCGTTTTCGCACAAATCCGTGCGCGGGTGCTAAAAAGAGCAGCATCGGCAAGCTTAGCACGTCGTTTGGTAGAAATCCACGTGCGCGTTCTGCAAAAAGCACCATTTGCATGCACATCTTGTGGTTTTGCAGAAAACTTCATCCGCGTCTACCAAAAGATGCATGTGCATGCTTAAAACGCGTTTTCGCACAAATGCATGCGCGGGTGCTAAAAAGAGCAGCATCGGCATGCTTAGCACGTCGTTTGGTAGAAATCCACGTGCGCGTTCTGCAAAAAGCACCATTTGCATGCACATCTTGTGGTTTTGCAGAAAACTTCATCCGCGTCTACCAAAAGATGCATGTGCATGCTTAAAACGCGTTTTCGCACAAATGCGTGCGTGGGTGCTAAAAATAGCAGCATCGGCATGCTTAGCACGTCGTTTGGTAGAAATCCACGTGCGCGTTCTGCCAAAAGCACCATTTGCATGCACATCTTGTGGTTTTGCAGAAAACTTCATCCGCGTCTACCAAAAGATGCATGTGCATGCTTAAAACGCGTTTTCGCACAAATCCGTGCGCGGGTGCTAAAAAGAGCAGCATCGGCATGCTTAGCACGTCGTTTGGTAGAAATCCACGTGCGCGTTCTGCAAAAAGCACCATTTGCATGCACGTCTTGTGGTTTTGCAGAAAACTTCATCCGCGTCTACCAAAAGATGCATGGGCATGCTTAAAATGCGTTTTCGCACAAATGCGTGCGCGGGTGCTAAAAAGAGCAGCATCGGCATGCTTAGCACGTCGTTTGGTAGAAATCCACGTGCGCGTTCTGCCAAAAGCACCATTTGCATGCACATCTTGTGGTTTTGCAGAAAACTTCATCCGCGTCTACCAAAAGATGCATGTGCATGCTTAAAACGCGTTTTCGCACAAATCCGTGCGCGGGTGCTAAAAAGAGCAGCATCGGCAAGCTTAGCACGTCGTTTGGTAGAAATCCACGTGCGCGTTCTGCAAAAAGCACCATTTGCATGCACATCTTGTGGTTTTGCAGAAAACTTCATCCGCGTCTACCAAAAGATGCATGTGCATGCTTAAAACGCGTTTTCGCACAAATGCGTGCGCGGGTGCTAAAAAGAGCAGCATCGGCATGCTTAGCACGTCGTTTGGTAGAAATCCACGTGCGCGTTCTGCCAAAAGCACCATTTGCATGCACATCTTGTGGTTTTGCAGAAAACTTCATCCGCGTCTACCAAAAGATGCATGTGCATGCTTAAAACGCGTTTTCGCACAAATCCGTGCGCGGGTGCTAAAAAGAGCAGCATCGGCATGCTTAGCACGTCGTTTGGTAGAAATCCACGTGCGCGTTCTGCAAAAAGCACCATTTGCATGCACATCTTGTGGTTTTGCAGAAAACTTCATCCGCGTCTACCAAAAGATGCATGTGCATGCTTAAAACGCGTTTTCGCACAAATGCGTGCGCGGGTGCTAAAGAGAGCAGCATCGGCATGCTTAGCACGTCGTTTGGTAGAAATCCACGTGCGCGTTCTGCCAAAAGCACCATTTGCATGCACATCTTGTGGTTTTGCAGAAAACTTCATCCGCGTCTACCAAAAGATGCATGTGCATGCTTAAAACGCGTTTTCGCACAAATCCGTGCGCGGGTGCTAAAAAGAGCAGCATCGGCAAGCTTAGCACGTCGTTTGGTAGAAATCCACGTGCGCGTTCTGCAAAAAGCACCATTTGCATGCACATCTTGTGGTTTTGCAGAAAACTTCATCCGCGTCTACCAAAAGATGCATGTGCATGCTTAAAACGCGTTTTCGCACAAATGCATGCGCGGGTGCTAAAAAGAGCAGCATCGGCATGCTTAGCACGTCGTTTGGTAGAAATCCACGTGCGCGTTCTGCAAAAAGCACCATTTGCATGCACATCTTGTGGTTTTGCAGAAAACTTCATCCGCGTCTACCAAAAGATGCATGTGCATGCTTAAAACGCGTTTTCGCACAAATGCGTGCGTGGGTGCTAAAAATAGCAGCATCGGCATGCTTAGCACGTCGTTTGGTAGAAATCCACGTGCGCGTTCTGCCAAAAGCACCATTTGCATGCACATCTTGTGGTTTTGCAGAAAACTTCATCCGCGTCTACCAAAAGATGCATGTGCATGCTTAAAACGCGTTTTCGCACAAATCCGTGCGCGGGTGCTAAAAAGAGCAGCATCGGCATGCTTAGCACGTCGTTTGGTAGAAATCCACGTGCGCGTTCTGCAAAAAGCACCATTTGCATGCACGTCTTGTGGTTTTGCAGAAAACTTCATCCGCGTCTACCAAAAGATGCATGGGCATGCTTAAAATGCGTTTTCGCACAAATGCGTGCGCGGGTGCTAAAAAGAGCAGCATCGGCATGCTTAGCACGTCGTTTGGTAGAAATCCACGTGCGCGTTCTGCCAAAAGCACCATTTGCATGCACATCTTGTGGTTTTGCAGAAAACTTCATCCGCGTCTACCAAAAGATGCATGTGCATGCTTAAAACGCGTTTTCGCACAAATCCGTGCGCGGGTGCTAAAAAGAGCAGCATCGGCAAGCTTAGCACGTCGTTTGGTAGAAATCCACGTGCGCGTTCTGCAAAAAGCACCATTTGCATGCACATCTTGTGGTTTTGCAGAAAACTTCATCCGCGTCTACCAAAAGATGCATGTGCATGCTTAAAACGCGTTTTCGCACAAATGCGTGCGCGGGTGCTAAAAAGAGCAGCATCGGCATGCTTAGCACGTCGTTTGGTAGAAATCCACGTGCGCGTTCTGCCAAAAGCACCATTTGCATGCACATCTTGTGGTTTTGCAGAAAACTTCATCCGCGTCTACCAAAAGATGCATGTGCATGCTTAAAACGCGTTTTCGCACAAATCCGTGCGCGGGTGCTAAAAAGAGCAGCATCGGCAAGCTTAGCACGTCGTTTGGTAGAAATCCACGTGCGCGTTCTGCAAAAAGCACCATTTGCATGCACATCTTGTGGTTTTGCAAACTTCATCCGCGTCTACCAAATGATGCATGTGCATGCTTAAAACGCGTTTTCGCACAAATGCGTGCGCGGGTGCTAAAAAGAGCGGCATCGGCATGCTTAGCACGTCGTTTGGTAGAAATCCACGTGCGCGTTCTGCCAAAAGCACCATTTGCATGCACATCTTTTGGTTTTGCAGAAAACTTCATCCGCGTCTACCAAAAGATGCATGTGCATGCTTAAAACGCGTTTTCGCACAAATCCGTGCGCGGGTCCTAAAAAGAGCAGCATCGGCATGCTTAGCACGTCGTTTGGTAGAAATCCACGTGCGCGTTCTGCAAAAAGCACCATTTGCATGCACATCTTGTGGTTTTGCAGAAAACTTCATCCGCGTCTACCAAAAGATGCATGTGCATGCTTAAAACGCGTTTTCGCACAAATGCGTGCGCGGGTGCTAAAAAGAGCAGCATCGGCATGCTTAGCACGTCGTTTGGTAGAAATCCACGTGCGCGTTCTGCCAAAAGCACCATTTGCATGCACATCTTGTGGTTTTGCAGAAAACTTCATCCGCGTCTACCAAAAGATGCATGTGCATGCTTAAAACGCGTTTTCGCACAAATCCGTGCGCGGGTGCTAAAAAGAGCAGCATCGGCAAGCTTAGCACGTCGTTTGGTAGAAATCCACGTGCGCGTTCTGCAAAAAGCACCATTTGCATGCACACCTTGTGGTTTTGCAGAAAACTTCATCCGCGTCTACCAAAAGATGCATGTGCATGCTTAAAACGCGTTTTCGCACAAATCCGTGCGCGGGTGCTAAAAAGAGCAGCATCGGCAAGCTTAGCACGTCGTTTGGTAGAAATCCACGTGCGCGTTCTGCAAAAAGCACCATTTGCATGCACATCTTGTGGTTTTGCAGAAAACTTCATCCGCGTCTACCAAAAGATGCATGTGCATGCTTAAAACGCGTTTTCGCACAAATGCATGCGCGGGTGCTAAAAAGAGCAGCATCGGCATGCTTAGCACGTCGTTTGGTAGAAATCCACGTGCGCGTTCTGCAAAAAGCACCATTTGCATGCACATCTTGTGGTTTTGCAGAAAACTTCATCCGCGTCTACCAAAAGATGCATGTGCATGCTTAAAACGCGTTTTCGCACAAATGCGTGCGTGGGTGCTAAAAATAGCAGCATCGGCATGCTTAGCACGTCGTTTGGTAGAAATCCACGTGCGCGTTCTGCCAAAAGCACCATTTGCATGCACATCTTGTGGTTTTGCAGAAAACTTCATCCGCGTCTACCAAAAGATGCATGTGCATGCTTAAAACGCGTTTTCGCACAAATCCGTGCGCGGGTGCTAAAAAGAGCAGCATCGGCATGCTTAGCACGTCGTTTGGTAGAAATCCACCTGCGCGTTCTGCAAAAAGCACCATTTGCATGCACATCTTATGGTTTTGCAGAAAACTTCATCCGCGTCTACCAAAAGATGCATGTGCATGCTTAAAACGCGTTTTCGCACAAATGCGTGCGCGGGTGCTAAAAAGAGCAGCATCGGCATGCTTAGCACGTCGTTTCGTAGAAATCCACGTGCGCGTTCTGCCAAAAGCACCATTTGCATGCACATCTTGTGGTTTTGCAGAAAACTTCATCCGCGTCTACCAAAAGATGCATGTGCATGCTTAAAACGCGTTTTCGCACAAATCCGTGCGCGGGTGCTAAAAAGAGCAGCATCGGCAAGCTTAGCACGTCGTTTGGTAGAAATCCACGTGCGCGTTCTGCAAAAAGCACCATTTGCATGCACATCTTGCGGTTTTGCAGAAAACTTCATCCGCGTCTACCAAAAGATGCATGTGCATGCTTAAAACGCGTTTTCGCACAAATGCGTGCGCGGGTGCTAAAAAGAGCAGCATCGGCATGCTTAGCACGTCGTTTGGTAGAAATCCACGTGCGCGTTCTGCAAAAAGCACCATTTGCATGCACATCTTATGGTTTTGCAGAAAACTTCATCCGCGTCTACCAAAAGATGCATGTGCATGCTTAAAACGCGTTTTCGCACAAATGCGTGCGCGGGTGCTAAAAAGAGCAGCATCGGCATGCTTAGCACGTCGTTTGGTAGAAATCCACGTGCGCGTTCTGCCAAAAGCACCATTTGCATGCACATCTTGTGGTTTTGCAGAAAACTTCATCCGCGTCTACCAAAAGATGCATGTGCATGCTTAAAACGCGTTTTCGCACAAATCCGTGCGCGGGTGCTAAAAAGAGCAGCATCGGCAAGCTTAGCACGTCGTTTGGTAGAAATCCACGTGCGCGTTCTGCAAAAAGCACCATTTGCATGCACATCTTGTGGTTTTGCAGAAAACTTTATCCGCGTCTACCAAAAGATGCATGTGCATGCTTAAAACGCGTTTTCGCACAAATGCGTGCGCGGGTGCTAAAAAGAGCAGCATCGGCATGCTTAGCACGTCGTTTGGTAGAAATCCACGTGCGCGTTCTGCAAAAAGCACCATTTGCATGCACATCTTGTGGTCTTGCAGAAAACTTCATCCGCGTCTACCAAAAGATGCATGTGCATGCTTAAAACGCGTTTTCGCACAAATGCGTGCGCGGGTGCTAAAAAGAGCAGCATCGGCATGCTTTGCACGTCGTTTGGTAGAAATCCACGAGCGCGTTCTGCAAAAAGCACCATTTGCATGCACATCTTGTGGTTTTGCAGAAAACTTCATCCGCGTCTACCAAAAGATGCATGTGCATGCTTAAAACGCGTTTTCGCACAAATCCGTGCGCGGGTGCTAAAAAGAGCAGCATCGGCATGCTTAGCACGTCGTTTGGTAGAAATCCACGTGCGCCTTCTGCCAAAAGCACCATTTGCATGCACATCTTGTGGTTTTGCAGAAAACTTCATCCGCGTCTACCAAAAGATGCATGTGCATGCTTAAAACGCGTTTTCGCACAAATCCGTGCGCGGGTGCTAAAAAGAGCAGCATCGGCAAGCTTAGCACGTCGTTTGGTAGAAATCAACGTGCGCGTTCTGCAAAAAGCACCATTTGCATGCACATCTTGTGGTTTTGCAGAAAACTTCATCCGCGTCTACCAAAAGATGCATGTGCATGCTTAAAACGCGTTTTCGCACAAATCCGTGCGCGGGTGCTAAAAAGAGCAGCATCGGCAAGCTTAGCACGTCGTTTGGTAGAAATCCACGTGCGCGTTCTGCAAAAAGCACCATTTGCATGCACATCTTGTGGTTTTGCAGAAAACTTCATCCGCGTCTACCAAAAGATGCATGTGCATGCTTAAAACGCGTTTTCGCACAAATGCGTGCGCGGGTGCTAAAAAGAGCAGCATCGGCATGCTTAGCACGTCGTTTGGTAGAAATCCACGTGCGCGTTCTGCAAAAAGCACCATTTGCATGCACATCTTGTGGTTTTGCAGAAAACTTCATCCGCGTCTACCAAAAGATGCATGTGCATGCTTAAAACGCGTTTTCGCACAAATCCGTGCGCGGGTGCTAAAAAGAGCAGCATCGGCATGCTTAGCACGTCGTTTGGTAGAAATCCACGTGCGCGTTCTGCAAAAAGCACCATTTGCATGCACATCTTGTGGTTTTGCAGAAAACTTCATCCGCGTCTACCAAAAGATGCATGTGCATGCTTAAAACGCGTTTTCGCACAAATGCGTGCGCGGGTGCTAAAAAGAGCAGCATCGGCATGCTTAGCACGTCGTTTGGTAGAAATCCACGAGCGCGTTCTGCAAAAAGCACCATTTGCATGCACATCTTGTGGTTTTGCAGAAAACTTCATCCGCGTCTACCAAAAGATGCATGTGCATGCTTAAAACGCGTTTTCGCACAAATGCGTGCGCGGGTGCTAAAAAGAGCAGCATCGGCATGCTTAGCACGTCGTTTGGTAGAAATCCACGTGCGCGTTCTGCCAAAAGCACCATTTGCATGCACATCTTGTGGTTTTGCAGAAAACTTCATCCGCGTCTACCAAAAGATGCATGTGCATGCTTAAAACGCGTTTTCGCACAAATCCGTGCGCGGGTGCTAAAAAGAGCAGCATCGGCATGCTTAGCACGTCGTTTGGTAGAAATCCACGTGCGCGTTCTGCCAAAAGCACCATTTGCATGCACATCTTGTGGTTTTGCAGAAAACTTCATCCGCGTCTACCAAAAGATGCATGTGCATGCTTAAAACGCGTTTTCGCACAAATCCGTGCGCGGGTGCTAAAAAGAGCAGCATCGGCATGCTTAGCACGTCGTTTGGTAGAAATCCACGTGCGCGTTCTGCAAAAAGCACCATTTGCATGCACATCTTGTGGTTTTGCAGAAAACTTCATCCGCGTCTACCAAAAGATGCATGTGCATGCTTAAAACGCGTTTTCTCACAAATGCGTGCGCGGGTGCTAAAAAGAGCAGCATCGGCATGCTTAGCACGTCGTTTGGTAGAAATCCACGTGCGCGTTCTGCCAAAAGCACCATTTGCATGCACATCTTGTGGTTTTGCAGAAAACTTCATCCGCGTCTACCAAAAGATGCATGTGCATGCTTAAAACGCGTTTTCGCACAAATGCGTGCGCGGGTGCTAAAAAGAGCAGCATCGGCATGCTTAGCACGTCGTTTGGTAGAAATCCACGTGCGCGTTCTGCCAAAAGCACCATTTGCATGCACATCTTGTGGTTTTGCAGAAAACTTCATCCGCGTCTACCAAAAGATGCATGTGCATGCTTAAAACGCGTTTTCGCACAAATCCGTGCGCGGGTGCTAAAAAGAGCAGCATCGGCATGCTTAGCACGTCGTTTGGTAGAAATCCACGTGCGCGTTCTGCAAAAAGCACCATTTGCATGCACATCTTGTGGTTTTGCAGAAAACTTCATCCGCGTCTACCAAAAGATGCATGTGCATGCTTAAAACGCGTTTTCGCACAAATGCGTGCGCGGGTGCTAAAAAGAGCAGCATCGGCATGCTTAGCACGTCGTTTGGTAGAAATCCACGTGCGCGTTCTGCCAAAAGCACCATTTGCATGCACATCTTGTGGTTTTGCAGAAAACTTCATCCGCGTCTACCAAAAGATGCATGTGCATGCTTAAAACGCGTTTTCGCACAAATCCGTGCGCGGGTGCTAAAAAGAGCAGCATCGGCATGCTTAGCACGTCGTTTGGTAGAAATCCACGTGCGCGTTCTGCAAAAAGCACCATTTGCATGCACATCTTGTGGTTTTGCAGAAAACTTCATCCGCGTCTACCAAAAGATGCATGTGCATGCTTAAAACGCGTTTTCGCACAAATGCGTGCGCGGGTGCTAAAGAGAGCAGCATCGGCATGCTTAGCACGTCGTTTGGTAGAAATCCACGTGCGCGTTCTGCCAAAAGCACCATTTGCATGCACATCTTGTGGTTTTGCAGAAAACTTCATCCGCGTCTACCAAAAGATGCATGTGCATGCTTAAAACGCGTTTTCGCACAAATCCGTGCGCGGGTGCTAAAAAGAGCAGCATCGGCAAGCTTAGCACGTCGTTTGGTAGAAATCCACGTGCGCGTTCTGCAAAAAGCACCATTTGCATGCACATCTTGTGGTTTTGCAGAAAACTTCATCCGCGTCTACCAAAAGATGCATGTGCATGCTTAAAACGCGTTTTCGCACAAATGCATGCGCGGGTGCTAAAAAGAGCAGCATCGGCATGCTTAGCACGTCGTTTGGTAGAAATCCACGTGCGCGTTCTGCAAAAAGCACCATTTGCATGCACATCTTGTGGTTTTGCAGAAAACTTCATCCGCGTCTACCAAAAGATGCATGTGCATGCTTAAAACGCGTTTTCGCACAAATGCGTGCGTGGGTGCTAAAAATAGCAGCATCGGCATGCTTAGCACGTCGTTTGGTAGAAATCCACGTGCGCGTTCTGCCAAAAGCACCATTTGCATGCACATCTTGTGGTTTTGCAGAAAACTTCATCCGCGTCTACCAAAAGATGCATGTGCATGCTTAAAACGCGTTTTCGCACAAATCCGTGCGCGGGTGCTAAAAAGAGCAGCATCGGCATGCTTAGCACGTCGTTTGGTAGAAATCCACGTGCGCGTTCTGCAAAAAGCACCATTTGCATGCACGTCTTGTGGTTTTGCAGAAAACTTCATCCGCGTCTACCAAAAGATGCATGGGCATGCTTAAAATGCGTTTTCGCACAAATGCGTGCGCGGGTGCTAAAAAGAGCAGCATCGGCATGCTTAGCACGTCGTTTGGTAGAAATCCACGTGCGCGTTCTGCCAAAAGCACCATTTGCATGCACATCTTGTGGTTTTGCAGAAAACTTCATCCGCGTCTACCAAAAGATGCATGTGCATGCTTAAAACGCGTTTTCGCACAAATCCGTGCGCGGGTGCTAAAAAGAGCAGCATCGGCAAGCTTAGCACGTCGTTTGGTAGAAATCCACGTGCGCGTTCTGCAAAAAGCACCATTTGCATGCACATCTTGTGGTTTTGCAGAAAACTTCATCCGCGTCTACCAAAAGATGCATGTGCATGCTTAAAACGCGTTTTCGCACAAATGCGTGCGCGGGTGCTAAAAAGAGCAGCATCGGCATGCTTAGCACGTCGTTTGGTAGAAATCCACGTGCGCGTTCTGCCAAAAGCACCATTTGCATGCACATCTTGTGGTTTTGCAGAAAACTTCATCCGCGTCTACCAAAAGATGCATGTGCATGCTTAAAACGCGTTTTCGCACAAATCCGTGCGCGGGTGCTAAAAAGAGCAGCATCGGCAAGCTTAGCACGTCGTTTGGTAGAAATCCACGTGCGCGTTCTGCAAAAAGCACCATTTGCATGCACATCTTGTGGTTTTGCAAACTTCATCCGCGTCTACCAAATGATGCATGTGCATGCTTAAAACGCGTTTTCGCACAAATGCGTGCGCGGGTGCTAAAAAGAGCGGCATCGGCATGCTTAGCACGTCGTTTGGTAGAAATCCACGTGCGCGTTCTGCCAAAAGCACCATTTGCATGCACATCTTTTGGTTTTGCAGAAAACTTCATCCGCGTCTACCAAAAGATGCATGTGCATGCTTAAAACGCGTTTTCGCACAAATCCGTGCGCGGGTCCTAAAAAGAGCAGCATCGGCATGCTTAGCACGTCGTTTGGTAGAAATCCACGTGCGCGTTCTGCAAAAAGCACCATTTGCATGCACATCTTGTGGTTTTGCAGAAAACTTCATCCGCGTCTACCAAAAGATGCATGTGCATGCTTAAAACGCGTTTTCGCACAAATGCGTGCGCGGGTGCTAAAAAGAGCAGCATCGGCATGCTTAGCACGTCGTTTGGTAGAAATCCACGTGCGCGTTCTGCCAAAAGCACCATTTGCATGCACATCTTGTGGTTTTGCAGAAAACTTCATCCGCGTCTACCAAAAGATGCATGTGCATGCTTAAAACGCGTTTTCGCACAAATCCGTGCGCGGGTGCTAAAAAGAGCAGCATCGGCAAGCTTAGCACGTCGTTTGGTAGAAATCCACGTGCGCGTTCTGCAAAAAGCACCATTTGCATGCACACCTTGTGGTTTTGCAGAAAACTTCATCCGCGTCTACCAAAAGATGCATGTGCATGCTTAAAACGCGTTTTCGCACAAATCCGTGCGCGGGTGCTAAAAAGAGCAGCATCGGCAAGCTTAGCACGTCGTTTGGTAGAAATCCACGTGCGCGTTCTGCAAAAAGCACCATTTGCATGCACATCTTGTGGTTTTGCAGAAAACTTCATCCGCGTCTACCAAAAGATGCATGTGCATGCTTAAAACGCGTTTTCGCACAAATGCATGCGCGGGTGCTAAAAAGAGCAGCATCGGCATGCTTAGCACGTCGTTTGGTAGAAATCCACGTGCGCGTTCTGCAAAAAGCACCATTTGCATGCACATCTTGTGGTTTTGCAGAAAACTTCATCCGCGTCTACCAAAAGATGCATGTGCATGCTTAAAACGCGTTTTCGCACAAATGCGTGCGTGGGTGCTAAAAATAGCAGCATCGGCATGCTTAGCACGTCGTTTGGTAGAAATCCACGTGCGCGTTCTGCCAAAAGCACCATTTGCATGCACATCTTGTGGTTTTGCAGAAAACTTCATCCGCGTCTACCAAAAGATGCATGTGCATGCTTAAAACGCGTTTTCGCACAAATCCGTGCGCGGGTGCTAAAAAGAGCAGCATCGGCATGCTTAGCACGTCGTTTGGTAGAAATCCACGTGCGCGTTCTGCAAAAAGCACCATTTGCATGCACGTCTTGTGGTTTTGCAGAAAACTTCATCCGCGTCTACCAAAAGATGCATGGGCATGCTTAAAATGCGTTTTCGCACAAATGCGTGCGCGGGTGCTAAAAAGAGCAGCATCGGCATGCTTAGCACGTCGTTTGGTAGAAATCCACGTGCGCGTTCTGCCAAAAGCACCATTTGCATGCACGTCTTGTGGTTTTGCAGAAAACTTCATCCGCGTCTACCAAAAGATGCATGGGCATGCTTAAAATGCGTTTTCGCACAAATGCGTGCGCGGGTGCTAAAAAGAGCAGCATCGGCATGCTTAGCACGTCGTTTGGTAGAAATCCACGTGCGCGTTCTGCCAAAAGCACCATTTGCATGCACATCTTGTGGTTTTGCAGAAAACTTCATCCGCGTCTACCAAAAGATGCATGTGCATGCTTAAAACGCGTTTTCGCACAAATCCGTGCGCGGGTGCTAAAAAGAGCAGCATCGGCAAGCTTAGCACGTCGTTTGGTAGAAATCCACGTGCGCGTTCTGCAAAAAGCACCATTTGCATGCACATCTTGTGGTTTTGCAGAAAACTTCATCCGCGTCTACCAAAAGATGCATGTGCATGCTTAAAACGCGTTTTCGCACAAATGCGTGCGCGGGTGCTAAAAAGAGCAGCATCGGCATGCTTAGCACGTCGTTTGGTAGAAATCCACGTGCGCGTTCTGCCAAAAGCACCATTTGCATGCACATCTTGTGGTTTTGCAGAAAACTTCATCCGCGTCTACCAAAAGATGCATGTGCATGCTTAAAACGCGTTTTCGCACAAATCCGTGCGCGGGTGCTAAAAAGAGCAGCATCGGCAAGCTTAGCACGTCGTTTGGTAGAAATCCACGTGCGCGTTCTGCAAAAAGCACCATTTGCATGCACATCTTGTGGTTTTGCAAACTTCATCCGCGTCTACCAAATGATGCATGTGCATGCTTAAAACGCGTTTTCGCACAAATGCGTGCGCGGGTGCTAAAAAGAGCGGCATCGGCATGCTTAGCACGTCGTTTGGTAGAAATCCACGTGCGCGTTCTGCCAAAAGCACCATTTGCATGCACATCTTTTGGTTTTGCAGAAAACTTCATCCGCGTCTACCAAAAGATGCATGTGCATGCTTAAAACGCGTTTTCGCACAAATCCGTGCGCGGGTCCTAAAAAGAGCAGCATCGGCATGCTTAGCACGTCGTTTGGTAGAAATCCACGTGCGCGTTCTGCAAAAAGCACCATTTGCATGCACATCTTGTGGTTTTGCAGAAAACTTCATCCGCGTCTACCAAAAGATGCATGTGCATGCTTAAAACGCGTTTTCGCACAAATGCGTGCGCGGGTGCTAAAAAGAGCAGCATCGGCATGCTTAGCACGTCGTTTGGTAGAAATCCACGTGCGCGTTCTGCCAAAAGCACCATTTGCATGCACATCTTGTGGTTTTGCAGAAAACTTCATCCGCGTCTACCAAAAGATGCATGTGCATGCTTAAAACGCGTTTTCGCACAAATCCGTGCGCGGGTGCTAAAAAGAGCAGCATCGGCAAGCTTAGCACGTCGTTTGGTAGAAATCCACGTGCGCGTTCTGCAAAAAGCACCATTTGCATGCACACCTTGTGGTTTTGCAGAAAACTTCATCCGCGTCTACCAAAAGATGCATGTGCATGCTTAAAACGCGTTTTCGCACAAATGCGTGCGCGGGTGCTAAAAAGAGCAGCATCGGCATGCTTAGCACGTCGTTTGGTAGAAATCCACGTGCGCGTTCTGCAAAAAGCACCATTTGCATGCACATCTTGTGGTTTTGCAGAAAACTTCATCCGCGTCTACGAAAAGATGCATGTGCATGCTTAAAACGCGTTTTCGCACAAATGCGTGCGCGGCTGCTAAAAATAGCAGCATCGGCATGCTTAGCACGTCGTTTGGTAGAAATCCACGTGCGCGTTCTGCCAAAAGCACCATTTGCATGCACATCTTGTGGTTTTGCAGAAAACTTCATCCGCGTCTACCAAAAGATGCATGTGCATGCTTAAAACGCGTTTTCGCACAAATCCGTGCGCGGGTGCTAAAAAGAGCAGCATCGGCATGCTTAGCACGTCGTTTGGTAGAAATCCACGTGCGCGTTCTGCAAAAAGCACCATTTGCATGCACGTCTTGTGGTTTTGCAGAAAACTTTATCCGCGTCTACCAAAAGATGCATGGGCATGCTTAAAACGCGTTTTCGCACAAATGCGTGCGCGGGTGCTAAAAAGAGCAGCATCGGCATGCTTAGCACGTCGTTTGGTAGAAATCCACGTGCGCGTTCTGCCAAAAGCACCATTTGCATGCACATCTTGTGGTTTTGCAGAAAACTTCATCCGCGTCTAACAAAAGATGCATGTGCATGCTTAAAACGCGTTTTCGCACAAATCCGTGCGCGGGTGCTAAAAAGAGCAGCATCGGCAAGCTTAGCACGTCGTTTGGTAGAAATCCACGTGCGCGTTCTGCAAAAAGCACCATTTGCATGCACATCTTGTGGTTTTGCAGAAAACTTCATCCGCGTCTACCAAAAGATGCATGTGCATGCTTAAAACGCGTTTTCGCACAAATGCGTGCGCGGGTGCTAAAAAGAGCAGCATCGGCATGCTTAGCACGTCGTTTGGTAGAAATCCACGTGCGCGTTCTGCAAAAAGCACCATTTGCATGCACATCTTGTGGTTTTGCAGAAAACTTCATCCGCGTCTACCAAAAGATGCATGTGCATGCTTAAAACGCGTTTTCGCACAAATCCGAGCGCGGGTGCCAAAAAGCGCAGCATCGGCAAGCTTAGCACGTCGTTTGGTAGAAATCCACGTGCGCGTTCTGCAAAAAGCACCATTTGCATGCACATCTTGTGGTTTTGCAGAAAACTTCATCCGCGTCTACCAAAAGATGCATGTGCATGCTTAAAACGCGTTTTCGCACAAATGCGTGCGCGGGTGCTAAAAAGAGCAGCATCGGCATGCTTAGCACGTCGTTTGGTAGAAATCCACGTGCGCGTTCTGCAAAAAGCACCATTTGCATGCACATCTTGTGGTTTTGCAGAAAACTTCATCCGCGTCTACCAAAAGATGCATGTGCATGCTTAAAACGCGTTTTCGCACAAATGCGTGCGCGGGTGCTAAAAAGAGCAGCATCGGCATGCTTAGCACGTCGTTTGGTAGAAATCCACGTGCGCGTTCTGCCAAAAGCACCATTTGCATGCACATCTTGTGGTTTTGCAGAAAACTTCATCCGCGTCTACCAAAAGATGCATGTGCCTGCTTAAAACGCGTTTTCGCACAAATCCGTGCGCGGGTGCTAAAAAGAGCAGCATCGGCATGCTTAGCACGTCGTTTGGTAGAAATCCACGTGCGCGTTCTGCAAAAAGCACCATTTGCATGCACGTCTTTTGGTTTTGCAGAAAACTTCATCCGCGTCTACCAAAAGATGCATGTGCATGCTTAAAACGCGTTTTCGCACAAATCCGTGCGCGGGTGCTAAAAAGAGCAGCATCGGCATGCTTAGCACGTCGTTTGGTAGAAATCCACGTGCGCGTTCTGCAAAAAGCACCATTTGCATGCACGTCTTTTGGTTTTGCAGAAAACTTCATCCGCGTCTACCAAAAGATGCATGGGCATGCTTAAAACGCGTTTTCGCACAAATGCGTGCTCGGGTGCTAAAAAGAGCAGCATCGGCATGCTTAGCACGTCGTTTGGTAGAAATCCACGTGCGCGTTCTGCCAAAAGCAACATTTGCATGCACATCTTGTGGTTTTGCAGAAAACTTCATCCGCGTCTACCAAAAGATGCATGTGCATGCTTAAAACGCGTTTTCGCACAAATCCGTGCGCGGGTGCTAAAAGAGCAGCATCGGCAAGCTTAGCACGTCGTTTGGTAGAAATCCACGTGCGCGTTCTGCAAAAAGCACCATTTGCATGCACATCTTGTGGTTTTGCAAACTTCATCCGCGTCTACCAAAAGATGCATGTGCATGCTTAAAACGCGTTTTCGCACAAATGCGTGCGCGGGTGCTAAAAAGAGCAGCATCGGCATACTTAGCACGTCGTTTGGTAGAAATCCACGTGCGCGTTCTGCCAAAAGCACCATTTGCATGCACATCTTGTGGTTTTGCAGAAAACTTCATCCGCGTCTACCAAAAGATGCATGTGCATGCTTAAAACGCGTTTTCGCACAAATCCGTGCGCGGGTGCTAAAAAGAGCAGCATCGGCATGCTTAGCACGTCGTTTGGTAGAAATCCACGTGCGCGTTCTGCAAAAAGCACCATTTGCATGCACATCTTGTGGTTTTGCAGAAAACTTCATCCGCGTCTACCAAAAGATGCATGTGCATGCTTAAAACGCGTTTTCGCACAAATGCGTGCGCGGGTGCTAAAAAGAGCAGCATCGGCATGCTTAGCACGTCGTTTGGTAGAAATCCACGAGCGCGTTCTGCAAAAAGCACCATTTGCATGCACATCTTGTGGTTTTGCAGAAAACTTCATCCGCGTCTACCAAAAGATGCATGTGCATGCTTAAAACGCGTTTTCGCACAAATGCGTGCGCGGGTGCTAAAAAGAGCAGCATCGGCATGCTTAGCACGTCGTTTGGTAGAAATCCACGTGCGCGTTCTGCCAAAAGCACCATTTGCATGCACATCTTGTGGTTTTGCAGAAAACTTCATCCGCGTCTACCAAAAGATGCATGTGCATGCTTAAAACGCGTTTTCGCACAAATGCGTGCGCGGGTGCTAAAAAGAGCAGCATCGGCATGCTTAGCACGTCGTTTGGTAGAAATCCACGTGCGCGTTCTGCCAAAAGCACCATTTGCATGCACATCTTGTGGTTTTGCAGAAAACTTCATCCGCGTCTACCAAAAGATGCATGTGCATGCTTAAAACGCGTTTTCGCACAAATCCGTGCGCGGGTGCTAAAAAGAGCAGCATCGGCATGCTTAGCACGTCGTTTGGTAGAAATCCACGTGCGCGTTCTGCAAAAAGCACCATTTGCATGCACATCTTGTGGTTTTGCAGAAAACTTCATCCGCGTCTACCAAAAGATGCATGTGCATGCTTAAAACGCGTTTTCGCACAAATGCGTGCGCGGGTGCTAAAAAGAGCAGCATCGGCATGCTTAGCACGTCGTTTGGTAGAAATCCACGTGCGCGTTCTGCCAAAAGCACCATTTGCATGCACATCTTGTGGTTTTGCAGAAAACTTCATCCGCGTCTACCAAAAGATGCATGTGCATGCTTAAAACGCGTTTTCGCACAAATCCGTGCGCGGGTGCTAAAAAGAGCAGCATCGGCAAGCTTAGCACGTCGTTTGGTAGAAATCCACGTGCGCGTTCTGCAAAAAGCACCATTTGCATGCACATCTTGTGGTTTTGCAGAAAACTTCATCCGCGTCTACCAAAAGATGCATGTGCATGCTTAAAACGCGTTTTCGCACAAATCCGTGCGCGGGTGCTAAAAAGAGCAGCATCGGCATGCTTAGCACGTCGTTTGGTAGAAATCCACGTGCGCGTTCTGCCAAAAGCACCATTTGCATGCACATCTTGTGGTTTTGCAGAAAACTTCATCCGCGTCTACCAAAAGATGCATGTGCATGCTTAAAACGCGTTTTCGCACAAATGCGTGCGCGGGTGCTAAAAAGAGCAGCATCGGCATGCTTAGCACGTCGTTTGGTAGAAATCCACGTGCGCGTTCTGCCAAAAGCACCATTTGCATGCACATCTTGTGGTTTTGCAGAAAACTTCATCCGCGTCTACCAAAAGATGCATGTGCATGCTTAAAACGCGTTTTCGCACAAATCCGTGCGCGGGTGCTAAAAAGAGCAGCATCGGCATGCTTAGCACGTCGTTTGGTAGAAATCCACGTGCGCGTTCTGCAAAAAGCACCATTTGCATGCACATCTTGTGGTTTTGCAGAAAACTTCATCCGCGTCTACCAAAAGATGCATGTGCATGCTTAAAACGCGTTTTCGCACAAATGCGTGCGCGGGTGCTAAAAAGAGCAGCATCGGCATGCTTAGCACGTCGTTTGGTAGAAATCCACGTGCGCGTTCTGCCAAAAGCACCATTTGCATGCACATCTTGTGGTTTTGCAGAAAACTTCATCCGCGTCTACCAAAAGATGCATGTGCATGCTTAAAACGCGTTTTCGCACAAATCCGTGCGCGGGTGCTAAAAAGAGCAGCATCGGCAAGCTTAGCACGTCGTTTGGTAGAAATCCACGTGCGCGTTCTGCAAAAAGCACCATTTGCATGCACATCTTGTGGTTTTGCAGAAAACTTCATCCGCGTCTACCAAAAGATGCATGTGCATGCTTAAAACGCGTTTTCGCACAAATGCATGCGCGGGTGCTAAAAAGAGCAGCATCGGCATGCTTAGCACGTCGTTTGGTAGAAATCCACGTGCGCGTTCTGCAAAAAGCACCATTTGCATGCACATCTTGTGGTTTTGCAGAAAACTTCATCCGCGTCTACCAAAAGATGCATGTGCATGCTTAAAACGCGTTTTCGCACAAATGCGTGCGTGGGTGCTAAAAATAGCAGCATCGGCATGCTTAGCACGTCGTTTGGTAGAAATCCACGTGCGCGTTCTGCCAAAAGCACCATTTGCATGCACATCTTGTGGTTTTGCAGAAAACTTCATCCGCGTCTACCAAAAGATGCATGTGCATGCTTAAAACGCGTTTTCGCACAAATCCGTGCGCGGGTGCTAAAAAGAGCAGCATCGGCATGCTTAGCACGTCGTTTGGTAGAAATCCACGTGCGCGTTCTGCAAAAAGCACCATTTGCATGCACGTCTTGTGGTTTTGCAGAAAACTTCATCCGCGTCTACCAAAAGATGCATGGGCATGCTTAAAACGCGTTTTCGCACAAATGCGTGCGCGGGTGCTAAAAAGAGCAGCATCGGCATGCTTAGCACGTCGTTTGGTAGAAATCCACGTGCGCGTTCTGCCAAAAGCACCATTTGCATGCACATCTTGTGGTTTTGCAGAAAACTTCATCCGCGTCTACCAAAAGATGCATGTGCATGCTTAAAACGCGTTTTCGCACAAATCCGTGCGCGGGTGCTAAAAAGAGCAGCATCGGCAAGCTTAGCACGTCGTTTGGTAGAAATCAACGTGCGCGTTCTGCAAAAAGCACCATTTGCATGCACATCTTGTGGTTTTGCAGAAAACTTCATCCGCGTCTACCAAAAGATGCATGTGCATGCTTAAAACGCGTTTTCGCACAAATGCGTGCGCGGGTGCTAAAAAGAGCAGCATCGGCATGCTTAGCACGTCGTTTGGTAGAAATCCACGTGCGCGTTCTGCCAAAAGCACCATTTGCATGCACATCTTGTGGTTTTGCAGAAAACTTCATCCGCGTCTACCAAAAGATGCATGTGCATGCTTAAAACGCGTTTTCGCACAAATCCGTGCGCGGGTGCTAAAAAGAGCAGCATCGGCAAGCTTAGCACGTCGTTTGGTAGAAATCCACGTGCGCGTTCTGCAAAAAGCACCATTTGCATGCACATCTTGTGGTTTTGCAGAAAACTTCATCCGCGTCTACCAAAAGATGCATGTGCATGCTTAAAACGCGTTTTCGCACAAATGCGTGCGCGGGTGCTAAAAAGAGCAGCATCGGCATGCTTAGCACGTCGTTTGGTAGAAATCCACGTGCGCGTTCTGCAAAAAGCACCATTTGCATGCACATCTTGTGGTTTTGCAGAAAACTTCATCCGCGTCTACCAAAAGATGCATGTGCATGCTTAAAACGCGTTTTCGCACAAATGCGTGCGCGGGTGCTAAAAAGAGCAGCATCGGCATGCTTAGCACGTCGTTTGGTAGAAATCCACGTGCGCGTTCTGCCAAAAGCACCATTTGCATGCACATCTTGTGGTTTTGCAGAAAACTTCATCCGCGTCTACCAAAAGATGCATGTGCATGCTTAAAACGCGTTTTCGCACAAATGCATGCGCGGGTGCTAAAAAGAGCAGCATCGGCATGCTTAGCACGTCGTTTGGTAGAAATCCACGTGCGCGTTCTGCAAAAAGCACCATTTGCATGCACATCTTGTGGTTTTGCAGAAAACTTCATCCGCGTCTACCAAAAGATGCATGTGCATGCTTAAAACGCGTTTTCGCACAAATGCGTGCGCGGGTGCTAAAAAGAGCAGCATCGGCATGCTTAGCACGTCGTTTGGTAGAAATCCACGTGCGCGTTCTGCCAAAAGCACCATTTGCATGCACATCTTGTGGTTTTGCAGAAAACTTCATCCGCGTCTACCAAAAGATGCATGTGCATGCTTAAAACGCGTTTTCGCACAAATCCGTGCGCGGGTGCTAAAAAGAGCAGCATCGGCATGCTTAGCACGTCGTTTGGTAGAAATCCACGTGCGCGTTCTGCAAAAAGCACCATTTGCATGCACATCTTGTGGTTTTGCAGAAAACTTCATCCGCGTCTACCAAAAGATGCATGTGCATGCTTAAAACGCGTTTTCGCACAAATGCGTGCGCGGGTGCTAAAAAGGGCAGCATCGGCATGCTTAGCACGTCGTTTGGTAGAAATCCACGAGCGCGTTCTGCAAAAAGCACCATTTGCATGCACATCTTGTGGTTTTGCAGAAAACTTCATCCGCGTCTACCAGAAGATGCATGTGCATGCTTAAAACGCGTTTTCGCACAAATGCGTGCGCGGGTGCTAAAAAGAGCAGCATCGGCATGCTTAGCACGTCGTTTGGTAGAAATCCACGTGCGCGTTCTGCCAAAAGCACCATTTGCATGCACATCTTGTGGTTTTGCAGAAAACTTCATCCGCGTCTACCAAAAGATGCATGTGCATGCTTAAAACGCGTTTTCGCACAAATGCGTGCGCGGGTGCTAAAAAGAGCAGCATCGGCATGCTTTGCACGTCGTTTGGTAGAAATCCACGAGCGCGTTCTGCAAAAAGCACCATTTGCATGCACATCTTGTGGTTTTGCAGAAAACCATCCGCGTCTACCAAAGATGCATGTGCATGCTTAAAACGCGTTTTCGCACAAATGCGTGCGCGGGTGCTAAAAATAGCAGCATCGGCATGCTTAGCACGTCGTTTGGTAGAAATCCACGTGCGCGTTCTGCAAAAAGCACCATTTGCATGCACATCTTGTGGTTTTGCAGAAAACTTCATCCGTGTCTACCAAAAGATGCATGTGCATGCTTAAAACGCGTTTTCGCACAAATGCGTGCGCGGGTGCTAAAAAGAGCAGCATCGGCATGCTTAGCACGTCGTTTGGTAGAAATCCACGTGCGCGTTCTGCCAAAAGCACCATTTGCATGCACATCTTGTGGTTTTGCAGAAAACTTCATCCGCGTCTACCAAAAGATGCATGTGCATGCTTAAAACGCGTTTTCGCACAAATGCGTGCGCGGGTGCTAAAAAGAGCAGCATCGGCATGCTTAGCACGTCGTTTGGTAGAAATCCACGAGCGCGTTCTGCAAAAAGCACCATTTGCATGCACATCTTGTGGTTTTGCAGAAAACTTCATCCGCGTCTACCAGAAGATGCATGTGCATGCTTAAAACGCGTTTTCGCACAAATGCGTGCGCGGGTGCTAAAAAGAGCAGCATCGGCATGCTTAGCACGTCGTTTGGTAGAAATCCACGTGCGCGTTCTGCCAAAAGCACCATTTGCATGCACATCTTGTGGTTTTGCAGAAAACTTCATCCGCGTCTACCAAAAGATGCATGTGCATGCTTAAAACGCGTTTTCGCACAAATCCGTGCGCGGGTGCTAAAAAGAGCAGCATCGGCATGCTTAGCACGTCGTTTGGTAGAAATCCACGTGCGCGTTCTGCAAAAAGCACCATTTGCATGCACATCTTGTGGTTTTGCAGAAAACTTCATCCGCGTCTACCAAAAGATGCATGTGCATGCTTAAAACGCGTTTTCGCACAAATGCGTGCGCGGGTGCTAAAAAGAGCAGCATCGGCATGCTTAGCACGTCGTTTGGTAGAAATCCACGAGCGCGTTCTGCAAAAAGCACCATTTGCATGCACATCTTGTGGTTTTGCAGAAAACTTCATCCGCGTCTACCAAAAGATGCATGTGCATGCTTAAAACGCGTTTTCGCACAAATGCGTGCGCGGGTGCTAAAAAGAGCAGCATCGGCATGCTTAGCACGTCGTTTGGTAGAAATCCACGTGCGCGTTCTGCCAAAAGCACCATTTGCATGCACATCTTGTGGTTTTGCAGAAAACTTCATCCGCGTCTACCAAAAGATGCATGTGCATGCTTAAAACGCGTTTTCGCACAAATCCGTGCGCGGGTGCTAAAAAGAGCAGCATCGGCATGCTTAGCACGTCGTTTGGTAGAAATCCACGTGCGCGTTCTGCCAAAAGCACCATTTGCATGCACATCTTGTGGTTTTGCAGAAAACTTCATCCGCGTCTACCAAAAGATGCATGTGCATGCTTAAAACGCGTTTTCGCACAAATCCGTGCGCGGGTGCTAAAAAGAGCAGCATCGGCATGCTTAGCACGTCGTTTGGTAGAAATCCACGTGCGCGTTCTGCAAAAAGCACCATTTGCATGCACATCTTGTGGTTTTGCAGAAAACTTCATCCGCGTCTACCAAAAGATGCATGTGCATGCTTAAAACGCGTTTTCTCACAAATGCGTGCGCGGGTGCTAAAAAGAGCAGCATCGGCATGCTTAGCACGTCGTTTGGTAGAAATCCACGTGCGCGTTCTGCCAAAAGCACCATTTGCATGCACATCTTGTGGTTTTGCAGAAAACTTCATCCGCGTCTACCAAAAGATGCATGTGCATGCTTAAAACGCGTTTTCGCACAAATGCGTGCGCGGGTGCTAAAAAGAGCAGCATCGGCATGCTTAGCACGTCGTTTGGTAGAAATCCACGTGCGCGTTCTGCCAAAAGCACCATTTGCATGCACATCTTGTGGTTTTGCAGAAAACTTCATCCGCGTCTACCAAAAGATGCATGTGCATGCTTAAAACGCGTTTTCGCACAAATCCGTGCGCGGGTGCTAAAAAGAGCAGCATCGGCATGCTTAGCACGTCGTTTGGTAGAAATCCACGTGCGCGTTCTGCAAAAAGCACCATTTGCATGCACATCTTGTGGTTTTGCAGAAAACTTCATCCGCGTCTACCAAAAGATGCATGTGCATGCTTAAAACGCGTTTTCGCACAAATGCGTGCGCGGGTGCTAAAAAGAGCAGCATCGGCATGCTTAGCACGTCGTTTGGTAGAAATCCACGTGCGCGTTCTGCCAAAAGCACCATTTGCATGCACATCTTGTGGTTTTGCAGAAAACTTCATCCGCGTCTACCAAAAGATGCATGTGCATGCTTAAAACGCGTTTTCGCACAAATCCGTGCGCGGGTGCTAAAAAGAGCAGCATCGGCATGCTTAGCACGTCGTTTGGTAGAAATCCACGTGCGCGTTCTGCAAAAAGCACCATTTGCATGCACATCTTGTGGTTTTGCAGAAAACTTCATCCGCGTCTACCAAAAGATGCATGTGCATGCTTAAAACGCGTTTTCGCACAAATGCGTGCGCGGGTGCTAAAGAGAGCAGCATCGGCATGCTTAGCACGTCGTTTGGTAGAAATCCACGTGCGCGTTCTGCCAAAAGCACCATTTGCATGCACATCTTGTGGTTTTGCAGAAAACTTCATCCGCGTCTACCAAAAGATGCATGTGCATGCTTAAAACGCGTTTTCGCACAAATCCGTGCGCGGGTGCTAAAAAGAGCAGCATCGGCAAGCTTAGCACGTCGTTTGGTAGAAATCCACGTGCGCGTTCTGCAAAAAGCACCATTTGCATGCACATCTTGTGGTTTTGCAGAAAACTTCATCCGCGTCTACCAAAAGATGCATGTGCATGCTTAAAACGCGTTTTCGCACAAATGCATGCGCGGGTGCTAAAAAGAGCAGCATCGGCATGCTTAGCACGTCGTTTGGTAGAAATCCACGTGCGCGTTCTGCAAAAAGCACCATTTGCATGCACATCTTGTGGTTTTGCAGAAAACTTCATCCGCGTCTACCAAAAGATGCATGTGCATGCTTAAAACGCGTTTTCGCACAAATGCGTGCGTGGGTGCTAAAAATAGCAGCATCGGCATGCTTAGCACGTCGTTTGGTAGAAATCCACGTGCGCGTTCTGCCAAAAGCACCATTTGCATGCACATCTTGTGGTTTTGCAGAAAACTTCATCCGCGTCTACCAAAAGATGCATGTGCATGCTTAAAACGCGTTTTCGCACAAATCCGTGCGCGGGTGCTAAAAAGAGCAGCATCGGCATGCTTAGCACGTCGTTTGGTAGAAATCCACGTGCGCGTTCTGCAAAAAGCACCATTTGCATGCACGTCTTGTGGTTTTGCAGAAAACTTCATCCGCGTCTACCAAAAGATGCATGGGCATGCTTAAAATGCGTTTTCGCACAAATGCGTGCGCGGGTGCTAAAAAGAGCAGCATCGGCATGCTTAGCACGTCGTTTGGTAGAAATCCACGTGCGCGTTCTGCCAAAAGCACCATTTGCATGCACATCTTGTGGTTTTGCAGAAAACTTCATCCGCGTCTACCAAAAGATGCATGTGCATGCTTAAAACGCGTTTTCGCACAAATCCGTGCGCGGGTGCTAAAAAGAGCAGCAGCGGCAAGCTTAGCACGTCGTTTGGTAGAAATCCACGTGCGCGTTCTGCAAAAAGCACCATTTGCATGCACATCTTGTGGTTTTGCAGAAAACTTCATCCGCGTCTACCAAAAGATGCATGTGCATGCTTAAAACGCGTTTTCGCACAAATGCGTGCGCGGGTGCTAAAAAGAGCAGCATCGGCATGCTTAGCACGTCGTTTGGTAGAAATCCACGTGCGCGTTCTGCCAAAAGCACCATTTGCATGCACATCTTGTGGTTTTGCAGAAAACTTCATCCGCGTCTACCAAAAGATGCATGTGCATGCTTAAAACGCGTTTTCGCACAAATCCGTGCGCGGGTGCTAAAAAGAGCAGCATCGGCAAGCTTAGCACGTCGTTTGGTAGAAATCCACGTGCGCGTTCTGCAAAAAGCACCATTTGCATGCACATCTTGTGGTTTTGCAAACTTCATCCGCGTCTACCAAATGATGCATGTGCATGCTTAAAACGCGTTTTCGCACAAATGCGTGCGCGGGTGCTAAAAAGAGCGGCATCGGCATGCTTAGCACGTCGTTTGGTAGAAATCCACGTGCGCGTTCTGCCAAAAGCACCATTTGCATGCACATCTTTTGGTTTTGCAGAAAACTTCATCCGCGTCTACCAAAAGATGCATGTGCATGCTTAAAACGCGTTTTCGCACAAATCCGTGCGCGGGTCCTAAAAAGAGCAGCATCGGCATGCTTAGCACGTCGTTTGGTAGAAATCCACGTGCGCGTTCTGCAAAAAGCACCATTTGCATGCACATCTTGTGGTTTTGCAGAAAACTTCATCCGCGTCTACCAAAAGATGCATGTGCATGCTTAAAACGCGTTTTCGCACAAATGCGTGCGCGGGTGCTAAAAAGAGCAGCATCGGCATGCTTAGCACGTCGTTTGGTAGAAATCCACGTGCGCGTTCTGCCAAAAGCACCATTTGCATGCACATCTTGTGGTTTTGCAGAAAACTTCATCCGCGTCTACCAAAAGATGCATGTGCATGCTTAAAACGCGTTTTCGCACAAATCCGTGCGCGGGTGCTAAAAAGAGCAGCATCGGCAAGCTTAGCACGTCGTTTGGTAGAAATCCACGTGCGCGTTCTGCAAAAAGCACCATTTGCATGCACACCTTGTGGTTTTGCAGAAAACTTCATCCGCGTCTACCAAAAGATGCATGTGCATGCTTAAAACGCGTTTTCGCACAAATCCGTGCGCGGGTGCTAAAAAGAGCAGCATCGGCAAGCTTAGCACGTCGTTTGGTAGAAATCCACGTGCGCGTTCTGCAAAAAGCACCATTTGCATGCACATCTTGTGGTTTTGCAGAAAACTTCATCCGCGTCTACCAAAAGATGCATGTGCATGCTTAAAACGCGTTTTCGCACAAATGCATGCGCGGGTGCTAAAAAGAGCAGCATCGGCATGCTTAGCACGTCGTTTGGTAGAAATCCACGTGCGCGTTCTGCAAAAAGCACCATTTGCATGCACATCTTGTGGTTTTGCAGAAAACTTCATCCGCGTCTACCAAAAGATGCATGTGCATGCTTAAAACGCGTTTTCGCACAAATGCGTGCGTGGGTGCTAAAAATAGCAGCATCGGCATGCTTAGCACGTCGTTTGGTAGAAATCCACGTGCGCGTTCTGCCAAAAGCACCATTTGCATGCACATCTTGTGGTTTTGCAGAAAACTTCATCCGCGTCTACCAAAAGATGCATGTGCATGCTTAAAACGCGTTTTCGCACAAATCCGTGCGCGGGTGCTAAAAAGAGCAGCATCGGCATGCTTAGCACGTCGTTTGGTAGAAATCCACGTGCGCGTTCTGCAAAAAGCACCATTTGCATGCACGTCTTGTGGTTTTGCAGAAAACTTCATCCGCGTCTACCAAAAGATGCATGGGCATGCTTAAAATGCGTTTTCGCACAAATGCGTGCGCGGGTGCTAAAAAGAGCAGCATCGGCATGCTTAGCACGTCGTTTGGTAAAAATCCACGTGCGCGTTCTGCCAAAAGCACCATTTGCATGCACGTCTTGTGGTTTTGCAGAAAACTTCATCCGCGTCTACCAAAAGATGCATGTGCATGCTTAAAACGCGTTTTCGCACAAATGCGTGCGCGGGTGCTAAAAAGAGCAGCATCGGCATGCTTAGCACGTCGTTTGGTAGAAATCCACGTGCGCGTTCTGCCAAAAGCACCATTTGCATGCACATCTTGTGGTTTTGCAGAAAACTTCATCCGCGTCTACCAAAAGATGCATGTGCATGCTTAAAACGCGTTTTCGCACAAATCCGTGCGCGGGTGCTAAAAAGAGCAGCATCGGCAAGCTTAGCACGTCGTTTGGTAGAAATCCACGTGCGCGTTCTGCAAAAAGCACCATTTGCATGCACATCTTGTGGTTTTGCAGAAAACTTCATCCGCGTCTACCAAAAGATGCATGTGCATGCTTAAAACGCGTTTTCGCACAAATGCGTGCGCGGGTGCTAAAAAGAGCAGCATCGGCATGCTTAGCACGTCGTTTGGTAGAAATCCACGTGCGCGTTCTGCAAAAAGCACCATTTGCATGCACATCTTGTGGTTTTGCAGAAAACTTCATCCGCGTCTACCAAAAGATGCATGTGCATGCTTAAAACGCGTTTTCGCACAAATGCGTGCGCGGGTGCTAAAAAGAGCAGCATCGGCATGCTTAGCACGTCGTTTGGTAGAAATCCACGTGCGCGTTCTGCCAAAAGCACCATTTGCATGCACATCTTGTGGTTTTGCAGAAAACTTCATCCGCGTCTACCAAAAGATGCATGTGCATGCTTAAAACGCGTTTTCGCACAAATGCATGCGCGGGTGCTAAAAAGAGCAGCATCGGCATGCTTAGCACGTCGTTTGGTAGAAATCCACGTGCGCGTTCTGCAAAAAGCACCATTTGCATGCACATCTTGTGGTTTTGCAGAAAACTTCATCCGCGTCTACCAAAAGATGCATGTGCATGCTTAAAACGCGTTTTCGCACAAATGCGTGTGCGGGTGCTAAAAAGAGCAGCATCGGCATGCTTAGCACGTCGTTTGGTAGAAATCCACGTGCGCGTTCTGCCAAAAGCACCATTTGCATGCACATCTTGTGGTTTTGCAGAAAACTTCATCCGCGTCTACCAAAAGATGCATGTGCATGCTTAAAACGCGTTTTCGCACAAATCCGTGCGCGGGTGCTAAAAAGAGCAGCATCGGCATGCTTAGCACGTCGTTTGGTAGAAATCCACGTGCGCGTTCTGCAAAAAGCACCATTTGCATGCACATCTTGTGGTTTTGCAGAAAACTTCATCCGCGTCTACCAAAAGATGCATGTGCATGCTTAAAACGCGTTTTCGCACAAATGCGTGCGCGGGTGCTAAAAAGAGCAGCATCGGCATGCTTAGCACGTCGTTTGGTAGAAATCCACGTGCGCGTTCTGCCAAAAGCACCATTTGCATGCACATCTTGTGGTTTTGCAGAAAACTTCATCCGCGTCTACCAAAAGATGCATGTGCATGCTTAAAACGCGTTTTCGCACAAATCCGTGCGCGGGTGCTAAAAAGAGCAGCATCGGCATGCTTAGCACGTCGTTTGGTAGAAATCCACGTGCGCGTTCTGCAAAAAGCACCATTTGCATGCACATCTTGTGGTTTTGCAGAAAACTTCATCCGCGTCTACCAAAAGATGCATGTGCATGCTTAAAACGCGTTTTCGCACAAATGCGTGCGCGGGTGCTAAAAAGAGCAGCATCGGCATGCTTAGCACGTCGTTTGGTAGAAATCCACGAGCGCGTTCTGCAAAAAGCACCATTTGCATGCACATCTTGTGGTTTTGCAGAAAACTTCATCCGCGTCTACCAAAAGATGCATGTGCATGCTTAAAACGCGTTTTCGCACAAATGCGTGCGCGGGTGCTAAAAAGAGCAGCATCGGCATGCTTAGCACGTCGTTTGGTAGAAATCCACGTGCGCGTTCTGCCAAAAGCACCATTTGCATGCACATCTTGTGGTTTTGCAGAAAACTTCATCCGCGTCTACCAAAAGATGCATGTGCATGCTTAAAACGCGTTTTCGCACAAATCCGTGCGCGGGTGCTAAAAAGAGCAGCATCGGCATGCTTAGCACGTCGTTTGGTAGAAATCCACGTGCGCGTTCTGCCAAAAGCACCATTTGCATGCACATCTTGTGGTTTTGCAGAAAACTTCATCCGCGTCTACCAAAAGATGCATGTGCATGCTTAAAACGCGTTTTCGCACAAATCCGTGCGCGGGTGCTAAAAAGAGCAGCATCGGCATGCTTAGCACGTCGTTTGGTAGAAATCCACGTGCGCGTTCTGCAAAAAGCACCATTTGCATGCACATCTTGTGGTTTTGCAGAAAACTTCATCCGCGTCTACCAAAAGATGCATGTGCATGCTTAAAACGCGTTTTCTCACAAATGCGTGCGCGGGTGCTAAAAAGAGCAGCATCGGCATGCTTAGCACGTCGTTTGGTAGAAATCCACGTGCGCGTTCTGCCAAAAGCACCATTTGCATGCACATCTTGTGGTTTTGCAGAAAACTTCATCCGCGTCTACCAAAAGATGCATGTGCATGCTTAACACGCGTTTTCGCACAAATGCGTGCGCGGGTGCTAAAAAGAGCAGCATCGGCATGCTTAGCACGTCGTTTGGTAGAAATCCACGTGCGCGTTCTGCCAAAAGCACCATTTGCATGCACATCTTGTGGTTTTGCAGAAAACTTCATCCGCGTCTACCAAAAGATGCATGTGCATGCTTAAAACGCGTTTTCGCACAAATCCGTGCGCGGGTGCTAAAAAGAGCAGCATCGGCATGCTTAGCACGTCGTTTGGTAGAAATCCACGTGCGCGTTCTGCAAAAAGCACCATTTGCATGCACATCTTGTGGTTTTGCAGAAAACTTCATCCGCGTCTACCAAAAGATGCATGTGCATGCTTAAAACGCGTTTTCGCACAAATGCGTGCGCGGGTGCTAAAAAGAGCAGCATCGGCATGCTTAGCACGTCGTTTGGTAGAAATCCACGTGCGCGTTCTGCCAAAAGCACCATTTGCATGCACATCTTGTGGTTTTGCAGAAAACTTCATCCGCGTCTACCAAAAGATGCATGTGCATGCTTAAAACGCGTTTTCGCACAAATCCGTGCGCGGGTGCTAAAAAGAGCAGCATCGGCATGCTTAGCACGTCGTTTGGTAGAAATCCACGTGCGCGTTCTGCAAAAAGCACCATTTGCATGCACATCTTGTGGTTTTGCAGAAAACTTCATCCGCGTCTACCAAAAGATGCATGTGCATGCTTAAAACGCGTTTTCGCACAAATGCGTGCGCGGGTGCTAAAGAGAGCAGCATCGGCATGCTTAGCACGTCGTTTGGTAGAAATCCACGTGCGCGTTCTGCCAAAAGCACCATTTGCATGCACATGTTGTGGTTTTGCAGAAAACTTCATCCGCGTCTACCAAAAGATGCATGTGCATGCTTAAAACGCGTTTTCGCACAAATCCGTGCGCGGGTGCTAAAAAGAGCAGCATCGGCAAGCTTAGCACGTCGTTTGGTAGAAATCCACGTGCGCGTTCTGCAAAAAGCACCATTTGCATGCACATCTTGTGGTTTTGCAGAAAACTTCATCCGCGTCTACCAAAAGATGCATGTGCATGCTTAAAACGCGTTTTCGCACAAATGCATGCGCGGGTGCTAAAAAGAGCAGCATCGGCATGCTTAGCACGTCGTTTGGTAGAAATCCACGTGCGCGTTCTGCAAAAAGCACCATTTGCATGCACATCTTGTGGTTTTGCAGAAAACTTCATCCGCGTCTACCAAAAGATGCATGTGCATGCTTAAAACGCGTTTTCGCACAAATGCGTGCGTGGGTGCTAAAAATAGCAGCATCGGCATGCTTAGCACGTCGTTTGGTAGAAATCCACGTGCGCGTTCTGCCAAAAGCACCATTTGCATGCACATCTTGTGGTTTTGCAGAAAACTTCATCCGCGTCTACCAAAAGATGCATGTGCATGCTTAAAACGCGTTTTCGCACAAATCCGTGCGCGGGTGCTAAAAAGAGCAGCATCGGCATGCTTAGCACGTCGTTTGGTAGAAATCCACGTGCGCGTTCTGCAAAAAGCACCATTTGCATGCACGTCTTGTGGTTTTGCAGAAAACTTCATCCGCGTCTACCAAAAGATGCATGGGCATGCTTAAAATGCGTTTTCGCACAAATGCGTGCGCGGGTGCTAAAAAGAGCAGCATCGGCATGCTTAGCACGTCGTTTGGTAGAAATCCACGTGCGCGTTCTGCCAAAAGCACCATTTGCATGCACATCTTGTGGTTTTGCAGAAAACTTCATCCGCGTCTACCAAAAGATGCATGTGCATGCTTAAAACGCGTTTTCGCACAAATGCGTGCGCGGGTGCTAAAGAGAGCAGCATCGGCATGCTTAGCACGTCGTTTGGTAGAAATCCACGTGCGCGTTCTGCCAAAAGCACCATTTGCATGCACATGTTGTGGTTTTGCAGAAAACTTCATCCGCGTCTACCAAAAGATGCATGTGCATGCTTAAAACGCGTTTTCGCACAAATCCGTGCGCGGGTGCTAAAAAGAGCAGCATCGGCAAGCTTAGCACGTCGTTTGGTAGAAATCCACGTGCGCGTTCTGCAAAAAGCACCATTTGCATGCACATCTTGTGGTTTTGCAGAAAACTTCATCCGCGTCTACCAAAAGATGCATGTGCATGCTTAAAACGCGTTTTCGCACAAATGCATGCGCGGGTGCTAAAAAGAGCAGCATCGGCATGCTTAGCACGTCGTTTGGTAGAAATCCACGTGCGCGTTCTGCAAAAAGCACCATTTGCATGCACATCTTGTGGTTTTGCAGAAAACTTCATCCGCGTCTACCAAAAGATGCATGTGCATGCTTAAAACGCGTTTTCGCACAAATGCGTGCGTGGGTGCTAAAAATAGCAGCATCGGCATGCTTAGCACGTCGTTTGGTAGAAATCCACGTGCGCGTTCTGCCAAAAGCACCATTTGCATGCACATCTTGTGGTTTTGCAGAAAACTTCATCCGCGTCTACCAAAAGATGCATGTGCATGCTTAAAACGCGTTTTCGCACAAATCCGTGCGCGGGTGCTAAAAAGAGCAGCATCGGCATGCTTAGCACGTCGTTTGGTAGAAATCCACGTGCGCGTTCTGCAAAAAGCACCATTTGCATGCACGTCTTGTGGTTTTGCAGAAAACTTCATCCGCGTCTACCAAAAGATGCATGGGCATGCTTAAAATGCGTTTTCGCACAAATGCGTGCGCGGGTGCTAAAAAGAGCAGCATCGGCATGCTTAGCACGTCGTTTGGTAGAAATCCACGTGCGCGTTCTGCCAAAAGCACCATTTGCATGCACATCTTGTGGTTTTGCAGAAAACTTCATCCGCGTCTACCAAAAGATGCATGTGCATGCTTAAAACGCGTTTTCGCACAAATCCGTGCGCGGGTGCTAAAAAGAGCAGCATCGGCAAGCTTAGCACGTCGTTTGGTAGAAATCCACGTGCGCGTTCTGCAAAAAGCACCATTTGCATGCACATCTTGTGGTTTTGCAGAAAACTTCATCCGCGTCTACCAAAAGATGCATGTGCATGCTTAAAACGCGTTTTCGCACAAATGCGTGCGCGGGTGCTAAAAAGAGCAGCATCGGCATGCTTAGCACGTCGTTTGGTAGAAATCCACGTGCGCGTTCTGCCAAAAGCACCATTTGCATGCACATCTTGTGGTTTTGCAGAAAACTTCATCCGCGTCTACCAAAAGATGCATGTGCATGCTTAAAACGCGTTTTCGCACAAATCCGTGCGCGGGTGCTAAAAAGAGCAGCATCGGCAAGCTTAGCACGTCGTTTGGTAGAAATCCACGTGCGCGTTCTGCAAAAAGCACCATTTGCATGCACATCTTGTGGTTTTGCAAACTTCATCCGCGTCTACCAAATGATGCATGTGCATGCTTAAAACGCGTTTTCGCACAAATGCGTGCGCGGGTGCTAAAAAGAGCGGCATCGGCATGCTTAGCACGTCGTTTGGTAGAAATCCACGTGCGCGTTCTGCCAAAAGCACCATTTGCATGCACATCTTTTGGTTTTGCAGAAAACTTCATCCGCGTCTACCAAAAGATGCATGTGCATGCTTAAAACGCGTTTTCGCACAAATCCGTGCGCGGGTCCTAAAAAGAGCAGCATCGGCATGCTTAGCACGTCGTTTGGTAGAAATCCACGTGCGCGTTCTGCAAAAAGCACCATTTGCATGCACATCTTGTGGTTTTGCAGAAAACTTCATCCGCGTCTACCAAAAGATGCATGTGCATGCTTAAAACGCGTTTTCGCACAAATGCGTGCGCGGGTGCTAAAAAGAGCAGCATCGGCATGCTTAGCACGTCGTTTGGTAGAAATCCACGTGCGCGTTCTGCCAAAAGCACCATTTGCATGCACATCTTGTGGTTTTGCAGAAAACTTCATCCGCGTCTACCAAAAGATGCATGTGCATGCTTAAAACGCGTTTTCGCACAAATCCGTGCGCGGGTGCTAAAAAGAGCAGCATCGGCAAGCTTAGCACGTCGTTTGGTAGAAATCCACGTGCGCGTTCTGCAAAAAGCACCATTTGCATGCACACCTTGTGGTTTTGCAGAAAACTTCATCCGCGTCTACCAAAAGATGCATGTGCATGCTTAAAACGCGTTTTCGCACAAATCCGTGCGCGGGTGCTAAAAAGAGCAGCATCGGCAAGCTTAGCACGTCGTTTGGTAGAAATCCACGTGCGCGTTCTGCAAAAAGCACCATTTGCATGCACATCTTGTGGTTTTGCAGAAAACTTCATCCGCGTCTACCAAAAGATGCATGTGCATGCTTAAAACGCGTTTTCGCACAAATGCATGCGCGGGTGCTAAAAAGAGCAGCATCGGCATGCTTAGCACGTCGTTTGGTAGAAATCCACGTGCGCGTTCTGCAAAAAGCACCATTTGCATGCACATCTTGTGGTTTTGCAGAAAACTTCATCCGCGTCTACCAAAAGATGCATGTGCATGCTTAAAACGCGTTTTCGCACAAATGCGTGCGTGGGTGCTAAAAATAGCAGCATCGGCATGCTTAGCACGTCGTTTGGTAGAAATCCACGTGCGCGTTCTGCCAAAAGCACCATTTGCATGCACATCTTGTGGTTTTGCAGAAAACTTCATCCGCGTCTACCAAAAGATGCATGTGCATGCTTAAAACGCGTTTTCGCACAAATCCGTGCGCGGGTGCTAAAAAGAGCAGCATCGGCATGCTTAGCACGTCGTTTGGTAGAAATCCACGTGCGCGTTCTGCAAAAAGCACCATTTGCATGCACGTCTTGTGGTTTTGCAGAAAACTTCATCCGCGTCTACCAAAAGATGCATGGGCATGCTTAAAATGCGTTTTCGCACAAATGTGTGCGCGGGTGCTAAAAAGAGCAGCATCGGCATGCTTAGCACGTCGTTTGGTAGAAATCCACGTGCGCGTTCTGCCAAAAGCACCATTTGCATGCACGTCTTGTGGTTTTGTAGAAAACTTCATCCGCGTCTACCAAAAGATGCATGGGCATGCTTAAAATGCGTTTTCGCACAAATGCGTGCGCGGGTGCTAAAAAGAGCAGCATCGGCATGCTTAGCACGTCGTTTGGTAGAAATCCACGTGCGCGTTCTGCCAAAAGCACCATTTGCATGCACATCTTGTGGTTTTGCAGAAAACTTCATCCGCGTCTACCAAAAGATGCATGTGCATGCTTAAAACGCGTTTTCGCACAAATCCGTGCGCGGGTGCTAAAAAGAGCAGCATCGGCAAGCTTAGCACGTCGTTTGGTAGAAATCCACGTGCGCGTTCTGCAAAAAGCACCATTTGCATGCACATCTTGTGGTTTTGCAGAAAACTTCATCCGCGTCTACCAAAAGATGCATGTGTATGCTTAAAACGCGTTTTCGCACAAATGCGTGCGCGGGTGCTAAAAAGAGCAGCATCGGCATGCTTAGCACGTCGTTTGGTAGAAATCCACGTGCGCGTTCTGCCAAAAGCACCATTTGCATGCACATCTTGTGGTTTTGCAGAAAACTTCATCCGCGTCTACCAAAAGATGCATGTGCATGCTTAAAACGCGTTTTCGCACAAATCCGTGCGCGGGTGCTAAAAAGAGCAGCATCGGCAAGCTTAGCACGTCGTTTGGTAGAAATCCACGTGCGCGTTCTGCAAAAAGCACCATTTGCATGCACATCTTGTGGTTTTGCAAACTTCATCCGCGTCTACCAAATGATGCATGTGCATGCTTAAAACGCGTTTTCGCACAAATGCGTGCGCGGGTGCTAAAAAGAGCGGCATCGGCATGCTTAGCACGTCGTTTGGTAGAAATCCACGTGCGCGTTCTGCCAAAAGCACCATTTGCATGCACATCTTTTGGTTTTGCAGAAAACTTCATCCGCGTCTACCAAAAGATGCATGTGCATGCTTAAAACGCGTTTTCGCACAAATCCGTGCGCGGGTCCTAAAAAGAGCAGCATCGGCATGCTTAGCACGTCGTTTGGTAGAAATCCACGTGCGCGTTCTGCAAAAAGCACCATTTGCATGCACATCTTGTGGTTTTGCAGAAAACTTCATCCGCGTCTACCAAAAGATGCATGTGCATGCTTAAAACGCGTTTTCGCACAAATGCGTGCGCGGGTGCTAAAAAGAGCAGCATCGGCATGCTTAGCACGTCGTTTGGTAGAAATCCACGTGCGCGTTCTGCCAAAAGCACCATTTGCATGCACATCTTGTGGTTTTGCAGAAAACTTCATCCGCGTCTACCAAAAGATGCATGTGCATGCTTAAAACGCGTTTTCGCACAAATCCGTGCGCGGGTGCTAAAAAGAGCAGCATCGGCAAGCTTAGCACGTCGTTTGGTAGAAATCCACGTGCGCGTTCTGCAAAAAGCACCATTTGCATGCACACCTTGTGGTTTTGCAGAAAACTTCATCCGCGTCTACCAAAAGATGCATGTGCATGCTTAAAACGCGTTTTCGCACAAATGCGTGCGCGGGTGCTAAAAAGAGCAGCATCGGCATGCTTAGCACGTCGTTTGGTAGAAATCCACGTGCGCGTTCTGCAAAAAGCACCATTTGCATGCACATCTTGTGGTTTTGCAGAAAACTTCATCCGCGTCTACGAAAAGATGCATGTGCATGCTTAAAACGCGTTTTCGCACAAATGCGTGCGCGGCTGCTAAAAATAGCAGCATCGGCATGCTTAGCACGTCGTTTGGTAGAAATCCACGTGCGCGTTCTGCCAAAAGCACCATTTGCATGCACATCTTGTGGTTTTGCAGAAAACTTCATCCGCGTCTACCAAAAGATGCATGTGCATGCTTAAAACGCGTTTTCGCACAAATCCGTGCGCGGGTGCTAAAAAGAGCAGCATCGGCATGCTTAGCACGTCGTTTGGTAGAAATCCACGTGCGCGTTCTGCAAAAAGCACCATTTGCATGCACGTCTTGTGGTTTTGCAGAAAACTTTATCCGCGTCTACCAAAAGATGCATGGGCATGCTTAAAACGCGTTTTCGCACAAATGCGTGCGCGGGTGCTAAAAAGAGCAGCATCGGCATGCTTAGCACGTCGTTTGGTAGAAATCCACGTGCGCGTTCTGCCAAAAGCACCATTTGCATGCACATCTTGTGGTTTTGCAGAAAACTTCATCCGCGTCTAACAAAAGATGCATGTGCATGCTTAAAACGCGTTTTCGCACAAATCCGTGCGCGGGTGCTAAAAAGAGCAGCATCGGCAAGCTTAGCACGTCGTTTGGTAGAAATCCACGTGCGCGTTCTGCAAAAAGCACCATTTGCATGCACATCTTGTGGTTTTGCAGAAAACTTCATCCGCGTCTACCAAAAGATGCATGTGCATGCTTAAAACGCGTTTTCGCACAAATGCGTGCGCGGGTGCTAAAAAGAGCAGCATCGGCATGCTTAGCACGTCGTTTGGTAGAAATCCACGTGCGCGTTCTGCAAAAAGCACCATTTGCATGCACATCTTGTGGTTTTGCAGAAAACTTCATCCGCGTCTACCAAAAGATGCATGTGCATGCTTAAAACGCGTTTTCGCACAAATCCGAGCGCGGGTGCCAAAAAGCGCAGCATCGGCAAGCTTAGCACGTCGTTTGGTAGAAATCCACGTGCGCGTTCTGCAAAAAGCACCATTTGCATGCACATCTTGTGGTTTTGCAGAAAACTTCATCCGCGTCTACCAAAAGATGCATGTGCATGCTTAAAACGCGTTTTCGCACAAATGCGTGCGCGGGTGCTAAAAAGAGCAGCATCGGCATGCTTAGCACGTCGTTTGGTAGAAATCCACGTGCGCGTTCTGCAAAAAGCACCATTTGCATGCACATCTTGTGGTTTTGCAGAAAACTTCATCCGCGTCTACCAAAAGATGCATGTGCATGCTTAAAACGCGTTTTCGCACAAATGCGTGCGCGGGTGCTAAAAAGAGCAGCATCGGCATGCTTAGCACGTCGTTTGGTAGAAATCCACGTGCGCGTTCTGCCAAAAGCACCATTTGCATGCACATCTTGTGGTTTTGCAGAAAACTTCATCCGCGTCTACCAAAAGATGCATGTGCCTGCTTAAAACGCGTTTTCGCACAAATCCGTGCGCGGGTGCTAAAAAGAGCAGCATCGGCATGCTTAGCACGTCGTTTGGTAGAAATCCACGTGCGCGTTCTGCAAAAAGCACCATTTGCATGCACGTCTTTTGGTTTTGCAGAAAACTTCATCCGCGTCTACCAAAAGATGCATGTGCATGCTTAAAACGCGTTTTCGCACAAATCCGTGCGCGGGTGCTAAAAAGAGCAGCATCGGCATGCTTAGCACGTCGTTTGGTAGAAATCCACGTGCGCGTTCTGCAAAAAGCACCATTTGCATGCACGTCTTTTGGTTTTGCAGAAAACTTCATCCGCGTCTACCAAAAGATGCATGGGCATGCTTAAAACGCGTTTTCGCACAAATGCGTGCGCGGGTGCTAAAAAGAGCAGCATCGGCATGCTTAGCACGTCGTTTGGTAGAAATCCACGTGCGCGTTCTGCCAAAAGCAACATTTGCATGCACATCTTGTGGTTTTGCAGAAAACTTCATCCGCGTCTACCAAAAGATGCATGTGCATGCTTAAAACGCGTTTTCGCACAAATCCGTGCGCGGGTGCTAAAAAGAGCAGCATCGGCAAGCTTAGCACGTCGTTTGGTAGAAATCCACGTGCGCGTTCTGCAAAAAGCACCATTTGCATGCACATCTTGTGGTTTTGCAAACTTCATCCGCGTCTACCAAAAGATGCATGTGCATGCTTAAAACGCGTTTTCGCACAAATGCGTGCGCGGGTGCTAAAAAGAGCAGCATCGGCATGCTTAGCACGTCGTTTGGTAGAAATCCACGTGCGCGTTCTGCCAAAAGCACCATTTGCATGCACATCTTGTGGTTTTGCAGAAAACTTCATCCGCGTCTACCAAAAGATGCATGTGCATGCTTAAAACGCGTTTTCGCACAAATCCGTGCGCGGGTGCTAAAAAGAGCAGCATCGGCATGCTTAGCACGTCGTTTGGTAGAAATCCACGTGCGCGTTCTGCAAAAAGCACCATTTGCATGCACATCTTGTGGTTTTGCAGAAAACTTCATCCGCGTCTACCAAAAGATGCATGTGCATGCTTAAAACGCGTTTTCGCACAAATGCGTGCGCGGGTGCTAAAAAGAGCAGCATCGGCATGCTTAGCACGTCGTTTGGTAGAAATCCACGAGCGCGTTCTGCAAAAAGCACCATTTGCATGCACATCTTGTGGTTTTGCAGAAAACTTCATCCGCGTCTACCAAAAGATGCATGTGCATGCTTAAAACGCGTTTTCGCACAAATGCGTGCGCGGGTGCTAAAAAGAGCAGCATCGGCATGCTTAGCACGTCGTTTGGTAGAAATCCACGTGCGCGTTCTGCCAAAAGCACCATTTGCATGCACATCTTGTGGTTTTGCAGAAAACTTCATCCGCGTCTACCAAAAGATGCATGTGCATGCTTAAAACGCGTTTTCGCACAAATGCGTGCGCGGGTGCTAAAAAGAGCAGCATCGGCATGCTTAGCACGTCGTTTGGTAGAAATCCACGTGCGCGTTCTGCCAAAAGCACCATTTGCATGCACATCTTGTGGTTTTGCAGAAAACTTCATCCGCGTCTACCAAAAGATGCATGTGCATGCTTAAAACGCGTTTTCGCACAAATCCGTGCGCGGGTGCTAAAAAGAGCAGCATCGGCATGCTTAGCACGTCGTTTGGTAGAAATCCACGTGCGCGTTCTGCAAAAAGCACCATTTGCATGCACATCTTGTGGTTTTGCAGAAAACTTCATCCGCGTCTACCAAAAGATGCATGTGCATGCTTAAAACGCGTTTTCGCACAAATGCGTGCGCGGGTGCTAAAAAGAGCAGCATCGGCATGCTTAGCACGTCGTTTGGTAGAAATCCACGTGCGCGTTCTGCCAAAAGCACCATTTGCATGCACATCTTGTGGTTTTGCAGAAAACTTCATCCGCGTCTACCAAAAGATGCATGTGCATGCTTAAAACGCGTTTTCGCACAAATCCGTGCGCGGGTGCTAAAAAGAGCAGCATCGGCAAGCTTAGCACGTCGTTTGGTAGAAATCCACGTGCGCGTTCTGCAAAAAGCACCATTTGCATGCACATCTTGTGGTTTTGCAGAAAACTTCATCCGCGTCTACCAAAAGATGCATGTGCATGCTTAAAACGCGTTTTCGCACAAATCCGTGCGCGGGTGCTAAAAAGAGCAGCATCGGCATGCTTAGCACGTCGTTTGGTAGAAATCCACGTGCGCGTTCTGCCAAAAGCACCATTTGCATGCACATCTTGTGGTTTTGCAGAAAACTTCATCCGCGTCTACCAAAAGATGCATGTGCATGCTTAAAACGCGTTTTCGCACAAATGCGTGCGCGGGTGCTAAAAAGAGCAGCATCGGCATGCTTAGCACGTCGTTTGGTAGAAATCCACGTGCGCGTTCTGCCAAAAGCACCATTTGCATGCACATCTTGTGGTTTTGCAGAAAACTTCATCCGCGTCTACCAAAAGATGCATGTGCATGCTTAAAACGCGTTTTCGCACAAATCCGTGCGCGGGTGCTAAAAAGAGCAGCATCGGCATGCTTAGCACGTCGTTTGGTAGAAATCCACGTGCGCGTTCTGCAAAAAGCACCATTTGCATGCACATCTTGTGGTTTTGCAGAAAACTTCATCCGCGTCTACCAAAAGATGCATGTGCATGCTTAAAACGCGTTTTCGCACAAATGCGTGCGCGGGTGCTAAAAAGAGCAGCATCGGCATGCTTAGCACGTCGTTTGGTAGAAATCCACGTGCGCGTTCTGCCAAAAGCACCATTTGCATGCACATCTTGTGGTTTTGCAGAAAACTTCATCCGCGTCTACCAAAAGATGCATGTGCATGCTTAAAACGCGTTTTCGCACAAATCCGTGCGCGGGTGCTAAAAAGAGCAGCATCGGCAAGCTTAGCACGTCGTTTGGTAGAAATCCACGTGCGCGTTCTGCAAAAAGCACCATTTGCATGCACATCTTGTGGTTTTGCAGAAAACTTCATCCGCGTCTACCAAAAGATGCATGTGCATGCTTAAAACGCGTTTTCGCACAAATGCATGCGCGGGTGCTAAAAAGAGCAGCATCGGCATGCTTAGCACGTCGTTTGGTAGAAATCCACGTGCGCGTTCTGCAAAAAGCACCATTTGCATGCACATCTTGTGGTTTTGCAGAAAACTTAATCCGCGTCTACCAAAAGATGCATGTGCATGCTTAAAACGCGTTTTCGCACAAATGCGTGCGTGGGTGCTAAAAATAGCAGCATCGGCATGCTTAGCACGTCGTTTGGTAGAAATCCACGTGCGCGTTCTGCCAAAAGCACCATTTGCATGCACATCTTGTGGTTTTGCAGAAAACTTCATCCGCGTCTACCAAAAGATGCATGTGCATGCTTAAAACGCGTTTTCGCACAAATCCGTGCGCGGGTGCTAAAAAGAGCAGCATCGGCATGCTTAGCACGTCGTTTGGTAGAAATCCACGTGCGCGTTCTGCAAAAAGCACCATTTGCATGCACGTCTTGTGGTTTTGCAGAAAACTTCATCCGCGTCTACCAAAAGATGCATGGGCATGCTTAAAACGCGTTTTCGCACAAATGCGTGCGCGGGTGCTAAAAAGAGCAGCATCGGCATGCTTAGCACGTCGTTTGGTAGAAATCCACGTGCGCGTTCTGCCAAAAGCACCATTTGCATGCACATCTTGTGGTTTTGCAGAAAACTTCATCCGCGTCTACCAAAAGATGCATGTGCATGCTTAAAACGCGTTTTCGCACAAATCCGTGCGCGGGTGCTAAAAAGAGCAGCATCGGCAAGCTTAGCACGTCGTTTGGTAGAAATCAACGTGCGCGTTCTGCAAAAAGCACCATTTGCATGCACATCTTGTGGTTTTGCAGAAAACTTCATCCGCGTCTACCAAAAGATGCATGTGCATGCTTAAAACGCGTTTTCGCACAAATGCGTGCGCGGGTGCTAAAAAGAGCAGCATCGGCATGCTTAGCACGTCGTTTGGTAGAAATCCACGTGCGCGTTCTGCCAAAAGCACCATTTGCATGCACATCTTGTGGTTTTGCAGAAAACTTCATCCGCGTCTACCAAAAGATGCATGTGCATGCTTAAAACGCGTTTTCGCACAAATCCGTGCGCGGGTGCTAAAAAGAGCAGCATCGGCAAGCTTAGCACGTCGTTTGGTAGAAATCCACGTGCGCGTTCTGCAAAAAGCACCATTTGCATGCACATCTTGTGGTTTTGCAGAAAACTTCATCCGCGTCTACCAAAAGATGCATGTGCATGCTTAAAACGCGTTTTCGCACAAATGCGTGCGCGGGTGCTAAAAAGAGCAGCATCGGCATGCTTAGCACGTCGTTTGGTAGAAATCCACGTGCGCGTTCTGCAAAAAGCACCATTTGCATGCACATCTTGTGGTTTTGCAGAAAACTTCATCCGCGTCTACCAAAAGATGCATGTGCATGCTTAAAACGCGTTTTCGCACAAATGCGTGCGCGGGTGCTAAAAAGAGCTGCATCGGCATGCTTAGCACGTCGTTTGGTAGAAATCCACGTGCGCGTTCTGCCAAAAGCACCATTTGCATGCATATCTTGTGGTTTTGCAGAAAACTTCATCCGCGTCTACCAAAAGATGCATGTGCATGCTTAAAACGCGTTTTCGCACAAATCCGTGCGCGGGTGCCAAAAAGCGCAGCATCGGCAAGCTTAGCACGTCGTTTGGTAGAAATCCACGTGCGCGTTCTGCAAAAAGCACCATTTGCATGCACATCTTGTGGTTTTGCAGAAAACTTCATCCGCGTCTACCAAAAGATGCATGTGCATGCTTAAAACGCGTTTTCGCACAAATGCGTGCGCGGGTGCTAAAAAGAGCAGCATCGGCATGCTTAGCACGTCGTTTGGTAGAAATCCACGTGCGCGTTCTGCAAAAAGCACCATTTGCATGCACATCTTGTGGTTTTGCAGAAAACTTCATCCGCGTCTACCAAAAGATGCATGTGCATGCTTAAAACGCGTTTTCGCACAAATGCGTGCGCGGGTGCTAAAAAGAGCAGCATCGGCATGCTTAGCACGTCGTTTGGTAGAAATCCACGTGCGCGTTCTGCCAAAAGCACCATTTGCATGCACATCTTGTGGTTTTGCAGAAAACTTCATCCGCGTCTACCAAAAGATGCATGTGCCTGCTTAAAACGCGTTTTCGCACAAATCCGTGCGCGGGTGCTAAAAAGAGCAGCATCGGCATGCTTAGCACGTCGTTTGGTAGAAATCCACGTGCGCGTTCTGCAAAAAGCACCATTTGCATGCACGTCTTTTGGTTTTGCAGAAAACTTCATCCGCGTCTACCAAAAGTTGCATGTGCATGCTTAAAACGCGTTTTCGCACAAATCCGTGCGCGGTTGCTAAGAGCAGCATCGGCATGCTTAGCACGTCGTTTGGTAGAAATCCACGTGGGCGTTCTGCAAAAAGCACCATTTGCATGCACGTCTTTTGGTTTTGCAGAAAACTTCATCCGCGTCTACCAAAAGATGCATGGGCATGCTTAAAACGCGTTTTCGCACAAATCCGTGCGCGGGTGCTAAAAAGAGCAGCATCGGCAAGCTTAGCACGTCGTTTGGTAGAAATCCACGTGCGCCTTCTGCCAAAAGCACCATTTGCATGCACGTCTTGTGGTTTTTCAGAAAACTTCATCCGCGTCTACCAAAAGATGCATGTGCATGCTTAAAACGCGTTTTCGCACAAATGCGTGCGCGGGTGCTAAAAAGAGCAGCATCGGCATGCTTAGCACGTCGTTTGGTAGAAATCCACGTGCGCGTTCTGCAAAAAGCACCATTTGCATGCACATCTTGTGGTTTTGCAGAAAACTTCATCCGCGTCTACCAAAAGATGCATGTGCATGCTTAAAACGCGTTTTCGCACAAATGCGTGCGCGGGTGCTAAAAAGAGCTGCATCGGCATGCTTAGCACGTCGTTTGGTAGAAATCCACGTGCGCGTTCTGCCAAAAGCACCATTTGCATGCATATCTTGTGGTTTTGCAGAAAACTTCATCCGCGTCTACCAAAAGATGCATGTGCATGCTTAAAACGCGTTTTCGCACAAATCCGTGCGCGGGTGCCAAAAAGCGCAGCATCGGCAAGCTTAGCACGTCGTTTGGTAGAAATCCACGTGCGCGTTCTGCAAAAAGCACCATTTGCATGCACATCTTGTGGTTTTGCAGAAAACTTCATCCGCGTCTACCAAAAGATGCATGTGCATGCTTAAAACGCGTTTTCGCACAAATGCGTGCGCGGGTGCTAAAAAGAGCAGCATCGGCATGCTTAGCACGTCGTTTGGTAGAAATCCACGTGCGCGTTCTGCAAAAAGCACCATTTGCATGCACATCTTGTGGTTTTGCAGAAAACTTCATCCGCGTCTACCAAAAGATGCATGTGCATGCTTAAAACGCGTTTTCGCACAAATGCGTGCGCGGGTGCTAAAAAGAGCAGCATCGGCATGCTTAGCACGTCGTTTGGTAGAAATCCACGTGCGCGTTCTGCCAAAAGCACCATTTGCATGCACATCTTTTGGTTTTGCAGAAAACTTCATCCGCGTCTACCAAAAGATGCATGTGCATGCTTAAAACGCGTTTTCGCACAAATCCGTGCGCGGGTGCTAAAAAGAGCAGCATTCGCATGCTTAGCACGTCGTTTGGTAGAAATCCACGTGCGCGTTCTGCCAAAAGCACCATTTGCATGCACTTCTTGTGGTTTTGCAGAAAACTTCATCCGCGTCTACCAAAAGATGCATGTGCATGCTTAAAACGCGTTTTCGCACAAATCCGTGCGCGGGTGCTAAAAAGAGCAGCCTCGGCAAGCTTAGCACGTCGTTTGGTAGAAATCCACGTGCGCGTTCTGCAAAAAGCACCATTTGCATGCATATCTTGTGGTTTTGCAGAAAACTTCATCCGCGTCTACCAAAAGATGCATGTGCATGCTTAAAACGCGTTTTCGCACAAATCCGTGCGCGGGTGCCAAAAAGCGCAGCCTCGGCAAGCTTAGCACGTCGTTTGGTAGAAATCCACGTGCGCGTTCTGCAAAAAGCACCATTTGCATGCACATCTTGTGGTTTTGCAGAAAACTTCATCCGCGTCTACCAAAAGATGCATGTGCATGCTTAAAACGCGTTTTCGCACAAATGCGTGCGCGGGTGCTAAAAAGAGCAGCATCGGCATGCTTAGCACGTCGTTTGGTAGAAATCCACGTGCGCGTTCTGCAAAAAGCACCATTTGCATGAACATCTTGTGGTTTTGCAGAAAACTTCATCCGCGTCTACCAAAAGATGCATGTGCATGCTTAAAACGCGTTTTCGCACAAATGCGTGCGCGGGTGCTAAAAAGAGCAGCATCGGCATGCTTAGCACGTCGTTTGATAGACATCCACGTGCGCGTTCTGCCAAAAGCACCATTTGCATGCACACCTTGTGGTCTTGCAGAAAACTTCATCCGCGTCTACCAAAAGATGCATGTGCATGCTTAAAACGCGTTTTCGCACAAATGCGTGCGCGGGTGCTAAAAAGAGCAGCATCGGCATGCTTTGCACGTCGTTTGGTAGAAATCCACGAGCGCGTTCTGCAAAAAGCACCATTTGCATGCACATCTTGTGGTTTTGCAGAAAACTTCATCCGCGTCTACCAAAAGATGCATGTGCATGCTTAAAACGCGTTTTCGCACAAATGCGTGCGCGGGTGCTAAAAAGAGCAGCATCGGCATGCTTAGCACGTCGTTTGGTAGAAATCCACGTGCGCGTTCTGCCAAAAGCACCATTTGCATGCACATCTTGTGGTTTTGCAGAAAACTTCATCCGCGTCTACCAAAAGATGCATGTGCATGCTTAAAACGCGTTTTCGCACAAATGCGTGCGCGGGTGCTAAAAAGAGCAGCATCGGCATGCTTAGCACGTCGTTTGGTAGAAATCCACGTGCGCGTTCTGCCAAAAGCACCATTTGCATGCACATCTTGTGGTTTTGCAGAAAACTTCATCCGCGTCTACCAAAAGATGCATGTGCATGCTTAAAACGCGTTTTCGCACAAATCCGTGCGCGGGTGCTAAAAAGAGCAGCATCGGCATGCTTAGCACGTCGTTTGGTAGAAATCCACGTGCGCCTTCTGCCAAAAGCACCATTTGCATGCACGTCTTGTGGTTTTTCAGAAAACTTCATCCGCGTCTACCAAAAGATGCATGGGCATGCTTAAAACGCGTTTTCGCACAAATGCGTGCGCGGGTGCTAAAAAGAGCAGCATCGGCATGCTTAGCACGTCGTTTGGTAGAAATCCACGTGCGCGTTCTGCCAAAAGCACCATTTGCACGCACATCTTGTGGTTTTGCAGAAAACTTCATCCGCGTCTACCAAAAGATGCATGTGCATGCTTAAAACGCGTTTTCGCACAAATCCGTGCGCGGGTGCTAAAAAGAGCAGCATCGGCAAGCTTAGCACGTCGTTTGGTAGAAATCAACGTGCGCGTTCTGCAAAAAGCACCATTTGCATGCACATCTTGTGGTTTTGCAGAAAACTTCATCCGCGTCTACCAAAAGATGCATGTGCATGCTTAAAACGCGTTTTCGCACAAATGCGTGCGCGGGTGCTAAAAAGAGCAGCATCGGCATGCTTAGCACGTCGTTTGGTAGAAATCCACGTGCGCGTTCTGCCAAAAGCACCATTTGCATGCACATCTTGTGGTTTTGCAGAAAACTTCATCCGCGTGTACCAAAAGATGCATGTGCATGCTTAAAACGCGTTTTCGCACAAATGCGTGCGCGGGTGCTAAAAAGAGCAGCATCGGCATGCTTAGCACGTCGTTTGGTAGAAATCCACGTGCGCGTTCTGCCAAAAGCACCATTTGCATGCACATCTTGTGGTTTTGCAGAAAACTTCATCCGCGTCTACCAAAAGATGCATGTGCATGCTTAAAACGCGTTTTCGCACAAATCCGTGCGCGGGTGCTAAAAAGAGCAGCATCGGCATGCTTAGCACGTCGTTTGGTAGAAATCCACGTGCGCCTTCTGCCAAAAGCACCATTTGCATGCACGTCTTGTGGTTTTGCAGAAAACTTCATCCGCGTCTACCAAAAGATGCATGGGCATGCTTAAAACCCGTTTTCGCACAAATGCGTGCGCGGGTGCTAAAAAGAGCAGCATCGGCATGCTTAGCACGTCGTTTGGTAGAAATCCACGTGCGCGTTCTGCAAAAAGCACCATTTGCATGCACATCTTGTGGTTTTGCAGAAAACTTCATCCGCGTCTACCAAAAGATGCATGTGCCTGCTTAAAACGCGTTTTCGCACAAATGCGTGCGCGGGTGCTAAAAAGAGCGGCATCGGCATGCTTAGCACGTCGTTTGGTAGAAATCCACGTGCGCGTTCTGCCAAAAGCACCATTTGCATGCACATCTTTTGGTTTTGCAGAAAACTTCATCCGCGTCTACCAAAAGATGCATGTGCATGCTTAAAACGCGTTTTCGCACAAATCCGTGCGCGGGTCCTAAAAAGAGCAGCATCGGCATGCTTAGCACGTCGTTTGGTAGAAATCCACGTGCGCGTTCTGCAAAAAGCACCATTTGCATGCACATCTTGTGGTTTTGCAGAAAACTTCATCCGCGTCTACCAAAAGATGCATGTGCATGCTTAAAACGCGTTTTCGCACAAATGCGTGCGCGGGTGCTAAAAAGAGCAGCATCGGCATGCTTAGCACGTCGTTTGGTAGAAATCCACGTGCGCGTTCTGCCAAAAGCACCATTTGCATGCACATCTTGTGGTTTTGCAGAAAACTTCATCCGCGTCTACCAAAAGATGCATGTGCATGCTTAAAACGCGTTTTCGCACAAATCCGTGCGCGGGTGCTAAAAAGAGCAGCATCGGCAAGCTTAGCACGTCGTTTGGTAGAAATCCACGTGCGCGTTCTGCAAAAAGCACCATTTGCATGCACACCTTGTGGTTTTGCAGAAAACTTCATCCGCGTCTACCAAAAGATGCATGTGCATGCTTAAAACGCGTTTTCGCACAAATGCGTGCGCGGGTGCTAAAAAGAGCAGCATCGGCATGCTTAGCACGTCGTTTGGTAGAAATCCACGTGCGCGTTCTGCAAAAAGCACCATTTGCATGCACATCTTGTGGTTTTGCAGAAAACTTCATCCGCGTCTACGAAAAGATGCATGTGCATGCTTAAAACGCGTTTTCGCACAAATGCGTGCGCGGCTGCTAAAAATAGCAGCATCGGCATGCTTAGCACGTCGTTTGGTAGAAATCCACGTGCGCGTTCTGCCAAAAGCACCATTTGCATGCACATCTTGTGGTTTTGCAGAAAACTTCATCCGCGTCTACCAAAAGATGCATGTGCATGCTTAAAACGCGTTTTCGCACAAATCCGTGCGCGGGTGCTAAAAAGAGCAGCATCGGCATGCTTAGCACGTCGTTTGGTAGAAATCCACGTGCGCGTTCTGCAAAAAGCACCATTTGCATGCACGTCTTGTGGTTTTGCAGAAAACTTTATCCGCGTCTACCAAAAGATGCATGGGCATGCTTAAAACGCGTTTTCGCACAAATGCGTGCGCGGGTGCTAAAAAGAGCAGCATCGGCATGCTTAGCACGTCGTTTGGTAGAAATCCACGTGCGCGTTCTGCCAAAAGCACCATTTGCATGCACATCTTGTGGTTTTGCAGAAAACTTCATCCGCGTCTAACAAAAGATGCATGTGCATGCTTAAAACGCGTTTTCGCACAAATCCGTGCGCGGGTGCTAAAAAGAGCAGCATCGGCAAGCTTAGCACGTCGTTTGGTAGAAATCCACGTGCGCGTTCTGCAAAAAGCACCATTTGCATGCACATCTTGTGGTTTTGCAGAAAACTTCATCCGCGTCTACCAAAAGATGCATGTGCATGCTTAAAACGCGTTTTCGCACAAATGCGTGCGCGGGTGCTAAAAAGAGCAGCATCGGCATGCTTAGCACGTCGTTTGGTAGAAATCCACGTGCGCGTTCTGCAAAAAGCACCATTTGCATGCACATCTTGTGGTTTTGCAGAAAACTTCATCCGCGTCTACCAAAAGATGCATGTGCATGCTTAAAACGCGTTTTCGCACAAATCCGAGCGCGGGTGCCAAAAAGCGCAGCATCGGCAAGCTTAGCACGTCGTTTGGTAGAAATCCACGTGCGCGTTCTGCAAAAAGCACCATTTGCATGCACATCTTGTGGTTTTGCAGAAAACTTCATCCGCGTCTACCAAAAGATGCATGTGCATGCTTAAAACGCGTTTTCGCACAAATGCGTGCGCGGGTGCTAAAAAGAGCAGCATCGGCATGCTTAGCACGTCGTTTGGTAGAAATCCACGTGCGCGTTCTGCAAAAAGCACCATTTGCATGCACATCTTGTGGTTTTGCAGAAAACTTCATCCGCGTCTACCAAAAGATGCATGTGCATGCTTAAAACGCGTTTTCGCACAAATGCGTGCGCGGGTGCTAAAAAGAGCAGCATCGGCATGCTTAGCACGTCGTTTGGTAGAAATCCACGTGCGCGTTCTGCCAAAAGCACCATTTGCATGCACATCTTGTGGTTTTGCAGAAAACTTCATCCGCGTCTACCAAAAGATGCATGTGCCTGCTTAAAACGCGTTTTCGCACAAATCCGTGCGCGGGTGCTAAAAAGAGCAGCATCGGCATGCTTAGCACGTCGTTTGGTAGAAATCCACGTGCGCGTTCTGCAAAAAGCACCATTTGCATGCACGTCTTTTGGTTTTGCAGAAAACTTCATCCGCGTCTACCAAAAGATGCATGTGCATGCTTAAAACGCGTTTTCGCACAAATCCGTGCGCGGGTGCTAAAAAGAGCAGCATCGGCATGCTTAGCACGTCGTTTGGTAGAAATCCACGTGCGCGTTCTGCAAAAAGCACCATTTGCATGCACGTCTTTTGGTTTTGCAGAAAACTTCATCCGCGTCTACCAAAAGATGCATGGGCATGCTTAAAACGCGTTTTCGCACAAATGCGTGCGCGGGTGCTAAAAAGAGCAGCATCGGCATGCTTAGCACGTCGTTTGGTAGAAATCCACGTGCGCGTTCTGCCAAAAGCAACATTTGCATGCACATCTTGTGGTTTTGCAGAAAACTTCATCCGCGTCTACCAAAAGATGCATGTGCATGCTTAAAACGCGTTTTCGCACAAATCCGTGCGCGGGTGCTAAAAAGAGCAGCATCGGCAAGCTTAGCACGTCGTTTGGTAGAAATCCACGTGCGCGTTCTGCAAAAAGCACCATTTGCATGCACATCTTGTGGTTTTGCAAACTTCATCCGCGTCTACCAAAAGATGCATGTGCATGCTTAAAACGCGTTTTCGCACAAATGCGTGCGCGGGTGCTAAAAAGAGCAGCATCGGCATGCTTAGCACGTCGTTTGGTAGAAATCCACGTGCGCGTTCTGCCAAAAGCACCATTTGCATGCACATCTTGTGGTTTTGCAGAAAACTTCATCCGCGTCTACCAAAAGATGCATGTGCATGCTTAAAACGCGTTTTCGCACAAATCCGTGCGCGGGTGCTAAAAAGAGCAGCATCGGCATGCTTAGCACGTCGTTTGGTAGAAATCCACGTGCGCGTTCTGCAAAAAGCACCATTTGCATGCACATCTTGTGGTTTTGCAGAAAACTTCATCCGCGTCTACCAAAAGATGCATGTGCATGCTTAAAACGCGTTTTCGCACAAATGCGTGCGCGGGTGCTAAAAAGAGCAGCATCGGCATGCTTAGCACGTCGTTTGGTAGAAATCCACGAGCGCGTTCTGCAAAAAGCACCATTTGCATGCACATCTTGTGGTTTTGCAGAAAACTTCATCCGCGTCTACCAAAAGATGCATGTGCATGCTTAAAACGCGTTTTCGCACAAATGCGTGCGCGGGTGCTAAAAAGAGCAGCATCGGCATGCTTAGCACGTCGTTTGGTAGAAATCCACGTGCGCGTTCTGCCAAAAGCACCATTTGCATGCACATCTTGTGGTTTTGCAGAAAACTTCATCCGCGTCTACCAAAAGATGCATGTGCATGCTTAAAACGCGTTTTCGCACAAATGCGTGCGCGGGTGCTAAAAAGAGCAGCATCGGCATGCTTAGCACGTCGTTTGGTAGAAATCCACGTGCGCGTTCTGCCAAAAGCACCATTTGCATGCACATCTTGTGGTTTTGCAGAAAACTTCATCCGCGTCTACCAAAAGATGCATGTGCATGCTTAAAACGCGTTTTCGCACAAATCCGTGCGCGGGTGCTAAAAAGAGCAGCATCGGCATGCTTAGCACGTCGTTTGGTAGAAATCCACGTGCGCGTTCTGCAAAAAGCACCATTTGCATGCACATCTTGTGGTTTTGCAGAAAACTTCATCCGCGTCTACCAAAAGATGCATGTGCATGCTTAAAACGCGTTTTCGCACAAATGCGTGCGCGGGTGCTAAAAAGAGCAGCATCGGCATGCTTAGCACGTCGTTTGGTAGAAATCCACGTGCGCGTTCTGCCAAAAGCACCATTTGCATGCACATCTTGTGGTTTTGCAGAAAACTTCATCCGCGTCTACCAAAAGATGCATGTGCATGCTTAAAACGCGTTTTCGCACAAATCCGTGCGCGGGTGCTAAAAAGAGCAGCATCGGCAAGCTTAGCACGTCGTTTGGTAGAAATCCACGTGCGCGTTCTGCAAAAAGCACCATTTGCATGCACATCTTGTGGTTTTGCAGAAAACTTCATCCGCGTCTACCAAAAGATGCATGTGCATGCTTAAAACGCGTTTTCGCACAAATCCGTGCGCGGGTGCTAAAAAGAGCAGCATCGGCATGCTTAGCACGTCGTTTGGTAGAAATCCACGTGCGCGTTCTGCCAAAAGCACCATTTGCATGCACATCTTGTGGTTTTGCAGAAAACTTCATCCGCGTCTACCAAAAGATGCATGTGCATGCTTAAAACGCGTTTTCGCACAAATGCGTGCGCGGGTGCTAAAAAGAGCAGCATCGGCATGCTTAGCACGTCGTTTGGTAGAAATCCACGTGCGCGTTCTGCCAAAAGCACCATTTGCATGCACATCTTGTGGTTTTGCAGAAAACTTCATCCGCGTCTACCAAAAGATGCATGTGCATGCTTAAAACGCGTTTTCGCACAAATCCGTGCGCGGGTGCTAAAAAGAGCAGCATCGGCATGCTTAGCACGTCGTTTGGTAGAAATCCACGTGCGCGTTCTGCAAAAAGCACCATTTGCATGCACATCTTGTGGTTTTGCAGAAAACTTCATCCGCGTCTACCAAAAGATGCATGTGCATGCTTAAAACGCGTTTTCGCACAAATGCGTGCGCGGGTGCTAAAAAGAGCAGCATCGGCATGCTTAGCACGTCGTTTGGTAGAAATCCACGTGCGCGTTCTGCCAAAAGCACCATTTGCATGCACATCTTGTGGTTTTGCAGAAAACTTCATCCGCGTCTACCAAAAGATGCATGTGCATGCTTAAAACGCGTTTTCGCACAAATCCGTGCGCGGGTGCTAAAAAGAGCAGCATCGGCAAGCTTAGCACGTCGTTTGGTAGAAATCCACGTGCGCGTTCTGCAAAAAGCACCATTTGCATGCACATCTTGTGGTTTTGCAGAAAACTTCATCCGCGTCTACCAAAAGATGCATGTGCATGCTTAAAACGCGTTTTCGCACAAATGCATGCGCGGGTGCTAAAAAGAGCAGCATCGGCATGCTTAGCACGTCGTTTGGTAGAAATCCACGTGCGCGTTCTGCAAAAAGCACCATTTGCATGCACATCTTGTGGTTTTGCAGAAAACTTCATCCGCGTCTACCAAAAGATGCATGTGCATGCTTAAAACGCGTTTTCGCACAAATGCGTGCGTGGGTGCTAAAAATAGCAGCATCGGCATGCTTAGCACGTCGTTTGGTAGAAATCCACGTGCGCGTTCTGCCAAAAGCACCATTTGCATGCACATCTTGTGGTTTTGCAGAAAACTTCATCCGCGTCTACCAAAAGATGCATGTGCATGCTTAAAACGCGTTTTCGCACAAATCCGTGCGCGGGTGCTAAAAAGAGCAGCATCGGCATGCTTAGCACGTCGTTTGGTAGAAATCCACGTGCGCGTTCTGCAAAAAGCACCATTTGCATGCACGTCTTGTGGTTTTGCAGAAAACTTCATCCGCGTCTACCAAAAGATGCATGGGCATGCTTAAAACGCGTTTTCGCACAAATGCGTGCGCGGGTGCTAAAAAGAGCAGCATCGGCATGCTTAGCACGTCGTTTGGTAGAAATCCACGTGCGCGTTCTGCCAAAAGCACCATTTGCATGCACATCTTGTGGTTTTGCAGAAAACTTCATCCGCGTCTACCAAAAGATGCATGTGCATGCTTAAAACGCGTTTTCGCACAAATCCGTGCGCGGGTGCTAAAAAGAGCAGCATCGGCAAGCTTAGCACGTCGTTTGGTAGAAATCAACGTGCGCGTTCTGCAAAAAGCACCATTTGCATGCACATCTTGTGGTTTTGCAGAAAACTTCATCCGCGTCTACCAAAAGATGCATGTGCATGCTTAAAACGCGTTTTCGCACAAATGCGTGCGCGGGTGCTAAAAAGAGCAGCATCGGCATGCTTAGCACGTCGTTTGGTAGAAATCCACGTGCGCGTTCTGCCAAAAGCACCATTTGCATGCACATCTTGTGGTTTTGCAGAAAACTTCATCCGCGTCTACCAAAAGATGCATGTGCATGCTTAAAACGCGTTTTCGCACAAATGCGTGCGCGGGTGCTAAAAAGAGCAGCATCGGCATGCTTAGCACGTCGTTTGGTAGAAATCCACGTGCGCGTTCTGCCAAAAGCACCATTTGCATGCACATCTTGTGGTTTTGCAGAAAACTTCATCCGCGTCTACCAAAAGATGCATGTGCATGCTTAAAACGCGTTTTCGCACAAATGCGTGCGCGGGTGCTAAAAAGAGCAGCATCGGCATGCTTAGCACGTCGTTTGGTAGAAATCCACGTGCGCGTTCTGCCAAAAGCACCATTTGCATGCACATCTTGTGGTTTTGCAGAAAACTTCATCCGCGTCTACCAAAAGATGCATGTGCATGCTTAAAACGCGTTTTCGCACAAATCCGTGCGCGGGTGCTAAAAAGAGCAGCATCGGCATGCTTAGCACGTCGTTTGGTAGAAATCCACGTGCGCGTTCTGCAAAAAGCACCATTTGCATGCACATCTTGTGGTTTTGCAGAAAACTTCATCCGCGTCTACCAAAAGATGCATGTGCATGCTTAAAACGCGTTTTCGCACAAATGCGTGCGCGGGTGCTAAAAAGAGCAGCATCGGCATGCTTAGCACGTCGTTTGGTAGAAATCCACGAGCGCGTTCTGCAAAAAGCACCATTTGCATGCACATCTTGTGGTTTTGCAGAAAACTTCATCCGCGTCTACCAGAAGATGCATGTGCATGCTTAAAACGCGTTTTCGCACAAATGCGTGCGCGGGTGCTAAAAAGAGCAGCATCGGCATGCTTAGCACGTCGTTTGGTAGAAATCCACGTGCGCGTTCTGCCAAAAGCACCATTTGCATGCACATCTTGTGGTTTTGCAGAAAACTTCATCCGCGTCTACCAAAAGATGCATGTGCATGCTTAAAACGCGTTTTCGCACAAATGCGTGCGCGGGTGCTAAAAAGAGCAGCATCGGCATGCTTTGCACGTCGTTTGGTAGAAATCCACGAGCGCGTTCTGCAAAAAGCACCATTTGCATGCACATCTTGTGGTTTTGCAGAAAACCATCCGCGTCTACCAAAGATGCATGTGCATGCTTAAAACGCGTTTTCGCACAAATGCGTGCGCGGGTGCTAAAAATAGCAGCATCGGCATGCTTAGCACGTCGTTTGGTAGAAATCCACGTGCGCGTTCTGCAAAAAGCACCATTTGCATGCACATCTTGTGGTTTTGCAGAAAACTTCATCCGTGTCTACCAAAAGATGCATGTGCATGCTTAAAACACGTTTTCGCACAAATGCGTGCGCGGGTGCTAAAAAGAGCAGCATCGGCATGCTTAGCACGTCGTTTGGTAGAAATCCACGTGCGCGTTCTGCCAAAAGCACCATTTGCATGCACATCTTGTGGTTTTGCAGAAAACTTCATCCGCGTCTACCAAAAGATGCATGTGCATGCTTAAAACGCGTTTTCGCACAAATCCGTGCGCGGGTGCTAAAAAGAGCAGCATCGGCATGCTTAGCACGTCGTTTGGTAGAAATCCACGTGCGCGTTCTGCAAAAAGCACCATTTGCATGCACATCTTGTGGTTTTGCAGAAAACTTCATCCGCGTCTACCAAAAGATGCATGTGCATGCTTAAAACGCGTTTTCGCACAAATGCGTGCGCGGGTGCTAAAAAGAGCAGCATCGGCATGCTTAGCACGTCGTTTGGTAGAAATCCACGTGCGCGTTCTGCCAAAAGCACCATTTGCATGCACATCTTGTGGTTTTGCAGAAAACTTCATCCGCGTCTACCAAAAGATGCATGTGCATGCTTAAAACGCGTTTTCGCACAAATCCGTGCGCGGGTGCTAAAAAGAGCAGCATCGGCAAGCTTAGCACGTCGTTTGGTAGAAATCCACGTGCGCGTTCTGCAAAAAGCACCATTTGCATGCACATCTTGTGGTTTTGCAGAAAACTTCATCCGCGTCTACCAAAAGATGCATGTGCATGCTTAAAACGCGTTTTCGCACAAATCCGTGCGCGGGTGCTAAAAAGAGCAGCATCGGCATGCTTAGCACGTCGTTTGGTAGAAATCCACGTGCGCGTTCTGCCAAAAGCACCATTTGCATGCACATCTTGTGGTTTTGCAGAAAACTTCATCCGCGTCTACCAAAAGATGCATGTGCATGCTTAAAACGCGTTTTCGCACAAATGCGTGCGCGGGTGCTAAAAAGAGCAGCATCGGCATGCTTAGCACGTCGTTTGGTAGAAATCCACGTGCGCGTTCTGCCAAAAGCACCATTTGCATGCACATCTTGTGGTTTTGCAGAAAACTTCATCCGCGTCTACCAAAAGATGCATGTGCATGCTTAAAACGCGTTTTCGCACAAATCCGTGCGCGGGTGCTAAAAAGAGCAGCATCGGCATGCTTAGCACGTCGTTTGGTAGAAATCCACGTGCGCGTTCTGCAAAAAGCACCATTTGCATGCACATCTTGTGGTTTTGCAGAAAACTTCATCCGCGTCTACCAAAAGATGCATGCGCATGCTTAAAACGCGTTTTCGCACAAATGCGTGCGCGGGTGCTAAAAAGAGCAGCATCGGCATGCTTAGCACGTCGTTTGGTAGAAATCCACGTGCGCGTTCTGCCAAAAGCACCATTTGCATGCACATCTTGTGGTTTTGCAGAAAACTTCATCCGCGTCTACCAAAAGATGCATGTGCATGCTTAAAACGCGTTTTCGCACAAATCCGTGCGCGGGTGCTAAAAAGAGCAGCATCGGCAAGCTTAGCACGTCGTTTGGTAGAAATCCACGTGCGCGTTCTGCAAAAAGCACCATTTGCATGCACATCTTGTGGTTTTGCAGAAAACTTCATCCGCGTCTACCAAAAGATGCATGTGCATGCTTAAAACGCGTTTTCGCACAAATGCATGCGCGGGTGCTAAAAAGAGCAGCATCGGCATGCTTAGCACGTCGTTTGGTAGAAATCCACGTGCGCGTTCTGCAAAAAGCACCATTTGCATGCACATCTTGTGGTTTTGCAGAAAACTTCATCCGCGTCTACCAAAAGATGCATGTGCATGCTTAAAACGCGTTTTCGCACAAATGCGTGCGTGGGTGCTAAAAATAGCAGCATCGGCATGCTTAGCACGTCGTTTGGTAGAAATCCACGTGCGCGTTCTGCCAAAAGCACCATTTGCATGCACATCTTGTGGTTTTGCAGAAAACTTCATCCGCGTCTACCAAAAGATGCATGTGCATGCTTAAAACGCGTTTTCGCACAAATCCGTGCGCGGGTGCTAAAAAGAGCAGCATCGGCATGCTTAGCACGTCGTTTGGTAGAAATCCACGTGCGCGTTCTGCAAAAAGCACCATTTGCATGCACGTCTTGTGGTTTTGCAGAAAACTTCATCCGCGTCTACCAAAAGATGCATGGGCATGCTTAAAACGCGTTTTCGCACAAATGCGTGCGCGGGTGCTAAAAAGAGCAGCATCGGCATGCTTAGCACGTCGTTTGGTAGAAATCCACGTGCGCGTTCTGCCAAAAGCACCATTTGCATGCACATCTTGTGGTTTTGCAGAAAACTTCATCCGCGTCTACCAAAAGATGCATGTGCATGCTTAAAACGCGTTTTCGCACAAATCCGTGCGCGGGTGCTAAAAAGAGCAGCATCGGCAAGCTTAGCACGTCGTTTGGTAGAAATCAACGTGCGCGTTCTGCAAAAAGCACCATTTGCATGCACATCTTGTGGTTTTGCAGAAAACTTCATCCGCGTCTACCAAAAGATGCATGTGCATGCTTAAAACGCGTTTTCGCACAAATGCGTGCGCGGGTGCTAAAAAGAGCAGCATCGGCATGCTTAGCACGTCGTTTGGTAGAAATCCACGTGCGCGTTCTGCCAAAAGCACCATTTGCATGCACATCTTGTGGTTTTGCAGAAAACTTCATCCGCGTCTACCAAAAGATGCATGTGCATGCTTAAAACGCGTTTTCGCACAAATGCATGCGCGGGTGCTAAAAAGAGCAGCATCGGCATGCTTAGCACATCGTTTGGTAGAAATCCACGTGCGCGTTCTGCAAAAAGCACCATTTGCATGCACATCTTGTGGTTTTGCAGAAAACTTCATCCGCGTCTACCAAAAGATGCATGTGCATGCTTAAAACGCGTTTTCGCACAAATGCGTGCGCGGGTGCTAAAAAGAGCAGCATCGGCATGCTTAGCACGTCGTTTGGTAGAAATCCACGTGCGCGTTCTGCCAAAAGCACCATTTGCATGCACATCTTGTGGTTTTGCAGAAAACTTCATCCGCGTCTACCAAAAGATGCATGTGCATGCTTAAAACGCGTTTTCGCACAAATCCGTGCGCGGGTGCTAAAAAGAGCAGCATCGGCATGCTTAGCACGTCGTTTGGTAGAAATCCACGTGCGCGTTCTGCAAAAAGCACCATTTGCATGCACATCTTGTGGTTTTGCAGAAAACTTCATCCGCGTCTACCAAAAGATGCATGTGCATGCTTAAAACGCGTTTTCGCACAAATGCGTGCGCGGGTGCTAAAAAGAGCAGCATCGGCATGCTTAGCACGTCGTTTGGTAGAAATCCACGAGCGCGTTCTGCAAAAAGCACCATTTGCATGCACATCTTGTGGTTTTGCAGAAAACTTCATCCGCGTCTACCAGAAGATGCATGTGCATGCTTAAAACGCGTTTTCGCACAAATGCGTGCGCGGGTGCTAAAAAGAGCAGCATCGGCATGCTTAGCACGTCGTTTGGTAGAAATCCACGTGCGCGTTCTGCCAAAAGCACCATTTGCATGCACATCTTGTGGTTTTGCAGAAAACTTCATCCGCGTCTACCAAAAGATGCATGTGCATGCTTAAAACGCGTTTTCGCACAAATGCGTGCGCGGGTGCTAAAAAGAGCAGCATCGGCATGCTTTGCACGTCGTTTGGTAGAAATCCACGAGCGCGTTCTGCAAAAAGCACCATTTGCATGCACATCTTGTGGTTTTGCAGAAAACCATCCGCGTCTACCAAAGATGCATGTGCATGCTTAAAACGCGTTTTCGCACAAATGCGTGCGCGGGTGCTAAAAATAGCAGCATCGGCATGCTTAGCACGTCGTTTGGTAGAAATCCACGTGCGCGTTCTGCAAAAAGCACCATTTGCATGCACATCTTGTGGTTTTGCAGAAAACTTCATCCGTGTCTACCAAAAGATGCATGTGCATGCTTAAAACGCGTTTTCGCACAAATGCGTGCGCGGGTGCTAAAAAGAGCAGCATCGGCATGCTTAGCACGTCGTTTGGTAGAAATCCACGTGCGCGTTCTGCCAAAAGCACCATTTGCATGCACATCTTGTGGTTTTGCAGAAAACTTCATCCGCGTCTACCAAAAGATGCATGTGCATGCTTAAAACGCGTTTTCGCACAAATGCGTGCGCGGGTGCTAAAAAGAGCAGCATCGGCATGCTTAGCACGTCGTTTGGTAGAAATCCACGTGCGCGTTCTGCAAAAAGCACCATTTGCATGCACATCTTGTGGTTTTGCAGAAAACTTCATCCGCGTCTACCAAAAGATGCATGTGCATGCTTAAAACGCGTTTTCGCACAAATCCGTGCGCGGGTGCTAAAAAGAGCAGCATCGGCAAGCTTAGCACGTCGTTTGGTAGAAATCCACGTGCGCGTTCTGCAAAAAGCACCATTTGCATGCACATCTTGTGGTTTTGCAGAAAACTTCATCCGCGTCTACCAAAAGATGCATGTGCATGCTTAAAACGCGTTTTCGCACAAATGCATGCGCGGGTGCTAAAAAGAGCAGCATCGGCATGCTTAGCACGTCGTTTGGTAGAAATCCACGTGCGCGTTCTGCAAAAAGCACCATTTGCATGCACATCTTGTGGTTTTGCAGAAAACTTCATCCGCGTCTACCAAAAGATGCATGTGCATGCTTAAAACGCGTTTTCGCACAAATGCGTGCGTGGGTGCTAAAAATAGCAGCATCGGCATGCTTAGCACGTCGTTTGGTAGAAATCCACGTGCGCGTTCTGCCAAAAGCACCATTTGCATGCACATCTTGTGGTTTTGCAGAAAACTTCATCCGCGTCTACCAAAAGATGCATGTGCATGCTTAAAACGCGTTTTCGCACAAATCCGTGCGCGGGTGCTAAAAAGAGCAGCATCGGCATGCTTAGCACGTCGTTTGGTAGAAATCCACGTGCGCGTTCTGCAAAAAGCACCATTTGCATGCACGTCTTGTGGTTTTGCAGAAAACTTCATCCGCGTCTACCAAAAGATGCATGGGCATGCTTAAAACGCGTTTTCGCACAAATGCGTGCGCGGGTGCTAAAAAGAGCAGCATCGGCATGCTTAGCACGTCGTTTGGTAGAAATCCACGTGCGCGTTCTGCCAAAAGCACCATTTGCATGCACATCTTGTGGTTTTGCAGAAAACTTCATCCGCGTCTACCAAAAGATGCATGTGCATGCTTAAAACGCGTTTTCGCACAAATCCGTGCGCGGGTGCTAAAAAGAGCAGCATCGGCAAGCTTAGCACGTCGTTTGGTAGAAATCAACGTGCGCGTTCTGCAAAAAGCACCATTTGCATGCACATCTTGTGGTTTTGCAGAAAACTTCATCCGCGTCTACCAAAAGATGCATGTGCATGCTTAAAACGCGTTTTCGCACAAATGCGTGCGCGGGTGCTAAAAAGAGCAGCATCGGCATGCTTAGCACGTCGTTTGGTAGAAATCCACGTGCGCGTTCTGCCAAAAGCACCATTTGCATGCACATCTTGTGGTTTTGCAGAAAACTTCATCCGCGTCTACCAAAAGATGCATGTGCATGCTTAAAACGCGTTTTCGCACAAATGCATGCGCGGGTGCTAAAAAGAGCAGCATCGGCATGCTTAGCACGTCGTTTGGTAGAAATCCACGTGCGCGTTCTGCAAAAAGCACCATTTGCATGCACATCTTGTGGTTTTGCAGAAAACTTCATCCGCGTCTACCAAAAGATGCATGTGCATGCTTAAAACGCGTTTTCGCACAAATGCGTGCGCGGGTGCTAAAAAGAGCAGCATCGGCATGCTTAGCACGTCGTTTGGTAGAAATCCACGTGCGCGTTCTGCCAAAAGCACCATTTGCATGCACATCTTGTGGTTTTGCAGAAAACTTCATCCGCGTCTACCAAAAGATGCATGTGCATGCTTAAAACGCGTTTTCGCACAAATCCGTGCGCGGGTGCTAAAAAGAGCAGCATCGGCATGCTTAGCACGTCGTTTGGTAGAAATCCACGTACGCGTTCTGCAAAAAGCACCATTTGCATGCACATCTTGTGGTTTTGCAGAAAACTTCATCCGCGTCTACCAAAAGATGCATGTGCATGCTTAAAACGCGTTTTCGCACAAATGCGTGCGCGGGTGCTAAAAAGAGCAGCATCGGCATGCTTAGCACGTCGTTTGGTAGAAATCCACGAGCGCGTTCTGCAAAAAGCACCATTTGCATGCACATCTTGTGGTTTTGCAGAAAACTTCATCCGCGTCTACCAGAAGATGCATGTGCATGCTTAAAACGCGTTTTCGCACAAATGCGTGCGCGGGTGCTAAAAAGAGCAGCATCGGCATGCTTAGCACGTCGTTTGGTAGAAATCCACGTGCGCGTTCTGCCAAAAGCACCATTTGCATGCACATCTTGTGGTTTTGCAGAAAACTTCATCCGCGTCTACCAAAAGATGCATGTGCATGCTTAAAACGCGTTTTCGCACAAATGCGTGCGCGGGTGCTAAAAAGAGCAGCATCGGCATGCTTTGCACGTCGTTTGGTAGAAATCCACGAGCGCGTTCTGCAAAAAGCACCATTTGCATGCACATCTTGTGGTTTTGCAGAAAACCATCCGCGTCTACCAAAGATGCATGTGCATGCTTAAAACGCGTTTTCGCACAAATGCGTGCGCGGGTGCTAAAAATAGCAGCATCGGCATGCTTAGCACGTCGTTTGGTAGAAATCCACGTGCGCGTTCTGCAAAAAGCACCATTTGCATGCACATCTTGTGGTTTTGCAGAAAACTTCATCCGTGTCTACCAAAAGATGCATGTGCATGCTTAAAACGCGTTTTCGCACAAATGCGTGCGCGGGTGCTAAAAAGAGCAGCATCGGCATGCTTAGCACGTCGTTTGGTAGAAATCCACGTGCGCGTTCTGCCAAAAGCACCATTTGCATGCACATCTTGTGGTTTTGCAGAAAACTTCATCCGCGTCTACCAAAAGATGCATGTGCATGCTTAAAACGCGTTTTCGCACAAATGCGTGCGCGGGTGCTAAAAAGAGCAGCATCGGCATGCTTAGCACGTCGTTTGGTAGAAATCCACGAGCGCGTTCTGCAAAAAGCACCATTTGCATGCACATCTTGTGGTTTTGCAGAAAACTTCATCCGCGTCTACCAGAAGATGCATGTGCATGCTTAAAACGCGTTTTCGCACAAATGCGTGCGCGGGTGCTAAAAAGAGCAGCATCGGCATGCTTAGCACGTCGTTTGGTAGAAATCCACGTGCGCGTTCTGCCAAAAGCACCATTTGCATGCACATCTTGTGGTTTTGCAGAAAACTTCATCCGCGTCTACCAAAAGATGCATGTGCATGCTTAAAACGCGTTTTCGCACAAATCCGTGCGCGGGTGCTAAAAAGAGCAGCATCGGCATGCTTAGCACGTCGTTTGGTAGAAATCCACGTGCGCGTTCTGCAAAAAGCACCATTTGCATGCACATCTTGTGGTTTTGCAGAAAACTTCATCCGCGTCTACCAAAAGATGCATGTGCATGCTTAAAACGCGTTTTCGCACAAATGCGTGCGCGGGTGCTAAAAAGAGCAGCATCGGCATGCTTAGCACGTCGTTTGGTAGAAATCCACGAGCGCGTTCTGCAAAAAGCACCATTTGCATGCACATCTTGTGGTTTTGCAGAAAACTTCATCCGCGTCTACCAAAAGATGCATGTGCATGCTTAAAACGCGTTTTCGCACAAATGCGTGCGCGGGTGCTAAAAAGAGCAGCATCGGCATGCTTAGCACGTCGTTTGGTAGAAATCCACGTGCGCGTTCTGCCAAAAGCACCATTTGCATGCACATCTTGTGGTTTTGCAGAAAACTTCATCCGCGTCTACCAAAAGATGCATGTGCATGCTTAAAACGCGTTTTCGCACAAATCCGTGCGCGGGTGCTAAAAAGAGCAGCATCGGCATGCTTAGCACGTCGTTTGGTAGAAATCCACGTGCGCGTTCTGCCAAAAGCACCATTTGCATGCACATCTTGTGGTTTTGCAGAAAACTTCATCCGCGTCTACCAAAAGATGCATGTGCATGCTTAAAACGCGTTTTCGCACAAATCCGTGCGCGGGTGCTAAAAAGAGCAGCATCGGCATGCTTAGCACGTCGTTTGGTAGAAATCCACGTGCGCGTTCTGCAAAAAGCACCATTTGCATGCACATCTTGTGGTTTTGCAGAAAACTTCATCCGCGTCTACCAAAAGATGCATGTGCATGCTTAAAACGCGTTTTCTCACAAATGCGTGCGCGGGTGCTAAAAAGAGCAGCATCGGCATGCTTAGCACGTCGTTTGGTAGAAATCCACGTGCGCGTTCTGCCAAAAGCACCATTTGCATGCACATCTTGTGGTTTTGCAGAAAACTTCATCCGCGTCTACCAAAAGATGCATGTGCATGCTTAAAACGCGTTTTCGCACAAATGCGTGCGCGGGTGCTAAAAAGAGCAGCATCGGCATGCTTAGCACGTCGTTTGGTAGAAATCCACGTGCGCGTTCTGCCAAAAGCACCATTTGCATGCACATCTTGTGGTTTTGCAGAAAACTTCATCCGCGTCTACCAAAAGATGCATGTGCATGCTTAAAACGCGTTTTCGCACAAATCCGTGCGCGGGTGCTAAAAAGAGCAGCATCGGCATGCTTAGCACGTCGTTTGGTAGAAATCCACGTGCGCGTTCTGCAAAAAGCACCATTTGCATGCACATCTTGTGGTTTTGCAGAAAACTTCATCCGCGTCTACCAAAAGATGCATGTGCATGCTTAAAACGCGTTTTCGCACAAATGCGTGCGCGGGTGCTAAAAAGAGCAGCATCGGCATGCTTAGCACGTCGTTTGGTAGAAATCCACGTGCGCGTTCTGCCAAAAGCACCATTTGCATGCACATCTTGTGGTTTTGCAGAAAACTTCATCCGCGTCTACCAAAAGATGCATGTGCATGCTTAAAACGCGTTTTCGCACAAATCCGTGCGCGGGTGCTAAAAAGAGCAGCATCGGCATGCTTAGCACGTCGTTTGGTAGAAATCCACGTGCGCGTTCTGCAAAAAGCACCATTTGCATGCACATCTTGTGGTTTTGCAGAAAACTTCATCCGCGTCTACCAAAAGATGCATGTGCATGCTTAAAACGCGTTTTCGCACAAATGCGTGCGCGGGTGCTAAAGAGAGCAGCATCGGCATGCTTAGCACGTCGTTTGGTAGAAATCCACGTGCGCGTTCTGCCAAAAGCACCATTTGCATGCACATCTTGTGGTTTTGCAGAAAACTTCATCCGCGTCTACCAAAAGATGCATGTGCATGCTTAAAACGCGTTTTCGCACAAATCCGTGCGCGGGTGCTAAAAAGAGCAGCATCGGCAAGCTTAGCACGTCGTTTGGTAGAAATCCACGTGCGCGTTCTGCAAAAAGCACCATTTGCATGCACATCTTGTGGTTTTGCAGAAAACTTCATCCGCGTCTACCAAAAGATGCATGTGCATGCTTAAAACGCGTTTTCGCACAAATGCATGCGCGGGTGCTAAAAAGAGCAGCATCGGCATGCTTAGCACGTCGTTTGGTAGAAATCCACGTGCGCGTTCTGCAAAAAGCACCATTTGCATGCACATCTTGTGGTTTTGCAGAAAACTTCATCCGCGTCTACCAAAAGATGCATGTGCATGCTTAAAACGCGTTTTCGCACAAATGCGTGCGTGGGTGCTAAAAATAGCAGCATCGGCATGCTTAGCACGTCGTTTGGTAGAAATCCACGTGCGCGTTCTGCCAAAAGCACCATTTGCATGCACATCTTGTGGTTTTGCAGAAAACTTCATCCGCGTCTACCAAAAGATGCATGTGCATGCTTAAAACGCGTTTTCGCACAAATCCGTGCGCGGGTGCTAAAAAGAGCAGCATCGGCATGCTTAGCACGTCGTTTGGTAGAAATCCACGTGCGCGTTCTGCAAAAAGCACCATTTGCATGCACGTCTTGTGGTTTTGCAGAAAACTTCATCCGCGTCTACCAAAAGATGCATGGGCATGCTTAAAATGCGTTTTCGCACAAATGCGTGCGCGGGTGCTAAAAAGAGCAGCATCGGCATGCTTAGCACGTCGTTTGGTAGAAATCCACGTGCGCGTTCTGCCAAAAGCACCATTTGCATGCACATCTTGTGGTTTTGCAGAAAACTTCATCCGCGTCTACCAAAAGATGCATGTGCATGCTTAAAACGCGTTTTCGCACAAATCCGTGCGCGGGTGCTAAAAAGAGCAGCATCGGCAAGCTTAGCACGTCGTTTGGTAGAAATCCACGTGCGCGTTCTGCAAAAAGCACCATTTGCATGCACATCTTGTGGTTTTGCAGAAAACTTCATCTGCGTCTACCAAAAGATGCATGTGCATGCTTAAAACGCGTTTTCGCACAAATGCGTGCGCGGGTGCTAAAAAGAGCAGCATCGGCATGCTTAGCACGTCGTTTGGTAGAAATCCACGTGCGCGTTCTGCCAAAAGCACCATTTGCATGCACATCTTGTGGTTTTGCAGAAAACTTCATCCGCGTCTACCAAAAGATGCATGTGCATGCTTAAAACGCGTTTTCGCACAAATCCGTGCGCGGGTGCTAAAAAGAGCAGCATCGGCAAGCTTAGCACGTCGTTTGGTAGAAATCCACGTGCGCGTTCTGCAAAAAGCACCATTTGCATGCACATCTTGTGGTTTTGCAAACTTCATCCGCGTCTACCAAATGATGCATGTGCATGCTTAAAACGCGTTTTCGCACAAATGCGTGCGCGGGTGCTAAAAAGAGCGGCATCGGCATGCTTAGCACGTCGTTTGGTAGAAATCCACGTGCGCGTTCTGCCAAAAGCACCATTTGCATGCACATCTTTTGGTTTTGCAGAAAACTTCATCCGCGTCTACCAAAAGATGCATGTGCATGCTTAAAACGCGTTTTCGCACAAATCCGTGCGCGGGTCCTAAAAAGAGCAGCATCGGCATGCTTAGCACGTCGTTTGGTAGAAATCCACGTGCGCGTTCTGCAAAAAGCACCATTTGCATGCACATCTTGTGGTTTTGCAGAAAACTTCATCCGCGTCTACCAAAAGATGCATGTGCATGCTTAAAACGCGTTTTCGCACAAATGCGTGCGCGGGTGCTAAAAAGAGCAGCATCGGCATGCTTAGCACGTCGTTTGGTAGAAATCCACGTGCGCGTTCTGCCAAAAGCACCATTTGCATGCACATCTTGTGGTTTTGCAGAAAACTTCATCCGCGTCTACCAAAAGATGCATGTGCATGCTTAAAACGCGTTTTCGCACAAATCCGTGCGCGGGTGCTAAAAAGAGCAGCATCGGCAAGCTTAGCACGTCGTTTGGTAGAAATCCACGTGCGCGTTCTGCAAAAAGCACCATTTGCATGCACACCTTGTGGTTTTGCAGAAAACTTCATCCGCGTCTACCAAAAGATGCATGTGCATGCTTAAAACGCGTTTTCGCACAAATCCGTGCGCGGGTGCTAAAAAGAGCAGCATCGGCAAGCTTAGCACGTCGTTTGGTAGAAATCCACGTGCGCGTTCTGCAAAAAGCACCATTTGCATGCACATCTTGTGGTTTTGCAGAAAACTTCATCCGCGTCTACCAAAAGATGCATGTGCATGCTTAAAACGCGTTTTCGCACAAATGCATGCGCGGGTGCTAAAAAGAGCAGCATCGGCATGCTTAGCACGTCGTTTGGTAGAAATCCACGTGCGCGTTCTGCCAAAAGCACCATTTGCATGCACATCTTGTGGTTTTGCAGAAAACTTCATCCGCGTCTACCAAAAGATGCATGTGCATGCTTAAAACGCGTTTTCGCACAAATCCGTGCGCGGGTGCTAAAAAGAGCAGCATCGGCAAGCTTAGCACGTCGTTTGGTAGAAATCCACGTGCGCGTTCTGCAAAAAGCACCATTTGCATGCACATCTTGTGGTTTTGCAGAAAACTTCATCCGCGTCTACCAAAAGATGCATGTGTATGCTTAAAACGCGTTTTCGCACAAATGCGTGCGCGGGTGCTAAAAAGAGCAGCATCGGCATGCTTAGCACGTCGTTTGGTAGAAATCCACGTGCGCGTTCTGCCAAAAGCACCATTTGCATGCACATCTTGTGGTTTTGCAGAAAACTTCATCCGCGTCTACCAAAAGATGCATGTGCATGCTTAAAACGCGTTTTCGCACAAATCCGTGCGCGGGTGCTAAAAAGAGCAGCATCGGCAAGCTTAGCACGTCGTTTGGTAGAAATCCACGTGCGCGTTCTGCAAAAAGCACCATTTGCATGCACATCTTGTGGTTTTGCAAACTTCATCCGCGTCTACCAAATGATGCATGTGCATGCTTAAAACGCGTTTTCGCACAAATGCGTGCGCGGGTGCTAAAAAGAGCGGCATCGGCATGCTTAGCACGTCGTTTGGTAGAAATCCACGTGCGCGTTCTGCCAAAAGCACCATTTGCATGCACATCTTTTGGTTTTGCAGAAAACTTCATCCGCGTCTACCAAAAGATGCATGTGCATGCTTAAAACGCGTTTTCGCACAAATCCGTGCGCGGGTCCTAAAAAGAGCAGCATCGGCATGCTTAGCACGTCGTTTGGTAGAAATCCACGTGCGCGTTCTGCAAAAAGCACCATTTGCATGCACATCTTGTGGTTTTGCAGAAAACTTCATCCGCGTCTACCAAAAGATGCATGTGCATGCTTAAAACGCGTTTTCGCACAAATGCGTGCGCGGGTGCTAAAAAGAGCAGCATCGGCATGCTTAGCACGTCGTTTGGTAGAAATCCACGTGCGCGTTCTGCCAAAAGCACCATTTGCATGCACATCTTGTGGTTTTGCAGAAAACTTCATCCGCGTCTACCAAAAGATGCATGTGCATGCTTAAAACGCGTTTTCGCACAAATCCGTGCGCGGGTGCTAAAAAGAGCAGCATCGGCAAGCTTAGCACGTCGTTTGGTAGAAATCCACGTGCGCGTTCTGCAAAAAGCACCATTTGCATGCACACCTTGTGGTTTTGCAGAAAACTTCATCCGCGTCTACCAAAAGATGCATGTGCATGCTTAAAACGCGTTTTCGCACAAATGCGTGCGCGGGTGCTAAAAAGAGCAGCATCGGCATGCTTAGCACGTCGTTTGGTAGAAATCCACGTGCGCGTTCTGCAAAAAGCACCATTTGCATGCACATCTTGTGGTTTTGCAGAAAACTTCATCCGCGTCTACGAAAAGATGCATGTGCATGCTTAAAACGCGTTTTCGCACAAATGCGTGCGCGGCTGCTAAAAATAGCAGCATCGGCATGCTTAGCACGTCGTTTGGTAGAAATCCACGTGCGCGTTCTGCCAAAAGCACCATTTGCATGCACATCTTGTGGTTTTGCAGAAAACTTCATCCGCGTCTACCAAAAGATGCATGTGGATGCTTAAAACGCGTTTTCGCACAAATCCCTGCGCGGGTGCTAAAAAGAGCAGCATCGGCATGCTTAGCACGTCGTTTGGTAGAAATCCACGTGCGCGTTCTGCAAAAAGCACCATTTGCATGCACGTCTTGTGGTTTTGCAGAAAACTTTATCCGCGTCTACCAAAAGATGCATGGGCATGCTTAAAACGCGTTTTCGCACAAATGCGTGCGCGGGTGCTAAAAAGAGCAGCATCGGCATGCTTAGCACGTCGTTTGGTAGAAATCCACGTGCGCGTTCTGCCAAAAGCACCATTTGCATGCACATCTTGTGGTTTTGCAGAAAACTTCATCCGCGTCTAACAAAAGATGCATGTGCATGCTTAAAACGCGTTTTCGCACAAATCCGTGCGCGGGTGCTAAAAAGAGCAGCATCGGCAAGCTTAGCACGTCGTTTGGTAGAAATCCACGTGCGCGTTCTGCAAAAAGCACCATTTGCATGCACATCTTGTGGTTTTGCAGAAAACTTCATCCGCGTCTACCAAAAGATGCATGTGCATGCTTAAAACGCGTTTTCGCACAAATGCGTGCGCGGGTGCTAAAAAGAGCAGCATCGGCATGCTTAGCACGTCGTTTGGTAGAAATCCACGTGCGCGTTCTGCAAAAAGCACCATTTGCATGCACATCTTGTGGTTTTGCAGAAAACTTCATCCGCGTCTACCAAAAGATGCATGTGCATGCTTAAAACGCGTTTTCGCACAAATCCGAGCGCGGGTGCCAAAAAGCGCAGCATCGGCAAGCTTAGCACGTCGTTTGGTAGAAATCCACGTGCGCGTTCTGCAAAAAGCACCATTTGCATGCACATCTTGTGGTTTTGCAGAAAACTTCATCCGCGTCTACCAAAAGATGCATGTGCATGCTTAAAACGCGTTTTCGCACAAATCCGTGCGCGGGTCCTAAAAAGAGCAGCATCGGCATGCTTAGCACGTCGTTTGGTAGAAATCCACGTGCGCGTTCTGCAAAAAGCACCATTTGCATGCACATCTTGTGGTTTTGCAGAAAACTTCATCCGCGTCTACCAAAAGATGCATGTGCATGCTTAAAACGCGTTTTCGCACAAATGCGTGCGCGGGTGCTAAAAAGAGCAGCATCGGCATGCTTAGCACGTCGTTTGGTAGAAATCCACGTGCGCGTTCTGCCAAAAGCACCATTTGCATGCACATCTTGTGGTTTTGCAGAAAACTTCATCCGCGTCTACCAAAAGATGCATGTGCATGCTTAAAACGCGTTTTCGCACAAATCCGTGCGCGGGTGCTAAAAAGAGCAGCATCGGCAAGCTTAGCACGTCGTTTGGTAGAAATCCACGTGCGCGTTCTGCAAAAAGCACCATTTGCATGCACACCTTGTGGTTTTGCAGAAAACTTCATCCGCGTCTACCAAAAGATGCATGTGCATGCTTAAAACGCGTTTTCGCACAAATCCGTGCGCGGGTGCTAAAAAGAGCAGCATCGGCAAGCTTAGCACGTCGTTTGGTAGAAATCCACGTGCGCGTTCTGCAAAAAGCACCATTTGCATGCACATCTTGTGGTTTTGCAGAAAACTTCATCCGCGTCTACCAAAAGATGCATGTGCATGCTTAAAACGCGTTTTCGCACAAATGCATGCGCGGGTGCTAAAAAGAGCAGCATCGGCATGCTTAGCACGTCGTTTGGTAGAAATCCACGTGCGCGTTCTGCAAAAAGCACCATTTGCATGCACATCTTGTGGTTTTGCAGAAAACTTCATCCGCGTCTACCAAAAGATGCATGTGCATGCTTAAAACGCGTTTTCGCACAAATGCGTGCGTGGGTGCTAAAAATAGCAGCATCGGCATGCTTAGCACGTCGTTTGGTAGAAATCCACGTGCGCGTTCTGCCAAAAGCACCATTTGCATGCACATCTTGTGGTTTTGCAGAAAACTTCATCCGCGTCTACCAAAAGATGCATGTGCATGCTTAAAACGCGTTTTCGCACAAATCCGTGCGCGGGTGCTAAAAAGAGCAGCATCGGCATGCTTAGCACGTCGTTTGGTAGAAATCCACGTGCGCGTTCTGCAAAAAGCACCATTTGCATGCACGTCTTGTGGTTTTGCAGAAAACTTCATCCGCGTCTACCAAAAGATGCATGGGCATGCTTAAAATGCGTTTTCGCACAAATGCGTGCGCGGGTGCTAAAAAGAGCAGCATCGGCATGCTTAGCACGTCGTTTGGTAGAAATCCACGTGCGCGTTCTGCCAAAAGCACCATTTGCATGCACGTCTTGTGGTTTTGCAGAAAACTTCATCCGCGTCTACCAAAAGATGCATGGGCATGCTTAAAATGCGTTTTCGCACAAATGCGTGCGCGGGTGCTAAAAAGAGCAGCATCGGCATGCTTAGCACGTCGTTTGGTAGAAATCCACGTGCGCGTTCTGCCAAAAGCACCATTTGCATGCACATCTTGTGGTTTTGCAGAAAACTTCATCCGCGTCTACCAAAAGATGCATGTGCATGCTTAAAACGCGTTTTCGCACAAATCCGTGCGCGGGTGCTAAAAAGAGCAGCATCGGCAAGCTTAGCACGTCGTTTGGTAGAAATCCACGTGCGCGTTCTGCAAAAAGCACCATTTGCATGCACATCTTGTGGTTTTGCAGAAAACTTCATCCGCGTCTACCAAAAGATGCATGTGTATGCTTAAAACGCGTTTTCGCACAAATGCGTGCGCGGGTGCTAAAAAGAGCAGCATCGGCATGCTTAGCACGTCGTTTGGTAGAAATCCACGTGCGCGTTCTGCCAAAAGCACCATTTGCATGCACATCTTGTGGTTTTGCAGAAAACTTCATCCGCGTCTACCAAAAGATGCATGTGCATGCTTAAAACGCGTTTTCGCACAAATCCGTGCGCGGGTGCTAAAAAGAGCAGCATCGGCAAGCTTAGCACGTCGTTTGGTAGAAATCCACGTGCGCGTTCTGCAAAAAGCACCATTTGCATGCACATCTTGTGGTTTTGCAAACTTCATCCGCGTCTACCAAATGATGCATGTGCATGCTTAAAACGCGTTTTCGCACAAATGCGTGCGCGGGTGCTAAAAAGAGCGGCATCGGCATGCTTAGCACGTCGTTTGGTAGAAATCCACGTGCGCGTTCTGCCAAAAGCACCATTTGCATGCACATCTTTTGGTTTTGCAGAAAACTTCATCCGCGTCTACCAAAAGATGCATGTGCATGCTTAAAACGCGTTTTCGCACAAATCCGTGCGCGGGTCCTAAAAAGAGCAGCATCGGCATGCTTAGCACGTCGTTTGGTAGAAATCCACGTGCGCGTTCTGCAAAAAGCACCATTTGCATGCACATCTTGTGGTTTTGCAGAAAACTTCATCCGCGTCTACCAAAAGATGCATGTGCATGCTTAAAACGCGTTTTCGCACAAATGCGTGCGCGGGTGCTAAAAAGAGCAGCATCGGCATGCTTAGCACGTCGTTTGGTAGAAATCCACGTGCGCGTTCTGCCAAAAGCACCATTTGCATGCACATCTTGTGGTTTTGCAGAAAACTTCATCCGCGTCTACCAAAAGATGCATGTGCATGCTTAAAACGCGTTTTCGCACAAATCCGTGCGCGGGTGCTAAAAAGAGCAGCATCGGCAAGCTTAGCACGTCGTTTGGTAGAAATCCACGTGCGCGTTCTGCAAAAAGCACCATTTGCATGCACACCTTGTGGTTTTGCAGAAAACTTCATCCGCGTCTACCAAAAGATGCATGTGCATGCTTAAAACGCGTTTTCGCACAAATGCGTGCGCGGGTGCTAAAAAGAGCAGCATCGGCATGCTTAGCACGTCGTTTGGTAGAAATCCACGTGCGCGTTCTGCAAAAAGCACCATTTGCATGCACATCTTGTGGTTTTGCAGAAAACTTCATCCGCGTCTACGAAAAGATGCATGTGCATGCTTAAAACGCGTTTTCGCACAAATGCGTGCGCGGCTGCTAAAAATAGCAGCATCGGCATGCTTAGCACGTCGTTTGGTAGAAATCCACGTGCGCGTTCTGCCAAAAGCACCATTTGCATGCACATCTTGTGGTTTTGCAGAAAACTTCATCCGCGTCTACCAAAAGATGCATGTGCATGCTTAAAACGCGTTTTCGCACAAATCCGTGCGCGGGTGCTAAAAAGAGCAGCATCGGTATGCTTAGCACGTCGTTTGGTAGAAATCCACGTGCGCGTTCTGCAAAAAGCACCATTTGCATGCACGTCTTGTGGTTTTGCAGAAAACTTTATCCGCGTCTACCAAAAGATGCATGGGCATGCTTAAAACGCGTTTTCGCACAAATGCGTGCGCGGGTGCTAAAAAGAGCAGCATCGGCATGCTTAGCACGTCGTTTGGTAGAAATCCACGTGCGCGTTCTGCCAAAAGCACCATTTGCATGCACATCTTGTGGTTTTGCAGAAAACTTCATCCGCGTCTAACAAAAGATGCATGTGCATGCTTAAAACGCGTTTTCGCACAAATCCGTGCGCGGGTGCTAAAAAGAGCAGCATCGGCAAGCTTAGCACGTCGTTTGGTAGAAATCCACGTGCGCGTTCTGCAAAAAGCACCATTTGCATGCACATCTTGTGGTTTTGCAGAAAACTTCATCCGCGTCTACCAAAAGATGCATGTGCATGCTTAAAACGCGTTTTCGCACAAATGCGTGCGCGGGTGCTAAAAAGAGCAGCATCGGCATGCTTAGCACGTCGTTTGGTAGAAATCCACGTGCGCGTTCTGCAAAAAGCACCATTTGCATGCACATCTTGTGGTTTTGCAGAAAACTTCATCCGCGTCTACCAAAAGATGCATGTGCATGCTTAAAACGCGTTTTCGCACAAATCCGAGCGCGGGTGCCAAAAAGCGCAGCATCGGCAAGCTTAGCACGTCGTTTGGTAGAAATCCACGTGCGCGTTCTGCAAAAAGCACCATTTGCATGCACATCTTGTGGTTTTGCAGAAAACTTCATCCGCGTCTACCAAAAGATGCATGTGCATGCTTAAAACGCGTTTTCGCACAAATGCGTGCGCGGGTGCTAAAAAGAGCAGCATCGGCATGCTTAGCACGTCGTTTGGTAGAAATCCACGTGCGCGTTCTGCAAAAAGCACCATTTGCATGCACATCTTGTGGTTTTGCAGAAAACTTCATCCGCGTCTACCAAAAGATGCATGTGCATGCTTAAAACGCGTTTTCGCACAAATGCGTGCGCGGGTGCTAAAAAGAGCAGCATCGGCATGCTTAGCACGTCGTTTGGTAGAAATCCACGTGCGCGTTCTGCCAAAAGCACCATTTGCATGCACATCTTGTGGTTTTGCAGAAAACTTCATCCGCGTCTACCAAAAGATGCATGTGCCTGCTTAAAACGCGTTTTCGCACAAATCCGTGCGCGGGTGCTAAAAAGAGCAGCATCGGCATGCTTAGCACGTCGTTTGGTAGAAATCCACGTGCGCGTTCTGCAAAAAGCACCATTTGCATGCACGTCTTTTGGTTTTGCAGAAAACTTCATCCGCGTCTACCAAAAGATGCATGTGCATGCTTAAAACGCGTTTTCGCACAAATCCGTGCGCGGGTGCTAAAAAGAGCAGCATCGGCATGCTTAGCACGTCGTTTGGTAGAAATCCACGTGCGCGTTCTGCAAAAAGCACCATTTGCATGCACGTCTTTTGGTTTTGCAGAAAACTTCATCCGCGTCTACCAAAAGATGCATGGGCATGCTTAAAACGCGTTTTCGCACAAATGCGTGCGCGGGTGCTAAAAAGAGCAGCATCGGCATGCTTAGCACGTCGTTTGGTAGAAATCCACGTGCGCGTTCTGCCAAAAGCACCATTTGCATGCACATCTTGTGGTTTTGCAAACTTCATCCGCGTCTACCAAAAGATGCATGTGCATGCTTAAAACGCGTTTTCGCACAAATGCGTGCGCGGGTGCTAAAAAGAGCAGCATCGGCATGCTTAGCACGTCGTTTGGTAGAAATCCACGTGCGCGTTCTGCCAAAAGCACCATTTGCATGCACATCTTGTGGTTTTGCAGAAAACTTCATCCGCGTCTACCAAAAGATGCATGTGCATGCTTAAAACGCGTTTTCGCACAAATCCGTGCGCGGGTGCTAAAAAGAGCAGCATCGGCATGCTTAGCACGTCGTTTGGTAGAAATCCACGTGCGCGTTCTGCAAAAAGCACCATTTGCATGCACATCTTGTGGTTTTGCAGAAAACTTCATCCGCGTCTACCAAAAGATGCATGTGCATGCTTAAAACGCGTTTTCGCACAAATGCGTGCGCGGGTGCTAAAAAGAGCAGCATCGGCATGCTTAGCACGTCGTTTGGTAGAAATCCACGAGCGCGTTCTGCAAAAAGCACCATTTGCATGCACATCTTGTGGTTTTGCAGAAAACTTCATCCGCGTCTACCAAAAGATGCATGTGCATGCTTAAAACGCGTTTTCGCACAAATGCGTGCGCGGGTGCTAAAAAGAGCAGCATCGGCATGCTTAGCACGTCGTTTGGTAGAAATCCACGTGCGCGTTCTGCCAAAAGCACCATTTGCATGCACATCTTGTGGTTTTGCAGAAAACTTCATCCGCGTCTACCAAAAGATGCATGTGCATGCTTAAAACGCGTTTTCGCACAAATGCGTGCGCGGGTGCTAAAAAGAGCAGCATCGGCATGCTTAGCACGTCGTTTGGTAGAAATCCACGTGCGCGTTCTGCCAAAAGCACCATTTGCATGCACATCTTGTGGTTTTGCAGAAAACTTCATCCGCGATCTACCAAAAGATGCATGTGCATGCTTAAAACGCGTTTTCGCACAAATCCGTGCGCGGGTGCTAAAAAGAGCAGCATCGGCAAGCTTAGCACGTCGTTTGGTAGAAATCCACGTGCGCGTTCTGCAAAAAGCACCATTTGCATGCACATCTTGTGGTTTTGCAGAAAACTTCATCCGCGTCTACCAAAAGATGCATGTGCATGCTTAAAACGCGTTTTCGCACAAATCCGTGCGCGGGTGCTAAAAAGAGCAGCATCGGCATGCTTAGCACGTCGTTTGGTAGAAATCCACGTGCGCGTTCTGCCAAAAGCACCATTTGCATGCACATCTTGTGGTTTTGCAGAAAAACTTCATCCGCGTCTACCAAAAGATGCATGTGCATGCTTAAAACGCGTTTTCGCACAAATGCGTGCGCGGGTGCTAAAAAGAGCAGCATCGGCATGCTTAGCACGTCGTTTGGTAGAAATCCACGTGCGCGTTCTGCCAAAAGCACCATTTGCATGCACATCTTGTGGTTTTGCAGAAAACTTCATCCGCGTCTACCAAAAGATGCATGTGCATGCTTAAAACGCGTTTTCGCACAAATCCGTGCGCGGGTGCTAAAAAGAGCAGCATCGGCATGCTTAGCACGTCGTTTGGTAGAAATCCACGTGCGCGTTCTGCAAAAAGCACCATTTGCATGCACATCTTGTGGTTTTGCAGAAAACTTCATCCGCGTCTACCAAAAGATGCATGTGCATGCTTAAAACGCGTTTTCGCACAAATGCGTGCGCGGGTGCTAAAAAGAGCAGCATCGGCATGCTTAGCACGTCGTTTGGTAGAAATCCACGTGCGCGTTCTGCCAAAAGCACCATTTGCATGCACATCTTGTGGTTTTGCAGAAAACTTCATCCGCGTCTACCAAAAGATGCATGTGCATGCTTAAAACGCGTTTTCGCACAAATCCGTGCGCGGGTGCTAAAAAGAGCAGCATCGGCAAGCTTAGCACGTCGTTTGGTAGAAATCCACGTGCGCGTTCTGCAAAAAGCACCATTTGCATGCACATCTTGTGGTTTTGCAGAAAACTTCATCCGCGTCTACCAAAAGATGCATGTGCATGCTTAAAACGCGTTTTCGCACAAATGCATGCGCGGGTGCTAAAAAGAGCAGCATCGGCATGCTTAGCACGTCGTTTGGTAGAAATCCACGTGCGCGTTCTGCAAAAAGCACCATTTGCATGCACATCTTGTGGTTTTGCAGAAAACTTCATCCGCGTCTACCAAAAGATGCACGTGCATGCTTAAAACGCGTTTTCGCACAAATGCGTGCGTGGGTGCTAAAAATAGCAGCATCGGCATGCTTAGCACGTCGTTTGGTAGAAATCCACGTGCGCGTTCTGCCAAAAGCACCATTTGCATGCACATCTTGTGGTTTTGCAGAAAACTTCATCCGCGTCTACCAAAAGATGCATGTGCATGCTTAAAACGCGTTTTCGCACAAATCCGTGCGCGGGTGCTAAAAAGAGCAGCATCGGCATGCTTAGCACGTCGTTTGGTAGAAATCCACGTGCGCGTTCTGCAAAAAGCACCATTTGCATGCACGTCTTGTGGTTTTGCAGAAAACTTCATCCGCGTCTACCAAAAGATGCATGGGCATGCTTAAAACGCGTTTTCGCACAAATGCGTGCGCGGGTGCTAAAAAGAGCAGCATCGGCATGCTTAGCACGTCGTTTGGTAGAAATCCACGTGCGCGTTCTGCCAAAAGCACCATTTGCATGCACATCTTGTGGTTTTGCAGAAAACTTCATCCGCGTCTACCAAAAGATGCATGTGCATGCTTAAAACGCGTTTTCGCACAAATCCGTGCGCGGGTGCTAAAAAGTGCAGCATCGGCAAGCTTAGCACGTCGTTTGGTAGAAATCAACGTGCGCGTTCTGCAAAAAGCACCATTTGCATGCACATCTTGTGGTTTTGCAGAAAACTTCATCCGCGTCTACCAAAAGATGCATGTGCATGCTTAAAACGCGTTTTCGCACAAATGCGTGCGCGGGTGCTAAAAAGAGCAGCATCGGCATGCTTAGCACGTCGTTTGGTAGAAATCCACGTGCGCGTTCTGCCAAAAGCACCATTTGCATGCACATCTTGTGGTTTTGCAGAAAACTTCATCCGCGTCTACCAAAAGATGCATGTGCATGCTTAAAACGCGTTTTCGCACAAATCCGTGCGCGGGTGCTAAAAAGAGCAGCATCGGCAAGCTTAGCACGTCGTTTGGTAGAAATCCACGTGCGCGTTCTGCAAAAAGCACCATTTGCATGCACATCTTGTGGTTTTGCAGAAAACTTCATCCGCGTCTACCAAAAGATGCATGTGCATGCTTAAAACGCGTTTTCGCACAAATGCGTGCGCGGGTGCTAAAAAGAGCAGCATCGGCATGCTTAGCACGTCGTTTGGTAGAAATCCACGTGCGCGTTCTGCAAAAAGCACCATTTGCATGCACATCTTGTGGTTTTGCAGAAAACTTCATCCGCGTCTACCAAAAGATGCATGTGCATGCTTAAAACGCGTTTTCGCACAAATGCGTGCGCGGGTGCTAAAAAGAGCTGCATCGGCATGCTTAGCACGTCGTTTGGTAGAAATCCACGTGCGCGTTCTGCCAAAAGCACCATTTGCATGCATATCTTGTGGTTTTGCAGAAAACTTCATCCGCGTCTACCAAAAGATGCATGTGCATGCTTAAAACGCGTTTTCGCACAAATCCGTGCGCGGGTGCCAAAAAGCGCAGCATCGGCAAGCTTAGCACGTCGTTTGGTAGAAATCCACGTGCGCGTTCTGCAAAAAGCACCATTTGCATGCACATCTTGTGGTTTTGCAGAAAACTTCATCCGCGTCTACCAAAAGATGCATGTGCATGCTTAAAACGCGTTTTCGCACAAATGCGTGCGCGGGTGCTAAAAAGAGCAGCATCGGCATGCTTAGCACGTCGTTTGGTAGAAATCCACGTGCGCGTTCTGCAAAAAGCACCATTTGCATGCACATCTTGTGGTTTTGCAGAAAACTTCATCCGCGTCTACCAAAAGATGCATGTGCATGCTTAAAACGCGTTTTCGCACAAATGCGTGCGCGGGTGCTAAAAAGAGCAGCATCGGCATGCTTAGCACGTCGTTTGGTAGAAATCCACGTGCGCGTTCTGCCAAAAGCACCATTTGCATGCACATCTTGTGGTTTTGCAGAAAACTTCATCCGCGTCTACCAAAAGATGCATGTGCCTGCTTAAAACGCGTTTTCGCACAAATCCGTGCGCGGGTGCTAAAAAGAGCAGCATCGGCATGCTTAGCACGTCGTTTGGTAGAAATCCACGTGCGCGTTCTGCAAAAAGCACCATTTGCATGCACGTCTTTTGGTTTTGCAGAAAACTTCATCCGCGTCTACCAAAAGATGCATGTGCATGCTTAAAACGCGTTTTCGCACAAATCCGTGCGCGGTTGCTAAGAGCAGCATCGGCATGCTTAGCACGTCGTTTGGTAGAAATCCACGTGGGCGTTCTGCAAAAAGCACCATTTGCATGCACGTCTTTTGGTTTTGCAGAAAACTTCATCCGCGTCTACCAAAAGATGCATGGGCATGCTTAAAACGCGTTTTCGCACAAATCCGTGCGCGGGTGCTAAAAAGAGCAGCATCGGCAAGCTTAGCACGTCGTTTGGTAGAAATCCACGTGCGCGTTCTGCAAAAAGCACCATTTGCATGCACATCTTGTGGTTTTGCAGAAAACTTCATCCGCGTCTACCAAAAGATGCATGTGCATGCTTAAAACGCGTTTTCGCACAAATGCGTGCGCGGGTGCTAAAAAGAGCAGCATCGGCATGCTTAGCACGTCGTTTGGTAGAAATCCACGTGCGCGTTCTGCAAAAAGCACCATTTGCATGCACATCTTGTGGTTTTGCAGAAAACTTCATCCGCGTCTACCAAAAGATGCATGTGCATGCTTAAAACGCGTTTTCGCACAAATGCGTGCGCGGGTGCTAAAAAGAGCTGCATCGGCATGCTTAGCACGTCGTTTGGTAGAAATCCACGTGCGCGTTCTGCCAAAAGCACCATTTGCATGCATATCTTGTGGTTTTGCAGAAAACTTCATCCGCGTCTACCAAAAGATGCATGTGCATGCTTAAAACGCGTTTTCGCACAAATCCGTGCGCGGGTGCCAAAAAGCGCAGCATCGGCAAGCTTAGCACGTCGTTTGGTAGAAATCCACGTGCGCGTTCTGCAAAAAGCACCATTTGCATGCACATCTTGTGGTTTTGCAGAAAACTTCATCCGCGTCTACCAAAAGATGCATGTGCATGCTTAAAACGCGTTTTCGCACAAATGCGTGCGCGGGTGCTAAAAAGAGCAGCATCGGCATGCTTAGCACGTCGTTTGGTAGAAATCCACGTGCGCGTTCTGCAAAAAGCACCATTTGCATGCACATCTTGTGGTTTTGCAGAAAACTTCATCCGCGTCTACCAAAAGATGCATGTGCATGCTTAAAACGCGTTTTCGCACAAATGCGTGCGCGGGTGCTAAAAAGAGCAGCATCGGCATGCTTAGCACGTCGTTTGGTAGAAATCCACGTGCGCGTTCTGCCAAAAGCACCATTTGCATGCACATCTTTTGGTTTTGCAGAAAACTTCATCCGCGTCTACCAAAAGATGCATGTGCATGCTTAAAACGCGTTTTCGCACAAATCCGTGCGCGGGTGCCAAAAAGCGCAGCCTCGGCAAGCTTAGCACGTCGTTTGGTAGAAATCCACGTGCGCGTTCTGCAAAAAGCACCATTTGCATGCACATCTTGTGGTTTTGCAGAAAACTTCATCCGCGTCTACCAAAAGATGCATGTGCATGCTTAAAACGCGTTTTCGCACAAATGCGTGCGCGGGTGCTAAAAAGAGCAGCATCGGCATGCTTAGCACGTCGTTTGGTAGAAATCCACGTGCGCGTTCTGCAAAAAGCACCATTTGCATGAACATCTTGTGGTTTTGCAGAAAACTTCATCCGCGTCTACCAAAAGATGCATGTGCATGCTTAAAACGCGTTTTCGCACAAATGCGTGCGCGGGTGCTAAAAAGAGCAGCATCGGCATGCTTAGCACGTCGTTTGATAGACATCCACGTGCGCGTTCTGCCAAAAGCACCATTTGCATGCACACCTTGTGGTCTTGCAGAAAACTTCATCCGCGTCTACCAAAAGATGCATGTGCATGCTTAAAACGCGTTTTCGCACAAATGCGTGCGCGGGTGCTAAAAAGAGCAGCATCGGCATGCTTTGCACGTCGTTTGGTAGAAATCCACGAGCGCGTTCTGCAAAAAGCACCATTTGCATGCACATCTTGTGGTTTTGCAGAAAACTTCATCCGCGTCTACCAAAAGATGCATGTGCATGCTTAAAACACGTTTTCGCACAAATGCGTGCGCGGGTGCTAAAAAGAGCAGCATCGGCATGCTTAGCACGTCGTTTGGTAGAAATCCACGTGCGCGTTCTGCCAAAAGCACCATTTGCATGCACATCTTGTGGTTTTGCAGAAAACTTCATCCGCGTCTACCAAAAGATGCATGTGCATGCTTAAAACGCGTTTTCGCACAAATGCGTGCGCGGGTGCTAAAAAGAGCAGCATCGGCATGCTTAGCACGTCGTTTGGTAGAAATCCACGTGCGCGTTCTGCCAAAAGCACCATTTGCACGCACATCTTGTGGTTTTGCAGAAAACTTCATCCGCGTCTACCAAAAGATGCATGTGCATGCTTAAAACGCGTTTTCGCACAAATCCGTGCGCGGGTGCTAAAAAGAGCAGCATCGGCAAGCTTAGCACGTCGTTTGGTAGAAATCAACGTGCGCGTTCTGCAAAAAGCACCATTTGCATGCACATCTTGTGGTTTTGCAGAAAACTTCATCCGCGTCTACCAAAAGATGCATGTGCATGCTTAAAACGCGTTTTCGCACAAATGCGTGCGCGGGTGCTAAAAAGAGCAGCATCGGCATGCTTAGCACGTCGTTTGGTAGAAATCCACGTGCGCGTTCTGCCAAAAGCACCATTTGCATGCACATCTTGTGGTTTTGCAGAAAACTTCATCCGCGTGTACCAAAAGATGCATGTGCATGCTTAAAACGCGTTTTCGCACAAATGCGTGCGCGGGTGCTAAAAAGAGCAGCATCGGCATGCTTAGCACGTCGTTTGGTAGAAATCCACGTGCGCGTTCTGCCAAAAGCACCATTTGCATGCACATCTTGTGGTTTTGCAGAAAACTTCATCCGCGTCTACCAAAAGATGCATGTGCATGCTTAAAACGCGTTTTCGCACAAATCCGTGCGCGGGTGCTAAAAAGAGCAGCATCGGCATGCTTAGCACGTCGTTTGGTAGAAATCCACGTGCGCCTTCTGCCAAAAGCACCATTTGCATGCACGTCTTGTGGTTTTGCAGAAAACTTCATCCGCGTCTACCAAAAGATGCATGGGCATGCTTAAAACCCGTTTTCGCACAAATGCGTGCGCGGGTGCTAAAAAGAGCAGCATCGGCATGCTTAGCACGTCGTTTGGTAGAAATCCACGTGCGCGTTCTGCAAAAAGCACCATTTGCATGCACATCTTGTGGTTTTGCAGAAAACTTCATCCGCGTCTACCAAAAGATGCATGTGCATGCTTAAAACGCGTTTTCGCACAAATCCGTGCGCGGGTGCTAAAAAGAGCAGCATCGGCATGCTTAGCACGTCGTTTGGTAGAAATCCACGTGCGCGTTCTGCAAAAAGCACCATTTGCATGCACATCTTGTGGTTTTGCAGAAAACTTCATCCGCGTCTACCAAAAGATGCATGTGCATGCTTAAAACGCGTTTTCGCACAAATGCGTGCGCGGGTGCTAAAAAGAGCAGCATCGGCATGCTTAGCACGTCGTTTGGTAGAAATCCACGAGCGCGTTCTGCAAAAAGCACCATTTGCATGCACATCTTGTGGTTTTGCAGAAAACTTCATCCGCGTCTACCAAAAGATGCATGTGCATGCTTAAAACGCGTTTTCGCACAAATGCGTGCGCGGGTGCTAAAAAGAGCAGCATCGGCATGCTTAGCACGTCGTTTGCTAGAAATCCACGTGCGCGTTCTGCCAAAAGCACCATTTGCATGCATATCTTGTGGTTTTGCAGAAAACTTCATCCGCGTCTACCAAAAGATGCATGTGCATGCTTAAAACGCGTTTTCGCACAAATCCGTGCGCGGGTGCCAAAAAGCGCAGCCTCGGCAAGTTTAGCACGTCGTTCGGTAGAAATCCACGTGCGCGTTCTGCCAAAAGCACCATTTGCATGCACATCTTGTGGTTTTGCAGAAAACTTCATCCGCGTCTACCAAAAGATGCATGTGCATGCTTAAAACGCGTTTTCGCACAAATGCGTGCGCGGGTGCTAAAAAGAGCAGCATCGGCATGCTTAGCACGTCGTTTGGTAGAAATCCACGTGCGCGTTCTGCCAAAAGCACCATTTGCATGCACATCTTGTGGTTTTGCAGAAAACTTCATCCGCGTCTACCAAAAGATGCATGTGCATGCTTAAAACGCGTTTTCGCACAAATCCGTGCGCGGGTGCTAAAAAGAGCAGCATCGGCATGCTTAGCACGTCGTTTGGTAGAAATCCACGTGCGCCTTCTGCCAAAAGCACCATTTGCATGCACGTCTTGTGGTTTTGCAGAAAACTTCATCCGCGTCTACCAAAAGATGCATGGGCATGCTTAAAACGCGTTTTCGCACAAATGCGTGCGCGGGTGCTAAAAAGAGCAGCATCGGCATGCTTAGCACGTCGTTTGGTAGAAATCCACGTGCGCGTTCTGCCAAAAGCACCATTTGCACGCACATCTTGTGGTTTTGCAGAAAACTTCATCCGCGTCTACCAAAAGATGCATGTGCATGCTTAAAACGCGTTTTCGCACAAATCCGTGCGCGGGTGCTAAAAAGAGCAGCATCGGCAAGCTTAGCACGTCGTTTGGTAGAAATCAACGTGCGCGTTCTGCAAAAAGCTCCATTTGCATGCACATCTTGTGGTTTTGCAGAAAACTTCATCCGCGTCTACCAAAAGATGCATGTGCATGCTTAAAACGCGTTTTCGCACAAATGCGTGCGCGGGTGCTAAAAAGAGCAGCATCGGCATGCTTAGCACGTCGTTTGGTAGAAATCAACGTGCGCGTTCTGCCAAAAGCACCATTTGCATGCACATCTTGTGGCTTTGCAGAAAACTTCATCCGCGTGTACCAAAAGATGCATGTGCATGCTTAAAACGCGTTTTCGCACAAATGCGTGCGCGGGTGCTAAAAAGAGCAGCATCGGCATGCTTAGCACGTCGTTTGGTAGAAATCCACGTGCGCGTTCTGCCAAAAGCACCATTTGCATGCACATCTTGTGGTTTTGCAGAAAACTTCATCCGCGTCTACCAAAAGATGCATGTGCATGCTTAAAACGCGTTTTCGCACAAATCCGTGCGCGGGTGCTAAAAAGAGCAGCATCGGCATGCTTAGCACGTCGTTTGGTAGAAATCCACGTGCGCCTTCTGCCAAAAGCACCATTTGCATGCACGTCTTGTGGTTTTGCAGAAAACTTCATCCGCGTCTACCAAAAGATGCATGTGCATGCTTAAAACGCGTTTTCGCACAAATGCGTGCGCGGGTGCTAAAAAGAGCAGCATCGGCATGCTTAGCACGTCGTTTGCTAGAAATCCACGTGCGCGTTCTGCCAAAAGCACCATTTGCATGCATATCTTGTGGTTTTGCAGAAAACTTCATCCGCGTCTACCAAAAGATGCATGTGCATGCTTAAAACGCGTTTTCGCACAAATCCGTGCGCGGGTGCCAAAAAGCGCAGCCTCGGCAAGCTTAGCACGTCGTTCGGTAGAAATCCACGTGCGCGTTCTGCAAAAAGCACCATTTGCATGCACGTCTTTTGGTTTTGCAGAAAACTTCATCCGCGTCTACCAAAAGATGCATGGGCATGCTTAAAACGCGTTTTCGCACAAATCCGTGCGCGGGTGCTAAAAAGAGCAGCATCGGCATGCTTAGCACGTCGTTTGGTAGAAATCCACGTGCGCGTTCTGCAAAAAGCACCATTTGCATGCACATCTTGTGGTTTTGCAGAAAACTTCATCCGCGTCTACCAAAAGATGCATGTGCATGCTTAAAACGCGTTTTCGCACAAATGCGTGCGCGGGTGCTAAAAAGAGCAGCATCGGCATGCTTTGCACGTCGTTTGGTAGAAATCCACGAGCGCGTTCTGCAAAAAGCACCATTTGCATGCACATCTTGTGGTTTTGCAGAAAACTTCATCCGCGTCTACCAAAAGATGCATGTGCATGCTAAAAACGCGTTT